>NW_006159594.1:1801813-1802305 GCF_000334495.1 Tupaia belangeri chinensis
AGCTGGCAGGGACAGCATGGGCGCAGGCCCCGCCAGCGCCAGCTTGGGCCCCACCTTGAGGTCATGGAGGTAGAAGGGCAGGAGCAGCTGCTGCTGCTGGAGCTTAAGCAGTGACTCAGGCACCAGAGGGAAGGGGGGCAGGACTGGCGGGGTGAAGAGAGGGGCTGAGAATCGGGGCAGGTCCAAGGGGGGTGGGGGAGGGGACAGGAAGGACAATCAAGGTATGAAGCCAGTGGGGTCAGGGCCCTTCTTTTCAGTGCCCACCTCCCCCTCAGTCTCGCCTTCCTTGGGCTCTTCTTGGCTGCGCTCGGGCCCTTCGGCTTTGGCATCAGACTTGGCCCCCCGAGAGCGAGTCTGGTGCAGGACTGACCGCATGTGGATCTCCAGGGTGGAGCTCTGGTTGTAGGAGACCCGGCAGACTGTGCACTTAAAGGGCTTGTCTGTGGCAGAGGCGTGGGGGGGGGGGGGGGCAGGCTCTCCCCCGGGGGGGGG
>NW_006159594.1:1802671-1822270 GCF_000334495.1 Tupaia belangeri chinensis
GGGTTGTCGGTGGGGGGGGGGGGGGGGGGGGGGCCCCCAGCCTCTCCCCGGGCTGGGGCGGAGGGGTCAATGGCAGCCTTCTTCATCTTATGAAGGTGGGAGACAGAATTGTAATGAACCAAGAGGATATTCTTCTGGGTGAAAGACTCCTTACACACAGTGCACTTATAGGGCCGGGCAGGGTCAAGAAACTTATCCAGGGCAAAGTTGGTGGTCTTCCGATAGGTCAGAGGGTGACGAGAGTCTGTGGGAGCTGGCTCTGCAGAGCGGGGCTCCCCAGCGTTGCCCTCTTCCTCCTCAGCCATGGTGGGTGGAGGAACTACTTCCTCAGCATGGACATCAGGCTCAGGCCGAGGGACTGGAGATGAGGCTGGAGAGGGGGGTTGGTCAGGGCTTCCAGAAAGCTTGTCTGGGGCCTCAGCTGAGGCCAAGGGAGGCTCAGGAAGAGGATCCGGACTGGCTTCTGGGGTCATGTTAGGGCCTTCTAGGGAAGAGAAGAGGGCACAATTAGCAGGGAGCCTTCAGTATGCCGGTCTCCACCACTCAGTTTCTGGGCCATTGGTCCAGTCCTCCGTTGTCTCCAGCTCTTCTTAGCCCACGAAGCCCAGGCCCCCTTTCTTACCTGTTGCCTGGTTGCTGCTCGGTGCAGGCACTGGCCCAGGAGTGGGCGCTTCTGGGCCATCCTCCAGAGGGCTTAGCGTGGGCCCGGGTAGCACTTTGGTGGTCAAGGTCATCTCTACGGTTGTGGCCTGAATGGGGACAGTCCTAGGGTTCACCACCACCTCTTAGCCCTGTGCTGCTCCTGGCCTGTCTGCTCTGCGCCTGCGCCATGTCCCCTTCTCACGGACCTAGCTCCCTTCCAGACAAGCCTCCCGCCTAACTGCACTGTCCCTGCAGGCCAGAGGGCCTGGCTGCTGCCTCTCTAATCTGGCTCCCTCTTTCCCCAGGCTGAAAGCCATCCTTCCTTGAGGCTGGCTGTCCCTGGCAGGCCTGTGCCTACTGTTAACCAACTCCTCTCAGGATTTAATGGAAGTGAAAGAAAGGCTTGGTTTTCTTGTCCCTGAGTAGGGGAAGCTCGACAAGCTCAGTTCTGACAATCTCTTGTCTCCCGAATCCAATCTCACATCTGTAAAATGCTGCTGCTTTCACCAGCACCGTCCTCACACACAGTTCCCTGGATGTCCCTGCCTCTTCCCCCCCAGCCTGGACTCACCACGAGCAGCAGCTTCTCAACGCACTCGGGCACCACGTTGTGGAGGTGGCTAAGGTGGAAGTGCAGGGCCGGCCGGCCCACCAGCTGCTCCTGGCACAGCGGGCACCTGTATTTGGGCTGCACTGCATGCTGGGAGAGTGCATGAGCCCTCACCTGGTCAGCCTCTGGGCTCAAGAAGCTGCAGTATGGACAGCAGTATACCTGGGGACACACACAGGTGGTAGAGGGGTGTCAGGAAAGGGTGGGGGGTCCTCTGGATTCCTAATGCAGCAGTGTCCCCTGCTCCCAATTTAGGGGAGCAAGCGGGATAGGAAGGCATCACAGAAGACCCAGTCCCAGAGAGAAGAGGAAAGAGCCAGCTTGTGGGACTTGGGCAGGGACCGAGGCCCGGCCGGGCCCTCTCCCTCCGTCCCGCCTTTCTCTATGTTGCCTTGGGGTGTCTTTCCCTGTCTCTTCTCTCCTACTCCATGCCACAGCCCCACCCACAGATGGTCCTGTACCTGCCACCACTCTGCCTGTGCCTTCTTAGTGAACAGCTCCACTTTCCCCACCCACTCTGCTCCAAGGTCCCTGAACTGTCACCTGAAGAGGCCCTACCAGAAGCGGGCTTATTCTCCCTCAGGCTCAACAGCTCTCACTTTCTTTTCCTTCCCTCCCCCCTGCCCCCCTTCTTATTGTAAACAAACTCAATAGCTCCCCCAGTGGCCCAGGAAGATTCTGGCTGGGCCCTCTAAGCACATCTGCACCCACCCAGCCCTCCAGAGGGGTGGGACCATGAGCCCATGCTGTCACCTGACTGCCTGACCTGTCCGCCTGCTGCCTGAGATCGGACTAGTCTTCCTGGCTCATTTCTCTCCTGTCCTCTGTGCTATTTTCAGGGAAGGGATGGCCCTAAAGAGAATCCTCCCCTAATGCACCTAGGCCTTGGAGCAGACAGTTGCAGGAGGGCACAGGAGCTGGGAGGCAGAGAAGCGGAGGGCTCGGGCCGCTACACAGTAACTGCATATTGCAGTCCAGTCTGGAGAGCTGTGAGGGGCAGGACGGCATCTCGGGACCAGAGGCTGCGGTCCCCACAGAATCCACACTGACAGGCCACAGAGCTAAGTACTAAGTCCTGCCGAGGTCTGAATCCACGGACTTAGAGATTGTGTTGCCATGGTGAGTCATCTGGCTGGCACCTTTACCCTTGAGAAGAGGGTGCCAGGACAGTTCCATCCATGCTCAGAGCTTTTGTGGGGTTGGGACGTCTGTGTAGTGGCTGTTCCTGACAGGGGACTCGAGCTGGGCAGTGGCTGCCTTGCCTTTGTGCTTTTGCCTGCCTTCTTCACTTATTTCCTACCTCTCTTCCTCCATCTACCTCCAGTCGTTCCTGCCTTCAGTGCAGCTCCTCTCTTCACCTCGCCCTTGCATTCCTGTCACCCCTTCCTTCTATTCCCTGCACAATCTGCCCCTCGGGACACCTCCTCCATATGGTACCAAACATATATAATGGACCTAGGTGGAGAGGCTTTTCTTTTTTTCTGTTTTTTTTTTTTTAATATAAAATTGTTTTGAGAGGGTTTTGCTATAGGGTGTATGCGCTCGCCAGAAAGAGAGACAGAAAGCGAAAAATCACCCCCCAAGGGGGATGGCCATACCGCAATCCCTTCTCTTCTCGGGATCTTAGGCACACACACATGCCCAGTGTGAGTTTAAGCCACTGGGTCTGGAACTTGAACCCTGGTCAACTACATGGGAGTCCAGCGACATAGCCATTATGCCAATTGCTGGTCCCTTTTTTTGAAGAAACAGGTTCTCACTGTTTTTGCCAGACTGGCCTTGAACTCTGGATCCTCCTGCCTCAGTCTCCCGAGTAGCTGGGATTATAGGCATACACCACCGCGCCTGGCTTAGGTGTTACTCCTTAAACATGACACTGAGGGAAGTAAGTCACGACCGACAAAGGAGGTCTGCCTTTAGAATACAAGCAGATCTCAGTGAAGCCCGACCCCGCCTCAGCTCCTCCCCGTTAGCCCAGTCCTGACCGTGGTCTGGCCGGCACTGTCTCTGGAAGGGTCGGTCTTGATCTCTGCCTCTTCAGGAGCTGTGGATGAAAGGACAGGAGATTAGGGGCTCTGACAACCGGCCTTGTTTCTCTCACACACACACCCCCCTACAGTGGTATCAGAGGGCTTCTAGGACAGGGAGTTGGGTTCCAGGTTAGCAGGATGGCCAGGTTCAGGTCCTCAGAGAGGATGTACATGCTCAGCCATCAGTGCTTGGCCTCCCTTCCTTCTGATGAACCCTTCCGTTGGTTTTGCCCCTCCAACACAGGAGGCCTCAGTGGGCTCCTGGATGACTGCAGGTTCCCACAAGCACTTCGGCGTGTATGAGGCCTGGGCAGGGCAGGGGAGACAGACAAGGTGAGCGACTCACCCAGTTCTGTCTTGTGCTGGGCATCTTTCTCAGGGGTGGGCAGCTCTGCTAAGGGTATGGCAGGAGCCTTTCCTGTGTAGGATGGGGAGAGTCAGTTTAAAGACGTGAAGCATCAGGGAGAGGAGGCCCAGGGTGGAGGAAGCCAGACAAGCAGTGGAGAAATGGACGGCTGAGTCAGCGGGCAAGAGAGAAGGCAAAACCACTAAGAAATACCCATAGAGTGAGTACAGAAACCAATGTCGGGGGGACCAGCAGTTAGCGTAATGGCTATGTCACTGGACTCCCACGTAGTCGACCGCAGTTCGCGTCCCAGACCTGGTGGCTTAAACTCACATCGGGCGCGTGTGCATGCATGCCCAAGATCCCGAGAGGAGAATGGAGGAGAAGGGATTGCGGCGTGGCCATCCCCCCTGGGGGGTGATTTCTTGCTTTCTGTCTCTCTGTCTCTCTCTGTCTGGTGAGTGCAAGCACCCTATAGCTAAACAAACAAACAAACAAACAAACAAAGTGTCAGAATGATTCCAGTCGCCACAATGATTTTTGTTGTTTTCTTTTTCTTTTTGTTTGTTTGTTTTAGGTTTTTGCCATAGGGCACATGAGCTCACCTGAGGGGAGACAGAGACATAGGGAGAGAAAGTGAGAAATCACCCCCTGGGGGTATGGCCACACTGTAGTCCCTTTTCCTCCATTCTCCTCCGGGGATTTGGGGCACACGCGCACATGCATCCGGCATGATTTTCTTTTTTAAATAATTATTTATTTAATTTTATTTATCCATTCATTTATTTTAATTTGACAGAGAGAGAGAGAGAGAGAGAGGGGAAGTGAAACCGTGGTCGGCCATGTGGGAGTGTCCAGCGCCTTAACCACCATGCCACCTGCTGGTCCCAGCCGGCATGATTTTCAAGCTGCCAGGTCCGGGACTCAAACCACAGTCGACCATGTGGGAGTCCAGTGCCTTAGCCACCATGCCACCTGCTGGCCCTACCTCCCAACCTTTCATAGAAACAAGTCTAGGAAGAGGAAACAGAAACGACCGACTCAGTTCGCTGCCTTGATGGATCTGGAAGTAGAGAGCCCTAGAAATGCAGTGGGGAACAGGAGGGAGGACAGAGGCGGGATGGAAGCAGCTGCTGCAGCGAGCAGGGGGCTGCAGGGCTGGCTGGGAGAGGAGATTACCACTCAAGTAAGAATTGACAGATGTGTAGGAATTTATTTTCGGTGGCGGCCTAATTAAAGTGTTAAAGTTCCTTAACTCCATTCAGCCCTGCGCCAGGATCGTTAGCTATTGATCTGGGCCCCTCCGGCACTTAACTCCAGCCAGCGTATTGGCAATTCAATTAGCACCAGTCAATGCTGCCTGTTCCTGCTGCCCGTACCCTCACCCTTGCCCACCGCTGGCCTCGACAAAGCCCAGATGCCCATGCCCACCTCTGGCATCCCCTTCCAGGCTCTATTCCGCACCCTCTGGTTCAGTGCGTCTGGCCGGCCGTTCTGGCCTCTGTTGGTACAACCTCAGATGCCTAAGGGGGACGCTAAGCCCAGCCTTAGGGCTGAAGACCTAAGAGACAGGAGGAGGCTGGGAAGCTTGTTGGGAGCCTCTTCCCATCCCTGCTGCCTGTGGGCTGAGCTCGAATCTCCTTCCAAGTCCTTGCCCAGCACGGAGCGGGTTCCTTCTCTTTTTTCCTAGCTATCCTCTCCTTCCTGACCAGCCCGTCTGTCAGCCCCCACACTTGCACTCAGCATTGCTATTCAGAATCACGGGGTGGTCCTCCTCACCCCTGCTCCTGCTCTGTACCTCACCCAGCACAGTCCCAGCCTTCCCTGCCCTCCTCCAGCAGCCTCTTGTTTCCACTCCTGCTCAGCAGCCCCTGGCCTGCCTTCTCACCCCTCACAGCTCCCTCCTAAGGGCAGACCTGTTTTCCCTGCTCATGTCACTGTCATCAGTCTCGCTCCCTGTCCAGCCCTTATTCTCCAGCCTGCCTCCTCCTTCCTTACCAGCAGTCCGGAGCTGCCCGTGGCTGAAGCTCAGGATGCTCTGAAGAGCAGGCAGTCCTTCCTCTGCTGTCGGGCCATTCTGTAGCAGCTGCAGGCGCCTCTGGGCCTGGGCGTCGCGGTGGGCTGGGGCGCGCAGGTGTTGTAGTACAGCCAGGCGCGAGGGGGTCTCCCACGCACACAACAGGCAGCGGTACAGCCCCAGCTCTGTCCCTGCCTCTGCTCCCTCCATTTCCAGCAGAAACTAGAACCATGGGGAGAGGCTGGCTCAGGGCCCGAGGGACATCTCCAGATCTCAGGGGCCTTCTTTGCCTCTCGCCGCGGAGTCTGACTAGCAGCCACCCCCATCCCTTCCATGCCCGTGAGCCCACTATGCCCTCCTATGGCCACCTGAGTATTACTGCTTGTTCGCCCCCACCTCCTCCTCTTCTTCAAACCAATCCTTGACCCCCCCTCCTGATGTGCAAATGGAATCTGGTTCGGTCCTTTTGAACCTGGTGACATGACAGACTGAGCTGACAGGAGGCCTCACTCCACCCCAGACACCAGAGGGGCTGAATAAAGTCCGCTCCACGTCTTCAGAGCCCGCTCTCCTTTGGTCTTTCTCTATGTCTGTCCCAGCGTCTGATTCCTTGGTGCCCACTTTCCTTTTCCTTCATTTCTGTAACCCTGACTTCTCCCCTCACTTCCCTATGGCGATCTCCTCCCCGCATCCCCTCCCTTCCTGGGCCCTTCCCACCCCTGCCTCACCTTGTAGATCTGGCTGTTTTCTTCATGGGCTGCACCCCGGGCGTGCAGCTGCATCTTCTCCTTGCTGTTGGACTCGAAGTCACAGATGTTGCAGCGCAGATGCAGGGGGGACACAGACCCGTAAGGGGCCCCGTCCCCCAGGGGCATGGGAGAGGGGGTGCCCACGGCCCCGCCCCCCTCCCGCAGGTGGGCCGCCAGCTGGTACTTCTGAGCGTGTTTGTCAGTCTTGAGGTGGAGCTGGAAATTGGCCTTGAGCTGGGTGCCGTAGCAGCAGAGCTTGCAGCGGTGGGTGTCCCCTGCCACCTCCTTCCATTCGGCTTCCGGGAGGCTCCGGCCCACACTGCAGTGGTAGAGCAGCAGCTCCAGGCTGTCTGTGCTGAAGGCCTGGCACACCAGGCATCGGAATACCTTCAGGGTCGGGCTGTCATCTGGGGGCGGCGAGGTGGGCAGGCTGTCAGACGAGGAGCCCAGGAGCTGATTTGGAGGCAGGTGGGCATCGGGGGAGAGGCTTCCAGGGGCTGGGGGACAGAGACAGATTGGTGACCCAAGGGTGACATGGGGCAGGGTCCGTTTGCTACATGGAAAGATGGGCGAATGAGTAAGCTAGTGTTCAGGAGTTCGTTACCTAAGTGGGGAGTGCTGGCATTTGTGTGAAAGCAGGGAGCAGAGTGGGCCCATGCACGAGAAGAAGGGGGGAGAGGTGCAGCACCGAGGGAGCTTACCAGGTGTGGCGAACTTGCGGGCAGGTGCTCCAAGGTGGTGGAAGCCATTGAGAAGCAGCTGGGCTTCCAGGGGCTTGTCTGGCCTCAGTCCAGGGCCAGGCAAGGGAGTCTGAGGCTGCCCTAGAGTCTGGGGCCCGAAGTACTGGAAGAGTTCCTGCGGGTTGGGGGCAGCAGCCCCTGGTGGGGGAGGAGGGCCCGTCCCCACCAGCCCAGGTGGCAGGCCCAGAGGCAGTCCCTGGTGCAACATCAGCACGTTCTGCATGTGCTTCTCGGAGGTCATGTGGATGCGCAGGTTGCGGGAGATGTTTGTTTCGTAGCTGCACACCTTGCACTGCCAGGATGATTTGGTCTTGGGCTCTTTGTCCCCAGCAGGGGGTGGGAGCGATGCCTCTGGGGGACTCCCCTGCCCCCCAGGCCCTGCCTGGAAGCCCTGCAGGTTGGCCAGGTGCTTGTCAGACTGCATGTGGATGCTGAGGTTGCCCTTGGTGGTGGTGGAGTAGTTGCAGACGTCGCAGCGGTAGGGCTTGTAGCCGCAGTTGTAGCTCTCGCCCCGCGCAAGGCGGGGGTGGGCGCCCCCGGCGCTGCAGTAGCTGCAGTGACTGTTGCTCTCGGGATGCTTCTCCCTCATGTGCACATCCAGGGTCTGCTGGTACTTGTAGTGCCAGTTGCACTTGGGACACTTGAGCGTCTTGCAGGAGTTCCGAGAGTGTAGCAGGGACATGTGGCTGGACAGGCTGAGGCCCTGGAAGGCTGCAGGGCCTGGGGCATAATCGTCAGCCAGGCGGTAGGACTGGGGTGGGTCGTTGGGGTCCTCAGGGGAGCCCACTGGGACGGGGAGAATGCCCCCCTCCTTGGAGGTGGGTGAGCTTTGGTTGAGTGGGGGGCAGAGCCCTCCATCTTCTTGCCCCTCGGGGAACCAATCTGGCCCTGCCTCGCCTGCTGCTACTGGCGATTCTTTGGCTTGGGTTGGGCTGGGGTCCCAGGTGGCCGGGGTTGTGGGTGGGGAGGGAGAGCTGAGGGCCATGACTTCTTCAGTGGGGAGGACTGGGGCCTGGACTTGGGCCTCAGGGGGGCCATCCGCGGACTGGGCTGCATTCGCCTCCATGTTCACTGTGCTGCTGTTGTCGAGGGGTATTTCAAAAGAGGGACAAGTGGGGAGTTTTGGTTCCAGAAAGCTTATGAGGGCCGTGCAGCCCTCGGCCCCCTCCTGGAGCACGGCTGGGCTGCCCGACAGGCCCCGGTGTTGGGAAGGGGTTAGCTTCACCCCATGAGACTGTGTGTGACCCACAAAGGCCTGGGGCCTGCTGAAACCCAGGCGGCAGAGGAGGCAGAACCAGAACAGTGCCCTGTGGTCTCCCCCCCTGTTCCCCATGGGGCCATCTTTGGGATCTCCGGGTGGGTTCGGAGTCAGCTGGTAGCTCCAGAAGGCTCCATCCCTTCCCTCACAGGTGGCCGGAGATGGCGCTGAGGTATTGTGGGACAGAATTTGGTCAGAAGAGCTAAAGCCTTGGGTTGGATCAAAGCCATGTTGGATGTGAAGGGCAGTGAGGTGTGCAGGGGCTGGGTGGGCAAGTAGGGGCCGGCTGGGCTCTTCCTTGGTGCCTGCCTCACCCCAGGGGAAGCCCTTTGGTAACGGGAGTTCATTGCTGCCTGGCAGGGGCAGGCTGGCCACCAGGTAGGCCTCACCGCCAGATGCGAAGAGTAAGTGGTTGCGTAGGTCCACAGGAGGGAGCCCGTCCTCTTCCTGCTGCTCCTTGTCCTTTTCTACCCCCAGGTCCTTTGGCGGGAAGTGACCACAGCCAGGCTCTTTTGAGGGCTCCGCAATCTCCTTTGGTGGGACGAGGCCACAGCCTGACTCTAGGGGCTGTTCTCCTGGCTCTGAGGGCCTCATGCTCTCAGGGGTGGAGGGGGAAGCAGGGGGATCTTTGGTGACAGGATCAGAGGGGGTGCTGGAGGAGGAGGTGTCCGGAGGCGGGGACGGGGCATTGTGCCCAGGGGAGGGGGTGGTGCCAGCAGTAGAGGCTGAGTTAAGGGTGGCCATGGTTTACGGAGGAGTGCTGGGGGTTCATTTCAGCGTGACAGCCCGTACCCTGCAGGAAAACACAGAGAGCAGTGCTGTGACGCCACAGGGACCCTGGGGGCAGCTGGATCTCTGGGGACTCCAGCCCCATCCTCTTCCCTGAACACCAGGCTCAGATACCCAGTTGCCAACTTGAAGCTTCACTTAGTGTCTAACGGGCTTCTAAACTTAACGTGTCCAAAATCAGAACTCTTTATTGCTCCCTTAAACCTGTTCCTCCCCAACTTCCCTATCTCAAATGTTGGTATCACCATTTATCTAGTGGGTTAGGCCGAACAACCACGTTTTCTCTCGGTCCACCTGTGTCCACTTCCACAGCAACCTCTGAAACGTGTCAGACCCCTCCCTTAACCGTCTTTTCTAGTGTCGTCTTGGCCTAGGCCATTAACGTCTCTTTCCTGAGCTGGTACAGCAGGCTCTGCACTGGCTTCTACTTCCACCACCCCCTACAATCTATTTTTCTCCACCCAGCAGCCAGAATGATCTTTTATTTAGTTCCCAACTATGGAAAATGCCAAACATATATAAAAGTAGACCAAATAACGTGAGAAGCCTCCGTTTGTCCCCATCGTCCAGCTCCAGCAATCATCGGCTCGTGGCCAGTCTTTTTTTTCAACCTTGCCAGGGCGCATATGAGACAGTGAGAGGGAGAGAGCACCACCTGCGGGGGACGGTCATAACGTGACCCCTTCTCCAGCTGTCCCGCATTTCTGGATTGGGGGCATGCATGCACATGCGGCCAAGCATGTTTCTGAAGCCACAGGGTCCAGAACTTGACCTGTGCAGTTGGCCATGTGGAGTTCAGCTGCCTTACCAACACCCATGGCTGGCCCATCACGGCCTATCTTATTTCATGTATATGAAGTATACAGAGGGCAGGAAACTACCTGAATTCCCCATTTCTTTACCTTTCATGTATTGTTTTAAGGCAAATTTCAGGTACCACAGAAAGTCATCTCTTTAACTTGTAAATCATATTATGTTCTGCTTAAAACTTATCAGGGATTTCTCATTGCATTGTGAATAAAATCCAGACTCCTTTCCCAGCTCCTGTTGTCCACCTGCCTCAGAGGTCATCTTAAAACTCTCTGTGCTGGGGGCCAGCAGGTGGCATGGTGGTTAAGGCGCTAGACTCCCATATGGCTGACCACAGTTCAAGTCCCAGACCTGGAGGCTTGCTTTCTCACTTTCCTTCTTTCTCTCTCTCTGGTGAATGTGCCATGCCCTATAGCAAATTTTAAAATAATAATAATGATAAACAAAATTAAATAATTCTCTCTTTTTTTTTTTTTAGAGGTTTTTGCAGGGCATGTACACTCACTAAAAAGACAGAGAGAGAGACAGAGAGACAGAAAGCAAGAAATCACCCCCCAGGGAGGATGGCCACGACACAATCCCTTCTCCTCCATTCTCCTCTCAGGATCTTGGGCACGCACGCACATGCGCCCGGTGTGAAGCCACCGGGTCCGGGACTCAAACTGCAGTTGACGACATGAGAGTCCAGTGACGTAGCCATTACGCCAACTGCTGGTCCCAAAATTAAATGATTCTTTAAAAAATATAAAATGAAATAAAATATGCTCCCTTTAAAATTATTTCATTTGTCAATATTATTTTTTAATTTGCTACAGAGCACACATGCTCACCAGAGAGACAAAGAGTGTGAGAAAGCTGCCTGGTCTGGGACTTAAACCATCATCAGCCACGTGGAAATCCAGCACCTTAACTACCATGCCACCTGCTGGCCACAACAAAATAATTCAGAAAAACGGAGGCCTCTCCACACTGCCTTGCCAGCTGGAAGTGGCTCCAGTCCACTGGCCTTCTTTCTGTTTCTCAACATACGGAGTTCATTCCCACCCCAACTGGCCCTTGTCCAGCTGTTTATTCCACCTGGAAAACTCCTCCACCAGTCTTGGCGGCTCCTTGACACTCAGTTCTGCTGCGACCACCTCCTCCAACCTGCTTCCCTCTCTGAGGGTACTTTCTAACCGGCGCTCACTACCCGATTATTTCCTGGTTCACTTCTCTCCTTCTAGAAGGTAGGTTCTGCGAGAGCAGAGACCAGTCTGCCTTATTCACCGCTCTTATCATCAGCACAGAGAACAACGCCTGCCACGGCTTCCACAAATGTCTTGGAGTGAATGAACTGGGTGCGTCCGGCTGTACGCAGGCACCGTACCGCCCTCCCAGCCTTCTAGCTCCACCTCTGGTCTCCAGCATGTGGAATGTCCCGGTCAGCTGAAAGGCAACAGCTCCTATGTTGCCTCCTCTTTTCCAAAGAAATAACATATCATAATGGGAATAATATTACTAATAGCTGTTAGGGTGTAGATACCAGGGTTGCTATGCTGAATACTTTCCATCAGTTGTCTCATTCAATCTCACGGCAACCTTATTTTACAGATGAGGCAGCCCAGAGAAACAGAGAGGTTAAGTAAGCTACAGATGGTCACACAGCTCCTACGTGGGATCTAGGAGAGGGCTGAGCAGGCACAGAGTATACCCCAAAGCTGTGTCCTGGGCTCCTCCATCCAGCTGGACTGTCCTTCAGTTACAGTACAGACATAACAAGCCTCGAAAGGCTGAGAAATCAGGATTCCTGGGCTGCCTCCAGCTGACTACAGGCACTGAGGCTCACAACTAGTTTTTATCATGGTCTTCGCTCTGACTCACTGCCTCATACTTCTCCAGAGTCCCGTGTGCATCCGCCCCAGCTCCATCGGCAGCTCTCTAATGATTAAACACCTGTGCTCAGACCACACACTTCAGGGATGGGGGAAGTGCGAGGGCCTCTTCCCGTGGGCCAGTCCAACCCTCACCTCTAGGCTCATGGATTGGAATGGGTCCTCAGGCCGGCCTCAATTCCTGCTTCCCTCTCCTCCTGGGGGTCTAGCCAGGCGTGAAGTCAGAGTCATTAAGGAGCGCCGAGTGGGCCGGATTAGCATGCTAATGACATGCAAATCAGCACCTAGGAAAGGGGCGGAGGAGATGGAGAGGTAGGGGAGTTAGAGAACCAGGGAAGTAAAGGAATTGGACTGGGGAGAGCCAGATTTCTAGACAGGCCAAGAAGAGAAGTATTCCTCCCACAGAATCCTCGTCGAAGAAAGGGGGGTAGGTGCGCCGCTGTGTGTGGCCCCGACATTCTGCTGTCATTCCCACAGCTGGGCCGCGGCACCCTGCACTCCCCCCTCTGCTGGGAAGAACGGGGGCAGGCAAGAGGGCCCTCTCCTGAGTCCTGCTGCTGAGGGCTGAACGCGGGAGAGCCCTCTCCCAGCTGACCCACGCAACACAGCCCACCCTGCCTCCTCCCACCGGCTCCTTCCAGGCTCCTAACTCCAGCTCTTGGCACAGTTCAGAGGAGGGCAGGGGGACCTGAACCCGAAATCCTGCAGTAACACCCAAGTTCTCCAGTTTCTGCTTCCCAGGACCAGAAAGACCTAGCCAACTCCTGGCTAGAAACCCAAAGAGCTGGGCTTTCGGCTAGTTCATGGGTGAGACCCAGATAGGGCCAAGGGTAGGTTGGCAGCTATTTAAAATTGCAAATCTTTTCCCCACCTCCCAACCTACCCCTCCTCCTCTCCAGGAAAGAATTTCAATTGCAAATTTATCTCTGCCTCAGTGCATCCCCCATCCCCCTACCACTATACCATTTCCCCCTCCTTTCTTCTCGGTGCTTCTCCCATCACCCACTATTTATTACAAACCTTTAGCTGCAGCAATTATTTTTTCACTTTTCTCTCCCTTTCCCTCCTCCTCCATCTTTTCTTCCTTCCCTCTCTGAATTTCCATGTCCCTTTCTTTGCCCTTCCTACCTTGAACTGGAGACGCCGCAGAAACAGGCCTAAAAGTCATCCCCACCTGCCACCCCAGGCCGAGGTTCTCGTTTGTCCTCAGACCCTTTGCCATTCTTCCCTTTAGTCCCCAGCTCTCCTTTAAGGGCGTCTTCTCTCCCTTAGGACACATCTCGGGTGTGGATAAGGGGAGAAGGCGTCTCCTCAAAGGCACTGGCACTCTAGCCTCTGAAGGAGGGACGGAGGAAGGCTGATCTGTGTGGAGTGGCGGTGGGGGACAGTCCAAAGGAAAGGCCTGGGTAGAGGCAAGGGCTGGGGCCCTCTGCAGAGGCGAGGGGTTAGGGGAGACAGAGCAGGCAGTGGTGGCGGTGTGATTAGAGAGGAGATTGATGTGAAGGGGCGCCACAGACGGCAGAGAGAGTCAATAAAACGAGAGGATCACATTAGAGGCGACAGAGAGAGCTTTAAATTACAAGGCTGCTGCCACCGAGGGGGATGGGAGGAGGGAGGCCTGGAGCCAAGGGAGGGAGGAGAGTTCTGAGGGTTTAGTCATCCCCAGAGATGAATCTTCCAGCTCCAAAATGGTCCTGTCTCCACAGCTCCTTGCTGCCCCTTCCTTCCACCCTCCGCCTTCATGCTTCGTTCCCTCTCAGGGGGAAGGAGGGGAAGAGACGAGAAAGCGGTGGAGGAACAGAAAGGAGCATTTCTTTTTTTCTTTTTGGTTTTGCTCTTTTCCTCCTTCCAGACCCAGGTCTCCGGTTGTTCCTTAGGACAAGAAGAGCAGGTTGCAAAGCTCAGCTAGGGAGGTACTGCCCACAAACGAACAAAACAGTCTCCATTACTCAAGTGCTGATCTCCTCCTCGGGAGGCGGCAGATACAGTCCTTGGAAAAGGGAGACGCTGAGGAGCCGGGGCAGTCAGACATACACCAGCACCTGAGAGCTACTGGACAGAGAGGGTGGACACAGAAAGGCTCGCTTGGGTGTGAAGTTGCAGATACCGAGGTGGCAGCTTGAAAAGGCAGGCGTGGAGATCAAGCGAGATGGGAAAAACACAGACTTAAGACCCAGGGCCCAAGGGGCAAGGGCAAAGGACAGACAGAAGACATGAAGCCCGAGGAAGGAAAGACTGCCCCACACAGGAGCCAGGGCATGTGCTCATGCTGGTAGGAGGACCTGGTGGCCAGGCAGGCCCAGGCACTTCCTCCTGAGCAGAGGGCAAGACCAGGTCTTCCCTGGGCACAGCCCCCTCCCACCTCTGGCCCACTGAGAGAGGGAAAAAACACTACTGCCCTCTAGTGGTGACAGGGGACCATAACCAAGGTGAGGGCAAGGCCGCATGGTGGGGGGACAGACTGGCTTTCTCCTTCCCAATTCCCTTCAAAAAACAAAGCTCCCTTCTGCCGCCTTTCTCCAAACCCAGCTACATGGCAAAGGCTTTTGCAGCAGTCTATCAGAGGGCACCTTCGTATTTGCCTAAAATTTGCATACAACAACTTCCACATCAGAGCCTTCCAAACATTTTGCCTTTTCACTTTTCAAATCGTCCAGTCTATCTGCCTTCCCTTAGAGCCTTCTCTTTTTTCTTTCCTCTCGGAAATTCTTGCCTAAAGCATTGCTGTCTTCCACACTCGCTTTGCCCATACCTCTCTGCCCTTTTTTGTCTCAACTTGTTGCTTTCCAGAGAAGGCAGCCATGGGGAGAAACAGGAAAGATGGTATTGGGTATACACAGCAAATAAACTCTTCTAGGATGAGCTTTATTTATTTACTTTTAAACATCTTTTGAGAGATTTTTGCTATAGGGCATGTGTTCTTGCCAGAGACAGAGACAGACGGAGAAACAAAAAGCAAGAAATCAGCCCCCAGGAAGGATGACCATGCTGCAATCCCTCCTCCTCCATTTCCCTCTCAGGATTTTGGGCGCGCACGCACAGGCACACGCACACGGCCTGAGTTTCAAGCCACTGAGTCCGCAGTTGATCCCATGGGAGTCCAGTGCTTTAACCACTAGACCACCTGCTGGCTCCCAAGCTTTACTTTTGAAGGCAGTGGACAAACATGGGCTGTGGATCCATGATGGCCTACGCTCAGTCCTGACCCCCACCACTTATGCAACCTTGGAAAATTATGGAGCCCCAGTGTCCTTATTTGGGAAAATGCAAATAATGAAAACTTTCTTATCCAGCTGTGAGGACTAAAGTACATATATGGATGCTCTTGACTTACAATGCGGTTACATCTTGATAAACTCATCATTAAGTTGGAAATAGCTAAAGTCCGAGTCGGCAGGTGGTGTGGTGGTTAAGGCACTGGACTCTCACATGGCCAACCACAGTTTGAGTCCTGGATCTGGTGGCTTGCTTTCTCACTTTCCTTTTCTTTCTCTGGTCAAATTTTAAAAAATAAGAAATAAAAATTAAATTAATAAAACAATTCTTTTTTAAAAAAGAAGTAAATATCTGAAGTCAAAAGTGCATTTAACATAGATGCTCCTCGACTTACGAAGAGGTCCCAATTTCTCCTGCACGAAGCCATCTGATGGCTAGCACATCAGCTTTATGCTGGAAAACTGGAAGTGCAACCATTCTAAGTGGGGACCAGCTGTTCCAGGTGTTCAGTGAGGACAGTTCTTTTCCTTCTCTCTTGGCTGTCTCCGCCCATAGAGTGGAGCGAGCTGTTTGCACAGAGGCTGACAATTTTCCTTCTGCTTTGTCCCTTTCTTGACTAGGACTCATCCTCTCATCTCTGCCCTTTTCACCTGAGGACAGACTCTTACGTGGATCGCACTTAAATCTAGTCATCCTGGCAGCAGGGTCCCCTTCTGCCTTGGTTCTTTTAAGGCTGAACCAAGAGATGCTTGTCTCCCAGAGCAGAGAGGGAGCTTAGCCACGCTCACACCAGGACGCGCCCAGAAGCAGCTAATACTTGGGTCAACACTATGATTGCCGCTCCCTGCATTTAAAACTTTGATCTTCACTGTCTCTAAGTCTTACCTTCTATATTTAAAAAGAAAACAAAAACCAGCAATTCCTTTCTTTGTTCTGTTTCAATTTTGTCTTTCCGAGACCTCTGCCTTCCTCTCTCCTATATGTAGGGAGTACTCACTCTACGCGAGGTGAGATTTGTCCCAAAGCTGGAGAGAAAACAAGTGTAGGAGGAAATAAGACAGAGAGAAGCAGGAAAAAAGCAGAGAGACAGCCAAGGCCTAGAAGAGGAACGCAGAAATAGGGGAGAGAGGAAGAGGTAGGGAAGTGAGGGCGATGATCTTGATCTGCACTTGGAAATGTTGAGTCTCTTCCTGGCCTCCCAGCTCTGGCACCACATTGGGCAGGTGGCCAGTCCCCAGGGAGAGGGAGGCAGTGTCTTACACCTTGCAAGATGCTTCAGGTGGGCATGAGGGAATTGGGGGAACTGTGAGGAGAAAAGGGGAGGCTCGGGGGAGAAGCTGGGCACGAGCAGGGAGGAGACAGGAGGAGGAGGGAAGCTGTGGACTGAAAAACTACACCCATGCACATTTGTGTGGATTTGTTGAGGTGTGCTCCAGAGCGCCTGTCACTGGAGAGGCTGAGTGTCCAGGAGCATCTCCCTCAGTGACCGGGGAAGTGTTAGACGTGTGAGGACAGCAGTGTGGAGCTGTCCTGTGTGATCTAGTGCCCGGAGAGGCTCGCGAGGCTCTCAGTTATAACCTTGGGCCCAGACAGCCACATGAAGCCGGCGTGGAGCCCTGTGGTATAAGCACTAAGAGGTGGGGGATCAGAATCAGGGTTCTGTCTGACCCCGAACAGGGAACCTCTGTAGATGACTCAGATCTCCCTTTGATGGGAAGGAAGTCTAGGCAATTCTTCTGTAATTATTAGAAAGGATACCACTGTAAGTGACTATGTTTATAAATAAATCTAGTTCTCTGATTCTATGTAAACCCGTTTGATGTAATGATTCCATTTAAATACTGTTAAAATAATAACCATGAATTTTTTTTTTTTTTGAGAGGTTTTTGCTATAGGGCGCATGCGCTCACCAAAAAGACAGAGAGACCGAGAGACAGAAAGTGAAAAATCACCCCTGAGGGGGGATGGCCATGCTGCAATCCCTTCTCTATTCTCCTCTCGGGATCTTGGGCACACATGCACACGCGCCCAGCGTGAGTTTAAGCCACTGGGTCTGGGACTCGAACTGCGGTCGACTACATGGGAGTCCAGCGACATAGCCATTACACCAACTGCTGGTCCCACCCATGAATTATTATCGGTATAAGATAATAGCCAGCCTCTTTAAGTGGTTCCTATGTGCCAGACACTGCAAGCCCTCCACCATAGCTGATATGAAAATGCAGGTGTTCGTTCTTATTTTACACACATGGCAACAGAGGAGTTACATGATTTAGTTTCTGTTATAGAGCACGTGCACTCACTAGAGAGAGAGAGGGAAAGTGAGGACGCACCCCCCAGGGGGATGGCCACACCACAACCCCTTCTCCTCCAGTCTCCTCTAGGGATTTCGGGCATGCATTCACATGCACCTGGAGATTTTCAGCACCTGGTGATTTTCAGGCTGCCAGGTCCAGGACTCCAACTACACTGTAGGTGATATGGGTTCTAGTCCCTTGACCTCCATACCACCTGCTGGCCTGGAGTTAAGTCATTTTTAAGGTCTCCCACACAGAAAAAAGTAGAGATCAGAATGCAGGTAGCCTGACCCCAGTGCCTCTGCCCTTAGGTTAATTTATAAGCTTCTGAACTCCAGCTGGGGATGCATTTTGAGTGGCATCTTGGAGTATGAGTATTACTCTTGGATGTGTTGCCTGGAGTATATGTGTTCATGCTCCTCTCTGAGCTCAAAGGTGCTAGATATGGCTATCTCCTGGGAATAAAGTGGAACAGGGCCACTGCTTTGTGCAGTTCCAGAGAGAGCCACTGACATCGCATTCTGTGTAGGGACACCGGTCACTAGTGTGTGCGCGCACATGCATGCAGACGGGGAGAGCGAGCAGCAGGGGACACAGATCCAGGTAGGGGTATTTGAATGGAGATGCGTGTACCTACAGTGATGATGTCTCTTAAAGTTGAAAATCTATACATTATGTATCCATATTAACATATGAACTTCATCTTTTTCTTAAAAAGCACAGCCCCCTTTAAAATAAACAAACAAACAAAAAAGCATAGACTCTAGAGACAGACAGAGCCAGAATCAAATTCTAATTCTATTCCTTAGTATGTAAATGACCTCGGGTGGGTTGAGTAAAGCCTCAGGTGAGTTTCTTCACATAAAGAATGGGGACAGTGCCTCACCATGTCCATGATCACTATCGAGATGAGCACTTTAGATCTGGTCAATAAACGGACACAATAATATTCACCCACCTGTCTTATTTCCTGAGTTGGGGGGATATGTATGTTTATTGCTTCTTGGTTGTATGTGTGGGGGGAGGCTGGTGGCCTTGGGGCACCTCTCTGGGGTTAGGGAAGGTGCTCAGTCTCTGCCAGGCTGGGTTTCCCCATGTCCTCTAGTTACACCTGCGTGGGCCCTGGGCGTCCCGGTCAGCAGTGAGGCATCCCATTGGGTGTGCTGCTGTGTGCTGTGTGCTTGGTGGCCCGGCTGGCGCGGGCGTGTTTGGGGTGGTGGTAATTACTGGGATGGCCCAGCCCTAATGAGTGTGATCTCGTTACACTCTCGCTGCCTCTAATGGAGCTAACCTCATTTCACAGCCATTAGAGATGGAGATGAGGCCCCGCCCACGGGCCCCGCCAGCTGCAGCTCGGCAGCCCTAGCCACGTTCTCCCCCTCGGCTCGCCATTTCTCTGTTCCACCTTTCCTTCTCCCTCCTTCTATGGCCCTGCACCTCCGTCCAGGTTTCCCTCTCCAATTCCCATTGTTCCTTCCCCTATCCATCCTTCTACTCCTCTCTCCTATCCCTTCTCTTTTCCCATGTCTCCTTTCTCTCTCCTCTCTTCCACCCCTGGGTCCCTCTCCCGCTCCGTGTCAGCATCTCCTTTTTCTTTCCCCGGGTCTGTTTGTCCTCCACCTTCTCAGTTCTCCATCCTCTTTTCCACACCCTCCCCGCCCTCCCTGGTGCTGTGCCTCCCCTCCCCCACACTGCCCTGTCTGGCCAAAGGACAAATCTCAAGGGGACACCAGCAAAGACAAACAAGGAGCAGTGACTTCATTACCGTCGTTAATTTGCCACTTCAGTTCCTCCCATAAGGGTCAAAGCCAGCACGGCTTGAACTCAGGCCTGATGGCGGCTGGGCCGGCCTGGCTTTTCAGCTTTAGGATCTCACACACAGGACCACTCTTCCTGCCGCCTCCTCGCTGCTGTCCTGCTGTCTCCATCTCCCTGTAGGGGGTCAGGCTCCCTGTTTTCTCTGCAATTTCTCTTCTCCTGAGCGCCCACGGCCCCCTTCCCGGCCCCCTTCCCTTCTCATTTAAACCGCATCTCTGCCTCACCTCCATGTCGAAGTCACTTTTTCCTACCTGATTCTCTGTATTGCTGTCTTACTCTCCATTCCCCCTCCTCCCAGCCCAATCCATCTCCAACCTCTTTCTTGTCCTTTCCTGGCCTTCTCTCTTCCCAACCTCAAGTGCAGCGTCTTTCGCTAAAGCGCCAGGGTTTGTCTGTAAGTTTTCGG
>NW_006159594.1:1822500-1827136 GCF_000334495.1 Tupaia belangeri chinensis
CTTTCCCTAAAGCGCCAGGGTTTGTCTGTCAGTTTTCGGAAACCGCACAGCCTGAAGAAGCTGAAGACTGGAGGAAGAAAGCCTTCTGTGGCCCCGGCAGGCCAGGGACACCGAACACGCAGACGGCTGGGCAGAGGCGGAGGATGCTGTAGTGGAGGCTAAAGGGCCAACCATCTAGGGAGCGCCGAACTCTAGATTCGCACCCGCTAGCCAAGGAAAAGGAGGGTAGAGCCAGAGGCATGGGGCCCTGGGCTTGCCGGGAAGGTCACTACCAGAACAAGGAGGGAAAAATCTGAGGATGGAAATGCATTTTTCCCACCTGGTTCCTGGAGGAAACACAAGACAACAGTCCTGTTCCACCCTCTGCCCTCCTTCACTGCGAAGCCAAATGACTAGCAATTGACTCTTGACCTTATAGCCTGAGCCCAGCCCCAAAGGGAGATGCCAGGGCAGTTAACTGTGACTGCAGGAGGCACGGGGGAAATGTCCACACATGAAGTAAAGACGTCTGGCCCTGGCCCACACCCATCCTGCCTGGCCGACTTTGCACATCAACATGGTGCACAGGCCAGACCCCACGTGCACACGCCCTCTCCCCTGCACAGGCACAGAGAGCTCTCGCACACCCTGCGCCGACTGTCCTCGCACACAGGCTCTGCCTGTGCATGTGCATTGGGTGGCCCTGCCCTGAATTCCAGGGCTTGAACTTTCAGCTTTGATGTAATCCCATACTCCTACTCACACAAGGGAGGGCTCCTGTCCTCTCATCTGACTTTTGAAAAAAAAATGTCGAGGGGTGCTGAGCTATCTCGGTAGACATCAGAAAAAAGATGTCTTCCTCGAGGCACATGCAACCTTCATACCAGCTTGGTGACAGGAACATGGTAAGTCTCAGCCCTGTCGCTTATTAACCGGGCACCCTAAACCACTGCACATGGGGACTAGTTCCTACCCAAGGGGGCCACTGAGAGCCAGTGGGGTTGTCTTAGGGCCTGGAAGTCCCCCTCTCCACCTTCGGCTCCACCTCACCAGCCTGAGACAGAGGAGGGACAGGTGGGCAGTGCCCTGGGCTTTCCCCAGAGAGGCAAGGGGCTCCGGGAAGGTGGGTGGTGGGATGACTGTGCTTAGTGTGAGGAGCCCGAGAAGAAAGATGGAAAAATCAATGAAATGAGTTTCTAACGGTGAGGTAAAGGACCGCTGTGTCGACAGCCTGTCGCCTGCTGCAAAATATGAGCTGCCCAAGTCCTGGCGGCCGCTGACAGTGCCGACAGCACCACTGTCCTCTCCTCAGGCTCCCGCCCAGCAGCCCCTTCTCCAGCTGCCCTGGCCTTTACTACAGCCAGATCCCCCCAGGACTCTCAGCTCCCTCTGTCTTCCCGTCTTCTTCCTTTCCTAGGTTTTCAACCCATCTTTCTGGGTTTCTTCTCCTGTTTCTTCACGCAGGAACAGGACAGACTATAATCCTTGACTATGTGTGCGTCTTTTTTCTCCTCCCTGGCTTCGTGTATTTAGACCTCTCTCTTCCCACGCCCACAGATTTTACTCTGAGAGTTGTGAACTCTGCATCCCTTGCCTCCCGTTTCTCAGTACTTCTGTCAGAACTTTTTAAAAAGGTTTTTGTCACAGAGTACATGCACTCGCTGGAGAGACAGAGAGAGGTAAAATGAGAAATCACCACCCAGGAGGGGTGGGTACTCTGCAATCCCTTCTCTTCCATTCTCTTCTTGGGATTTTGGACACACACGCACATGTTCCCAGCATGATTTTCAAGCCACTGGGTCTAGGACTCAAACCATGGTCGGCCATGTGGGAGTCCAGTGCCTGAACCATCATGCCACCTGCTGACCCCACCCTGCTATTTATACCAAGGTCCAGGCCTCGGTAACCTCTGCTTCTGTCTGCCTCTGTCCCACAAGGCCAGTTCTGATTTCCTTGTCATTACGTGGGTTGGGACAGGAATTTTGGATAGGTCTGATATTGACTTATTAACTATTTGTGGCCATTGTAAGTGTGTGTGTGTATATATAGATACATAGATATAGATATGATAGATTCCACTGAGGTTTCAAGACTAGGAATGAGTGGGGATGCTTCTTCCAATTCAAATTTGCTGACTCCCTTTGGAAACAATATTCAACTTTTTCTGGAAACCGCCTTCTTTCTCTACCCTCCTCCGCTCCTAGAACCATTCATTCATGTTTTCCTCCCGGTATCTCTACGGAGATTCCCCAGACCATCCCTGAGAGTCAGGCCTGGCTCCCTCAGAGTGCCCCTAACCCAGAGTCCTCTCTGCTTCCTGTCTCACTGTGGTTGGTTAACTCCCCTCCATCTCTTCAGTCTTGTTTCTGACTTCCCAACTACTCAGGCCTGAGGGGTGTGGTGGGGGGAGAGTTAGGTGGGTCTTTTCCATAGTTTCTCCCAGGTAATTAAACATGTGATCAATGAGTATTAAGTCTCTTCTGTGTGACAGATACTGTGCTAGGTGCCGAGAACTCACTAGCAACTAGACAGATGCAGCCCCTGCTCAGCTGGCCACTGTGAGGAACCCTGGGGGGCCCACCAGACAGCTTGGTCTCTAAGCGTCTCTTTGCCTGCTCTACAGCCAAGTTCCCTGGTGCCAGTGCCGCTGGCATTTAAGCTCCCTTCCCTCTTCCCTCCCGACATCAGTTTACACTCACACAGCTCTGCTCCCTTTTCTTCTGCACTTTCAGCTTTCATCTCTATCTCTAAACCCAAAGCCAGGTTCATCCTACATTTTCAAGCTCTCTCCTCCCCACGCACAAAGCCCTTCTCCTTTTACATTCCGTAACTGCCATTTCCGGTTCTCCTTTTCCTTCCTTGGCTATCTTTGCCCTACCTTCCCGACCGACCGACCGACCGAATGCCCATCTCCTAAGGTCCCTTCCTCTCGCTCTTGTCAATCTCTAGCAACCTCAGCCACCCACAAAGAGAGCTGTTGTTCTGAGCTAAGAGCAGCTCCAGGGAAGCAAGGTCAAGCTCCCCAAATCAGGAATCCTACAGATCTGACTCAGGCCCAGCCTCATGCGTGATCCAGCTCCCTGGCAGAGCAGCAAGTTGTTCCTGAATGGGTCTCAAGGTAACACCAGCTGCTTCTGACATCATGGAGGGAGGAACCCTGTCAGGTTGCCAAGGCAACACCAGCAATTTATGACATCAGAGGCTTGAGGTCTTTGGTTCTCAGGGGGGCTAGAAGATTCAAGTTCCTGTCAGCTGAAGTAAATGGTTATTCTACTTTTTCATCTCTGCTCGCGTTCTCTGGGCTGGGGAATGAAATGCAAAGGCCTTTGCTGGGCTGGTGAGTGATTAGGCCAGTGGGAGGACTGCTTGTGAGGTTTTCTCTTCCCCTCTCCCTGCCAGAGAGACGCGTTCCTGTGCGTTCTCTCCCTCTCACAGGCATCTCTGTCTCTGGGGGCTTCACCCAATAGTATTGCTGAATGCCATTTTCCCAAGTCCCCACCCCCACCCCGCAGTCCCCTCTCTGCATCAGTCGCGCCGTGTCCCCCTCACTCACACCAGAGGCACGTTTCTTTTGATACCTCACCCTCTCTCTTCCCCCGCCAAGCGCAGTTCAGCTCTGACCTGCTTCAGCACTCGTCCATTTGCCATCCATTACCTTCTTTGTACCCTACTCCTTCCCCACCTCATCTGATTTGTCAGTGCCTCCCTCCCCCACCCCCGTTTCACCATTGTACTCCTCATATTGCGTTTTCTGGTGACCTCCTCCTTCTGAAGTCTACCATCTCTCTTCTTCTGCACAGCCATTAAGTCGTGTTTCGCTTCCTTCTCCTAATTTTTCATTAATCACCCCTCGGTCCCTCGCCCACCCCCTATTCCGCATAGCTTTGCCTCCCTTCCTTTGCACACCCCTCCCATCACACATGTCTCCACGTGTTTACTGCACCGGCCTCTGAAAGCTCCCCTCTTCTGCCCACATCTAACCCCTCCTTTCACCCTCCAAACTCGTGAGGTCTGGCAAAACAACGATGGGTTTAAAACCGAGGAAAACTCTCCAGAGCCGTTATCCACCTTTACCATTCTTTAGGATGAATGGACAGGGCCCCTTGCCTAAGAAAGCTTCTCTCACACTGATAAAAACTGCCTCGTAAAGAACGGTGCTGAATCCAAATATAATGGCAGGGGCCCAGGAAGAAGACAAACTAAAAAGTGAAGGAAAAAGCCACCAATATCTACAGAGAACTAACGGTAAGGAGCAACCAGGCAGGGTGGAGCTTAGAGTCCTAGAGAATGTCCCCTTACAAAATCAAAGTTGACAGTTAACTGACATAATGGCACTGATTGATGAAGGGGTTATATGCCCCTGGAAACCCATTAAATTGATTTCTTGGCCTGTTTATGTGCCTTCACACACCATACCCCCCACCGTTCCCAGTCCTTGGCTTGCTGATACCTTCTGCTGCTGGGGTTAAAATGCTGGCTAACAGGATAAGGTAGAAAAGAAACTTACAGGGACCAAGGAGACAAGGTAGGAAGAGAGCAGATTATGGGAACAAAGGTGGAGAATAAGCAAGGGAGATCGTGGGAGAAAGGGAAGGGAAGAAAGGAGTGAAACAAAATGGGGAAATGAAAAAAAAAACCATATAGTGATATATAGTGG
>NW_006159594.1:1827568-1828248 GCF_000334495.1 Tupaia belangeri chinensis
AAGAGGTTTGTAGTGGGAAGCTCCAGGAAAGGCAGATGATATGGGACCAGAAGATGAGGCCTAAAGAGGGAGTCAGGCACATGGCAAGGGGACAGGCACCAGTACTAGGAAGTTCCAAGGCTTCCCCAGTGAAGGTGGGAGAGGAGACTGTCCTGGCCATGCTGGAAGGGCAGTAGAGTCTTTGGGGAGAGACACATCTGCTCCATCGCCCTAGTCTACCAGGCCCCTGACCAGTGACTACCAAAACCATGACGAATAAGCCAACTCTGAAGTAGTCTGAAAAGGCCAGAGATACCCAGACGGACGCTGAAGGAGAGAGCATGGAGTCCTAGACGGGCAGAACAGCCAGACAGCCAAGGCGTGACACACAGTGACAGGAACACACAGGGAGAGATCTCTCAGATGGGAAGGGTCACAAGCGGAGACAGTGACACGCAGACCTAGAGATGAGTGGGGAGGGGAGACTAGGTGAAGAATGGCAAAGCAAGAGGCAGGGACGCATGGACAGAGTGGCTGGCTATAGTGGCATCAGAAGCATGGTCCAGGCTCAAAATGAGGGGGCTACTCAGAGGGCGGACAAGAGAGGATGGGGGGTACCCGCAGGGCAGCCACGCTTCACCTTGAATGGGGCTGTGGCCTCCCTACTCACACCTTTAAAAAAAAAAAAAAAACCCAACTTC
>NW_006159594.1:1830108-1831066 GCF_000334495.1 Tupaia belangeri chinensis
CCCCCCCCTTAAAAAAAAAAAAAAAAACTCAACTTCAGGCAAAACGAACGAAGACTGAGGGTATCCATGTCCCCTCCCACCCCACGCCCCGGTACGCCAGCCCATCCATCAGCCCGCGGGGCCACGGGCCACGGTTCCTCCCCTCATCCCGCAGCCAGCGGGAGGCCGGGTCTTCAGGCTGACAGCTCCGAGCCGAGCCCTCGCACTCACCCGGCCACCCCTTCCCTCCGGGAACCCCACTCCCCGCACAGCTCGGCGCGGTCCGTCTAGGCTTTCGTTACCCTCTATCAGTCCGGCTGGTCCTAGCCTTTCCCTTCTACGCCTCTCCCTCTACCGCGGCCTCTCTCTCTGCCCTCAGCCCAGCTCTCACGCCCCCTCCCTCCCACCCCCTACCCCCCTTCTCCCCGGGCTCCCGTTCAGTCTGTCCGTCCGTGTCCCCTCCCCCCAGCCCCTTCCCGTCCCTCTCCGTCCCCTCCAGTGGCAATCTCAGAGCGCCTCCTCTCCCCTCCGTCTCGAGCTTCCAAAGAGCAAGGAAGGGAAGAAGAGAGGGAGAGGAGAAAAAAAACACCCCAGCAGCATCGGAAATCGATGCACTTACACCTCAGCTGGAAGCAGGGACGGGAGTCGAACCGCGGCCGCCGAGCAGCGCGAGGCGGGGTGGGGGGGGGGGGGCGCGCCGAGGGGGCCTCTTTTGGAAGGGACTTCTCCGATGTGTTGATTCCTTTTTTTTCCCCTCCTCCTCCCTCCCTCCAGCGCTCGCTCCGGGGCGTCGGGGACGGAGATGGAAAAAATAAATAAATAAATTCACGGCGGTGAGGGAAGTGAAGGAAAATAATCAATGCTATTTGGCTGCGGCTGAAGTGTTTTCCCGGCTTCGTGAGGGGGTTTCCATTGATTCACCCTGGGCACTCGCTCGCTCCCAGCCTCCACCTCCTCCTCGCCCTCCTCCTCCTCCTCC
>NW_006159594.1:1831094-1837101 GCF_000334495.1 Tupaia belangeri chinensis
CGAGGGCGACGCGCCCCCCCCCCGGGCTGCATCCCGGGAGTTGTAGTCTGCCCGCCCCCACCCTCCGGCCCGCCAGCGCAGTGTCCGCGCGCTTCCTGGATGCGGGCGGGGTGCAAGGGCCCGCGCCCGGGGGCCTGGGGTCGGGAGTGGGGGAGGGCTGGTTAGTATGTCCGGCCGCCTCCTCGACTCTGGCGCCAGGTCCAAGCTGGTTCCTGCAAAGAGGGCAGGTCCCTTTAAACTCTGTCCTGTCTCCTCCTGCCTACAAGAAACCATCCTTGTGTTTTGTTGTTTTTGTTTGTTTGTTTTGTTTTAAAGCAGCTCTAGCCCAAACCCTGGCTTCTACCACCTTCCCAGAGCCACTCGGGGCCCATCCCTGTTTGCTCACTCCCATCTTGCCTTATTAGTCCCCCCTCTTCCGGCTGGATACTGGAACCTTCTCTTACACAGCAATAACTGAAGTTTCCAAGAGCTTCTGCTTCTTCCATGCAGTCTCATAGTCCCCGGGTTGGGTAACGGGAGGGCCCCTCCTCATCTTCAGTTTATCAGTTCATAGACGCTCTTACCTTCTAATAACTACAATTTCTAAGTTACATTGAGTGCACAGGGACTGTTCCAAGCGCTTTTATGTAGGCAGTCACGTGCCACGTAAACCTTTCCGTCAACCATGGACAGCGCATTCAATGGCGGTCTCGCAGACTTCACCTGATAGCCTAAGTGGGTAGCAGACTGTACTGTCAGGTTTGTGAAGGGACACTCTACAATGTTCGCACACTAGGAAATCACTTAGCGACCCATTTCTCAGAACATGGCCCTGTCGGTGAAGTATTTACTATAATATTAACGTTTTTACTCCTCACAACCCTACCAGGTAGGTACTATCATCAGTCACATTTTAGAGTTAAAACCAAGGCACAAACATGTGACTTAAACAGACTAAGGTTGCATGGCCAGTAAGTGACAGCGCCAGGATTCAAATGCAGTCGGCTCCAGCACCCACACTAACTGCTATAGCAAACTTTTCTTTAAAAATAACGGTGAGAGGACCAGCACTGGGTGTGGTCGTCGGGCGTGATGGTTAAGGCAGCTGGATTCCAACAATTCAAGTCCCAAACCCATTGCTTGGAAAACATGCCCAATGAGTGTGCATGGGTACCCCAAATCCCAAGAGCAGGATAGAGAAGGAATTGCAGTGTGGCCCCCTACTCCTGGGGGATGCTTGCTTTTTCTTTCTCTGTGTCTCTTCAGCAAAGGCATGTATCCCATAGCAAAAGTAAAACAAAACCAAAAGCTAGTAACAACAGGGGCTGGACGGTGGCACAACTGGAAAAGAGCAGTACTTTCTGAGGCAATCCCACATGGGAACCAGTTCAAATCTGGAAATCTTGAGTTTGCCAGGGGCACACTTATCTATGATATAGAGTTGGATGAGGCTGGGGGTGAATCCTGGTGTCAGGACCCCATTGGGGGTTCCCTCTGTCTCTCTCCCTCATGGAAGAAATAAACTTTAAAAAGCAAAAATGGGGGGCCAGCAGGTGGCACAGTGGCTAAGGCACTGGACTCTCACATGGCTGATCACAGTTCCAGTCCCAGTCCCAGATACGGTGGCTTGAAACTCATGCGGGGCGCCTGTGCATGCGTGCCCAAAATCCCGGGAGGAACGTGGAGAATGAATTGCAGTGCGTCATTCACCCAGGAAGTAATTGATTGTTCACCGTCCTTCTCACTGTCTTTCACTGTCTCTCTCAGGTTGAATGCACACATCCTATGGCAAAAACCTAAAAACGAAACAAAACAAAACAAAAAAATGGGCCCAGCCACTTTGGCGTAGCAGTAATGCAATGCCCTCTAAGGCTGGAAGCCACGTGGCCAGCGGCAAGTTGGGATTCCTAGGTGGCACTGAAAACATGTCAGTGTGTATATGGGCATCCAGAATCCTCCAGAGCTAGTGGGTTGGGAAAAGGAGATCGTGGTATGTTGAGACTCGGTTGAGGATGTTTCTCTCTGTTTTTATTACACGTGCTTTCTATCATACGAACAACAAAACCCCTTGAAGTTCACAAGAGAAAAAGGAGAAACCAACACATTTCTACCACATGACAATTTGTACTGATACACTCCACATTTTACCAATGAAAAAGCAGAGGCAGAGTAGCTTGTCCTAAGGCCAAACATCTAGAAAGTGAAGCTGGAAGTCGATCCCAGGTCATTTTGGCTCCAAAACCTGGCCTTTCCATTCCATTAAGCGACTGACTCTGTCTCCCTGGATGGGGCTTTATAACAGGGGACATATTGCATCTTCTTTCCCAGGGCCAACAAAACTAAAAGCAAAGGGTGGTTGAAAAGCAGGCCAAGGAGAGGAATTAGGGGTCAGGCAAGACGTGTCTAATGGTGCTTGGCATGGTGTCAAGGAAGGGATACATGCAAACTATTTCAAGTTCAAAATGTGATGGTGCATGCCTGTAATCCCAGCTACTCAGGAAGCTGAAGTAGGAGGCTCACTATTAGGAGTTTGAGGCCAGCCTGGACAATATAGCAAGATTCTGTTTGAAAAAAACATTTGTAAAGGCCATGTCTATAAACCAGTGTCCATCCTAAAATATTACCAGTGGTCACATATTCCCAGAAGCGTGCTGGGGAGAGGGTAGGTGTAAAGAACCTGGCATTTCTCACCCATCTAAGGAGGGACCCAAGGAACTGACACAGCCACTGTTCCTCAGCCAGCTTTCTCACCTGGTCAGACACAGTTATGGGCCTGGGATAACCAGCCCTTGTAGTAAGGAGCTTGCTCCTCTCTTTTATCTCCCAAAGGGAGGGTCATTCCCATATCTTCCTGTATTTTATTATTTAAATTTGCTATAAGGCTTGCTCACTGGTGAGTGAGAGAGAGAGAGAGAAAGTGAGAGAGCACCCCCCTGGGGATGGCCAGCCATGCAGCAATCCCTTCTCCATTTTCCTCTCAAGATTTTGGGCACACACGTGCACGTGTCCATTGTGTTTTTCGAGCTGCTAGACCCAGGACTAGAACTGGGCAGTCCCCCACACCACTAGCTGTCCATAAATGAACATGAATTATTTACTTCTTCTATTCCTTACAAAGCCTCCTGGAAACCCTGGACAAACTCCTCCGTCTTGCACCTTCCCAACTTGCCCTGGAATGCATTTCTAGGCTCATCTTGTACTTACATATTGGCCAGGTCTCCTCCAGTTTGTGAGCCTTTGTTCATGTGATCCCCCTCTCCATCTGGGTCTGCAACTGTTAAAACTCCATTACACCTTTAGCTCCCACCCAAAATATCACTTCCTCCTCCAACGTAAAGCTCCCCACTGCCCTTGCCCTAGACATTCATGCTAGGATGTATCAGATCCCCTCTAAAACTGCGCAGTAAACTGGACTTTGTTCCCTGCCCCATCTCCTACCCACTCGCCCATTGCTGACCTGCAATCTGTGGGCCACCCTAATATCCACTCATATCTGCTAGAAGTACTTGAGTGAGCGTTTGTATTACAAGCCACTCCGCCTAGGCTGGGAGGGGGTTGGAGACAGGACTACAGCCTCAACTCCTGTCACTGACTCTCCCTCAACGCCCTGCAGCCCCAATCTAGCAAGAGTCCTGCTGGCACTAATTGCAGCTTCCCAGTCACCATAGCGACGGGTGGAGCGAGAAGGTAACGTCTCCCTCTTTGGAACTACAACTCCCATCATGCACTCGGACTCCAGGGTGCCTGGCACAGCCTGAGGCCCGAGACCCAGGCCAACCCCAGGGAGACGTGAGGGGTCGAGGATCGGAAGCAGAGCACGAGGGGAATGGCATTATTCCCCTGGCCGCCGCGGTGGTGGCGGCCCCTCTTAACCTATCAGGCCTCTTGGACATGTCTTCCCCAGGCACCGCCACTACCGGCCTAATATCGCTGGTGGGGGATACAAGTCTGGCTTCTTCCTCCCACCCCTGTATATTTCATTAGTCCTCTTTGGTTTCTAAGCCATTTTAGCTTAGCGATCTGTTTTGTACCCACCAGTTCACTCCTAGGTGACCCAGATACAAAATCCTGACTTTCAGACCTGATATCTCTGGGGAAATAAATGAAGTCCAACAAAATGAGAAAAGATAAGACTATTTATTCTGAGCTTGCAGTACCAAAGGAGGCACCCACTGTCACTTGCATTTTGGGAGAACCCCTAGGGTAGACAAGGAGTGTGAATGCTTTACAGTGGACAAAAATGAATGTTATAAGGCTCTTGGCCTCCGGATGCTGTAGGTGGACTAACTACAAATGGAGCATTCTATGGAATTGATTAAGGGTACATGTTTAGTGTTTTTGCCCAGTGTGATTTTCAAACCATCAGGTTTTAAGGAGGAATTAGGGACAAAATTTAGGGAAGCTGTACATTTTTTATTCGCGGGTGTAGCGGGGTCTCCCTTCCCCCATCGCTGGGTCCCGCGAGAGGGAGACGCTAGGGCTTGGAGGTGAGACTCGAGGTTCCGGGCGCCTGCTGCGTGCAGGGGAAGGGCGGGTCACCCGGGGCAGCAAGGGCTGGCGGCAGGGTGTGAAAAGGAGGATGTTCGCTACGTGGCTTGCTTCTAGGGAGTCCTTTAGATTGAGGACTTCATCAGCAGTGGGAGGCATATAAGTGCAGATCCGTCACTGTTGCAGGGCCTTGAAACCTCAGACAGGGCCTCTGTCACCCAGGCAGAGGGGAAAGGGCTGTAGCCCTAGCAGTAGAGCTCTGGGACACCGTGGGTGTTTCTCCTAAGTTCTTCCCACGCCAGAGTCCGTGCTCAGTTGTTACACTTGCAGGGCTGAGCGCCAGCCTTTGCATCTTTGGGAGCTCAGCGAATGTTTGTTGATTGACCTATTGCAGGTATTATGGCCCAAGGATTGATTGAGGTGGAGCGAAAGTTTGTTCCAGGCCCTGGTACAGAGGAGCGGCTGCAGGAGTTGGGGGGCACCCTGGAGCACCAGGTCACCTTCCGAGATACCTACTATGACACCCCTGAGCTGAGTCTCATGCAGGCTGACCACTGGCTGCGACAACGAGAGGATAGTGGATGGGAGCTCAAAAGTCCTGGAGCATCAGGTGTCTCAGGACTCCACACTGAGTACAAGGAGCTCACAGCCGAGCCTGCCATCGTGGCCAAGCTGTGTGAAGTGCTGGGGGCTGAGGGCCTGGGGGCTTGCAGTGTGGCTGCTGTACTGGGTCCACTTGGGCTACAGGAAGTAGCTAGTTTTGTGACTAAGCGGAGTGCCTGGAAGCTGGTGCTCTCTGGAGTTGATGAAGAGGAGCGGCCGCTCAGGGTGGACCTGGATACAGCCGACTTTGGCTATGCTGTGGGGGAGGTAGAGGCTGTGGTGCATGAAGAGGCTGAAGTGCCAACTGCCTTAGAGAAGATCCACAGCCTCAGCAGCATGCTTGGTGAGGCAGACAGGCCCTTCTCTTTCCTTGCTCTCTACTTTCTGCTGGAGGCACCCCTGCATCACATGGTGGGGAGGATCTCTGGGCTATTTCAGTAGTAGGGATAGTTTTAGCGATTTTCTAGAGGACCCGGTTTGCTTAGAGTTCTATGAAAGCTGGTTTCCTCTTTGACATTAGCTGTCTAATCTGGAGTCTGTCCTTCCATGCGTCTCTCTTTGTCCCAGTCATTGTTTTCCTTTAGTTCTCACACCTCGAGCCAGGTGTCCTTCAGTTCCATCTGTCAGCACTCGGCTTTTACCCTGTTTTCTCCCAAACGTCTGTCCTTTATTTTTATTTTATTTTATTAAAGATTTTATTTAACTTTTATTTATTATTATTATCATTTTCCAGTTTGATCAGAGAGAGAGAGGAAGTGAGAAAGCAAGCCACCAGGTCCGAGACTTAACCCGTGGTCAGCTATGTGGGAGTCCAGCGCCTTTAACCACCATGCCACTTGCCGGCCCTTATTTTTATTTTTTTTTAAGAATTGATTTTATTGGGAACCAGCAGTTAGCGTAATGGCTATGTTGCTGGACTCCCATGTAGTCGACCGCC
>NW_006159594.1:1837162-1847325 GCF_000334495.1 Tupaia belangeri chinensis
GAGAGGAGAATGGAGGAGAAGGGATTGCGGCGTGACCATCCCCCCTGGGGGGTGATTTCTCGCTTTCTGTCTCTATGTCTCTCTCTTGTCTGTCTGGCGAGTGCACGTGCCCTATAATGAAAATCTCCCCCCCCCAAAAAAAAAGAATTGATTTTATTCTTTTTTTTTTAATTTGACCAGAGCGAGACAGAGAAAGTGAGAAAGCAAGCCACCAGGTCTGGGACTCAAACTGTGATTGGCCATGTGGAAGTGTTCAGCGCCTTAACCATCATGCCATGCCACCTGCTGGTCCCCTGTCCTTTATCTTTTTAATTTTTAGATTTTTGACATAGGGCATGTGCATTTGCTGGAGAGACAGAGACAGAGAGGGAAAGTGAGAAATCATTCCCTGGGGGGAGGGCCATGATCCAATACCTCCTCCATTCTCTTCCTGGGATTTCAGGCACATAACTTGTGCCCTTTGTAGTTTTTCAAGCTGCCAGGTCCGGGCTCACATGGGTTGGCCACGTGGGACTCAAGCCTTAACCACTACGCCATCTGCTGGCCCCATATCGTTTTCACTGAACGCATCCTGTTGGCTTTGAGTGAACGGCCTGCACACTGTATTGATATGAGGCGGCGGGGTAAGCTTTGGCAGATTCGCTTTTCTGACCCCAGGCTGAGTTCCCTGTAGACAGCTCATCCATACAAGTACGGAGTCATGCATCCCAGGGGCGCTTACACCCCTGGCCTGTTGAGCCTCCTCAGCAAACATGCACAGAGCTCCCCGCCATCTGCACGGCATGCTGCCAGGCACACGGCAGTTGCTGGCAAAAGGCAGGTCCGTACCATGAAGAGTAGTCGCGGCTATGTGAACCTGTTCCCCCCACCTCCCTGCCATGGCTGTAGCTTCTCTCGTCTTCTTTTTGTAGCCTTTGGTCTGTCTGCGTTCAGCTCTGCATGTGCCTCATTACCAGGCTAACGAGCTTTGGCCTGCCTAGATGAGCTTTAATCTTGACTGGGGGATAGAAGAAATAACAGAAGGGAGTCAGAAGATACTGAGGCATCCTCTTTGCCATTTTCCCTTGGAGGAGAGGCGAGAGGCTCATGCATGGCTTCCGAGCCCCAACTCCTGCCTGAAGTGGCCCTTTTAGGCTCCAGTTCCATAGGCCAGTAGGGAGCGGGCAGGCGGGCCATAGAAGCTGGCTGGACAGCATGCAGAACCTCAGTGCTGACTTGGAAAGAACTTTGGGGGTCCTGGCTGGGTGTGCAGGGAACAGTCAAAGTGTTTGAGGTTCTGTCTGCCTCTCTCCTCATTGTTTTTTTTTTTTGCCTATAGGTGTGCCTGCACAGGAGACGGCACCAGCCAAGCTAATTGTGTACCTGCAGCGCTTCCGGCCTCATGACTATCAGCGCCTGCAAGGAGTGAACAGCTCCAGAGAGCCCACCGGGGACTAACCATCCTGACAGTGACCTGGGCTAGGGGTGCCACTTCCTAGAAGGGGAAGGGGCCTCTGGGTCTAATGGGGGCCACCCCTGGATGCCCTGTGACTCATTTCCTTGGCTTCTCTTCCAACAGTGACTCCTCCCTCTCCCGCTCTGCCCGTCCTCCGCCCTCTACTCTCAGCTCCGCTACCCTTCTCCGAGCCCTCCCTGGCTGCCTCCTCTCCCTCATCCGTCAGATGCAATCTGTGGGCCGCCCCTCTCCCCTGGCCGCTAAGCAGCCTCCATTGATTTCCGCTCGTGTTTATAGGATTTCCACTTAGCCGTGATCAGTAGTTAAGCACAGGAAAATCCCTTGCCACCCCCCTCCCTTGGTCGATGCCATTGATTCTGCCAGCGGCTCCTAAACCGCCTTACAGCTGAGTTAGAGATGCGGGAGGCAGCAGGGATTTCCCCGGCTTGGGGTGTGGGGAATAGCGGCAGGTTGGGAAATGGTCGCAAATCCCTGATAGAAATCTCAAACTCTGGCTTGATTTTGCCACCTCTGGCCCTGTGGGAAGAGTGCTCCCTGTGGAAGTTCAGGGCAGATTTGCTCCCTGACCTGGGGAGGGGGAGGAAGAAAACCCTCCTTGTTGAGACAGGTTCCCAAGATTTCTACTTTCTGTTTAAGAAGGCTCTCCCCTGACTGTTACTCATACACATTTTCTACCTCAGATACACCGAAATAGGGCTTTCCTCCTCCCTCAGGCTTTATTGGGCTGCATTTTTGTGGGACCGGCCAGCTAGCTTGGAGTTGGTGCAGTGGCAAAGGCAGGGCCAGAGCACCACCTGCTGGCAGCCCTCGGGCACAGGTTCCAAGCTGCTGGGGCCTGGAGTCCTGGACACCGGATGGTTTCACGTAGAGCGGAGACAGTTACTGCCATGTCTCCACAGGCAAGTTATTCACCTCAAAGATCTCCTGCACCGACTGGCCAAAGTGTGTGTAGGTGAGGCGCAGCTTTAGCCGCAGGGGGGCCTAGGAACAGAGCAGAGGCGAGGGTTAGCGCCTAAGACTTCTGCCCCTGGGTCTTGTCCACGGAGGTGGGCAGGGGGAGCTCCCAGAGCTCACCTTGTTAGGACTGAGGATTCTGAAGAGCTGGGTGATGGGAAGGCCACCGCGAGCCAGAGCCGTGTCCCCACTGGGGGCCTGCAGCTGCAGCTGGAAACTCTGAACATGGGAGGTTTGGGCAGAGCAGTGAGACAGCTTCCTCCAGTCCCTTTAATCCCCAAGAGCTGTCTGTGCATGTCACTCCTGCCCCTTGTCATCCTGTCTCCCACCCACCTCGACTTAGTGGCCTTTTCTCTGGGAGTGCCTAGGCCACCCCTGAACCCTGACCTTTACAAACCTTGGGTACAGCGGCCTGGCAGATGAAGTGGGTGACATCACCCTCTGAGAAGTTGGTGGTGGTGACAGTGATTAAGAGCAGAGCAGGGGACCCAGGGGGTCGTGTGAAAGACAGATTCAGTTGTAATCCCTCACGTTCAAACACTTTGAGATCTGGAATGGGAGCTAGAGGACAGAAGAGAGGCCACTCAGTGTACAGGCTCTAGGTGACATGTTCATTCATTTGTTCAACAAAAACTGAGTGACACCTGGGGCCCTGCACTCTTCAAGATGCTAGTGATGGGGCCAGCAGGCAGCATGATGGTTAAGGTGCTGGACTTCCACATGGCCAACCTTGGTTCAAGTCTCATACGTGGTAGCTTGCTTTCTCACTTTCCCTTTCTCTCTGGTCAAATTAAAAAAAAAAATAACAATAACAAATAAATAACAATTTAAAAAAATAAGTGGGATCAGCAGATGGCGTAATGGTTATGTCACTGGACTCCCACGTAGTCGACTGTGGTTCTAGTCTGGACCTGGTAGCTTAAAACTCATGCCAGGCGCGTGTGCATGCGTGTCCAAAATCCTGAGAGGAGCCTGGAGAAGAAGGGGTTGTGATATGGCTATCCTTTCTAGGGGTGATTTCTCACTTTCTGTCTTTCTCTGTTTCTCTGGCAAATGCATATATGCTCTATAGTAAAAAATCTCTCTCTCAGAAAAAAAATTGCTAGTGACAAGGAGCTAGACCATGGTGCCATGGTAAAAAAGGTTGAAGTCAGGAACCTTGAGTACGCTGGGCATGTGCATGCCTGTGAACTGGGGGGGCTAAAAGCTGGGGGTAGGTGTGGTATCAACTCAGCGGTGGTGTGTCTCTCACTCATGGAAGAAATAAATAAAACTTAAAATGCCGGGGCCTGCAGATGGTGTAGTGATTAAGGTGCTAGATTCCCACATGGCTGACTGGTTTGAGTCCCAGACCCAGCAGCTTGAAAATCATGCTGGGTTTATGTGCATGCACACCCAGAACCCAAAGAGGAGAATGGAGAAGGGATAATGGCATGCCACCTCCCTTGTGTGTGTGGGTGATTTCTTATATCCCCTACCCCCCCCAGTGAGCACACATGCGCTATGGCAAAAACCTTAAACAAAAATTTAAAATGCTAGTGATGAAGTAGACAAGAAGATGAGGTTGCTGCTCACAGTCTGGTGCAGGGAGAGAAACAGTAAGCAAAATGAGGTGGCCACAGACTAACAGGTGCTATGAAGGAAGTGCTGTTGGGAACCAGCAGTTAGCATAATGGCTATGTTGCTGGACTCCCACGTAGTTGACCGCGGTTCGTGTCCCGGACCCGGTGGCTTAAAACTCACGCCGGGCGCGTGTGCGTGCATGCCCAAGATCCCGAGAAGAGAATGGAGGAGAAGGGATTGTGGCGTGACCATCCCCCCTGGGGGGGTGATTTCTCGCTTTCTGTCTCTATGTCTCTGTCTGTCTGGTGAGCGCACGCGCCCTATAGTGAAAACCTCTCCAAAAAAAAAAAAAAAAAAAGTGCTGTCAGAGTAATGGGAATCCCAACTCCACTAGGGCAGTAGAGGGAGCCCTCTGACATTCTAGCTGAAGCCCAGAGAGTGAGGACCAGACTGTCCTTTGATGTGTGGGGAGAAAGAACATTTTGTGTAGAAACAAGAAACGTCAGCGCTGGGCTGAGGGAGCCATGGAGTGGGCAGTGGAAAATGCTATGAGCCGGGCTGGGGAGGAAGCAGAGCCCTGCAACCCAGAGTGAGGACTCAGATAAACAGAAGGCACTGAAGGGTGGCCAGGAGGAGGGTGGCCAGGAAGGGACGGGCACTGTGGACTGAATGCTCTTACCTACCAAGATGGGATGGGCTGTGGGGCACACAGGAGGGGAAGAGGGCATGGGAGCCGCAGTCCTGGGCTCAGGAGTGGCACGTTTCCCCCACCTCTCCCCTTGCTGAGGCTTACCTGGGGCTGGAGGGGCACAGGGAAGGTCCAGGAGGTGTACTAAGGTGCCTCCTGGGGCAGGATCCAGGGGCGGAGGGTGCTGGGCATCCCCAGAAGGGCTGTCCAGGAGATCTAGCAGATCCAAGAGCTTGGAGGCCTGGGGCAAAGAGCAGAGGGCAGGGCTGGGTATGGAAGCCCACCCAGGTCCTCCTCCTCGGCTTCCAGGCTGCTCACCTGGGGCTCTGTGGGCACGGGGGCTGCTTCTGAAAGCTGGGCCGCTGCTTTGCTTTGCTTTGCTTCTTCGTCAACCTGATAATCACCTCGCTCCATGAGAGGCATCTTTTCAAGGATGGCTGCCCTGAGGATGGAATGCAGGTGAGTCCCTCTGTGTGGGCCCTGGGCTTTCCACGACAGGCAAGGGGGCTGAGGGCTGAGGACACAGAGCACCCTGGACACAAGGGCCCGAGAGCCTTTCTGATTTCCCAAGAGGGCAGCTGTTGCTGGCTTTCAGATGAGCGAGGAAGAGGGCAGTCAGTTTAGCTCCACCTAAGTGTGCTAGGGAGGCTCTCCCCATAGGTGAAGGACCCATGGGAGGATGAGACCCTTATACCTAGAAAGGGGCATTTGAAGCAGGACAGAGGCTGGTCCTACGCTGCAGTGGAGTGCCAGACGCACCTCATGTGGTCGTACTTCCGGAAGAGTGTGTCATACTCCACGGCCCGCTGCTGCAGCTCCACGTCCAGGCAGCTCCCGTAGATGGACACCACCTGGCGGATGCGGCTGAGCCGGTGTGCTGTGAGTGGCAATGGCATGTGCCCCACCCCACACCGGGCTGAAGCAGGGCAGGGGGAGGCCCTGAAGCAAGGACATACCCCAGGTATTTGGCTCCAAAGCAAGAACCTAGGACTCGGGGGTGTAGGGGGAGTGCCCGGAGAAGCTCAGAAACTGGTGGGCACAGCGAAGCGACATCTCCTGTCTTACTTGTTATCTCCATGGAACCGGGTGCTGAGCTTCATGAGGGCTGTGAGGGCATACCCTCGGGTGGCCGGGAGGGACATATGGGACTGCAGCACCTTTTCCAGCAGTGCCAGCACCTCCTCTTCTTCCACCTTCAGGTGTGCACACAGGAGTGATCCCGGGGCCAGCCCTGCCTGCCTGAGTCCGAGTCCTTCAGCATACCCCCGCCGTGGCTCTCACCTGAAGGGGCTCAATGTCCTCACAGTTGCCTTCCAGCAGGAGGTCCCCATACTCCCCGATGCACCAGGCCGCCACCTGCACCAGAGGTTGCTGCATGGAATAAGAAACATCATTGGGACAGTGTCTGGGGTCCCCTCCTGACCTCCAGACCCTGTGACATCCCTTTGGACAGTGCAGACTGGGGGTGAGAAAGGCCAGGAGAGGGAAGTTTACCTGGCTCTGTCCTGATGCCTGGGTTCCTACTGCCCTCTGGTGGCCAAGCATTGGAACTATAAGGCCTAATCATAGGATGGGCCTTTGTGGAAAGGGTGGATAGTTTTTGCCCACCCTACTTAATCTGAGATGAAAAAGGGAGCTATAGTTATTGGCCGGCTTCTGTTAATCCACTCAGCATTCAAGGTAATAAAACCCAACACATGCAGAAAGATCATCTCTCCCTCACTTCAGGGAAGGTAGGTAGGGTTGAAAGCTGAGTCCCTGGAACATGAAGGTCAACTCACTTTGTCATCTGTGGCTACAGCTAGTAGGAACCCCCAGGTGTAACTAAAAAACAGGGCTCTAAGCAGAGGGCTGTGACCTTGAGGGAAGAGTAGTTAGGAACCCCGAGTATGGAGATGGCCCAGGAAGGGCTGGGAAGAGGTTGGCAGCCCTGGAGCTGAGCAGGTGGGAGCGGTACCTGGGAGATATCCTCTGCCAGGGCACTGTACAGGCGGCGCACGGAGTAGGCGTGCAGCTCCTGGGCTCCCCCAATGAGCTGGGTCAGGTTGGCTACCGCGTCATCCCGCACATGGGTGCCCGCCTTGTGGGGGGGTGGTGACACGGCCAGGTCAGTGTGCGCCCAGCCCACTCGGCCCTGCTCTGTCCAGCCCCAGCCTCACCGTTGTCAGCACGTGCAGGATGGTGTCTATGTGCCATCGCTTGGTTGGAGCAAACCTAGGGGACATGTGACTCCTCAGTCCGGGTACTGACACTCCCAGATTCTACCCTCTGCCTCCCGGGCAGCTGTGGCCTCACCTCTCTGCAGCCAGTAGGATGCCTGAGGCACAGTCAGCCCGCAGGTCAGGGGAGCAGGACTCCAGAAAGGCCTGCAGCTCCTGGGTCATGGCTCGCACGTTGGAGCCATTCACCAGGGCCAGGCTCAGCTCCAGGGCCCGCCTGGCAGGAGGAGGACAGGTGTCTGCAGGAGCCCAGGCCACCCTGCTCCTTGCCTTAAGCCTACCCTTCCCTGGCCCCTGTCCTTAGTCCTCTACTCCAGCTTCTCTGAGCTATACTGGGCCTTAGTCGCCAGGCGCTGGCCCTCTGCCCTGCCTTCCATCTCGGCTCACCGGCTGAGGGAGGCATCCGTTTCCCAAAGACATTCCACCACCGTGGGCCGGTGCCGCTGCACGGCGCTGTGGTCAGACTGCACCAGCCGCAGCAAGGACGTCAGGGCCACATACCTGTCCAGGTGGGAGGGCCCTGTCACAGCCTGGCTGTCAGTCCCCACCCTCTGCTCTGGGTACACGGGTTAGAGGTAGGGGTCAGGAGGCTCTGGATGACGGGAGGCAGAGGGCCAGGGGCTCAGGGGCATAGCCTAGCTGGGCATCTGGGACTATTACCTAATGTTCTTATCACTGTTGAGCAGGAAGCGGCCAAGAATATTGACAGCTAGAACCTATGGGAGACAGAGGTTGGGGACGGGGAAGGAACCACCTGGAGTGGGGACCGGATGGCAGGGGATGATGGGGGTAGAGGGAGAAGCCAGTTGAGCAGGGCTCGTCTTCTGGCTGGTGGGGTGGGGGCACAGAGGGAGAAGATGTGGGGTAATACCCGCAGGCCAGCTGCAGAGCGGATGTCCATGATGGTGAGCACTGTCTCAAAGAGAACTGCACTGCCCGCATTCCGGCTGGTGTCCGTGTTAGTAGCCACCTAGTGGTTAGGACAGGAGACACAGGTGCATGAGGGCTCTGTCCTCTTCTCAGCTCTCTGCCTTGTCATCGGTCCATCCCTCAACTATCCAATGGGGCTCCCTGAACCCCCGCACGTGGGTGTGTGCCTGGGTGGGGCACAGACGAGGCAAGTCCACCTAACCTGTGCCCTCCCCAGACCCCACCTGGGCCAGCAAGTCATTCATGGCCTCACTGCTCTCTTCGTGGTTCCGGCCCAGAATCCGAAGCAGGCGAAGTATCCGAACCTGAGGTTGGGTTACAGGTTGAAAGGTGGAAGGGTTCATAGGATTTGAAGTCGTGGGGCTGAGGAGAGGGGAGCAGCGTGGGGGGGTCTGATGCTCCTTACAGCCTCCCCATCCCTCCCTCTCACCTTCACAGGCCCCTTGAGCCCTGGGAGGGATCAGAGCAGTGCGAGGCCCCAGGAGTTTAAGGCAGGCTTTTAAGAAACTGTTACCAAAACAGCCTTTCTGACCTCCAGGTGTCCCATCTCCCCACACTGGTCCTGGGACACCCTGGGCAATCCTGTGCCTGTCACCCCCCCACCCCCATCCAGGACACTGACTGAGCCAGTATATCCTGGCAGGTGACCGGTGGCATAGGCTGCCTGCTCCTGCTGCCTTCTCTGCTCAGGGTTACAACAGCGGCCCCACGTCAGCCTACCTGCAGGAAGGGGTTGCTGACCCCAGAAATGCTGTGCTCTGTGGAGTAGCCCGTTGTCACCAGAGTCCGCAGGATCTGCACCAGCTGGGGTACCACCTGGAGGGGGGCACAGACTTGCCGGGGCATTCTCTCATCTTCTCAAACTTAAGCTCCACTCCTTCCCCGTGGCCCCTCTTTCCCAGGCCCGGGGCCTGCCCCTTCTCCAGCCCACCTTTTGAAAGTGCCTTAGGGCTGCAGGGCTTCCTTCGCAGAGCTCCGTGATCAGCGTGACAGTGCCCAGCAGGGTGCCTGGGGTCAGGGTGGGGAGGTGAATGGCGGGCAGGGGCGAGGGAGTTGACCGTGTGTGTGTATGTGCATGACCGTATGTGTGCGTGTGTGTGTGCTGCCCTTCTCTTAGGACAGGTATTCCCACCTCGTTTTTCCTAGCCTGAGCTGAAGCAGAGGACAGGGAGCCCTGTGGCCTTACCATGGTGGCGTTCGTGAAGCAGTTGGGCACAGGATGGGAGGAAGATGCTGGACAGCTCGGGGACCTTCCGGATCATGTGCACTGCGGTCAGAACAGCCTGCAGAGGGCCTCAGATAGGCAAGGGTCCGTGAAGATGAAACCCCTCACCTCTACTGCATGGCAGACAGGGGCCAGTTTTTTGTTTTTTGGTTTTTTTTGAGAGATTTTCACTGTAGGGCGCGTGCGCTCGCCAGACAGACAGAGAGAGACATAGAGACAGAAAGCGAGAAATCACCCCCCAGGGGGGATGGTCACGCCGCAATCCCTTCTCCTCCATTCTCCTCTCGGGATCTTGGGCACGCACGCACACGCACCCGGCGTGAGTTTTAAGCCACCGGGTCCGGGACACGAACCGCGGTCGACTACGTGGGAGTCCAGCGACATAGCTATTACACTAACTGCTGGTTCCTGACAGGGGCCAGTTTTTGAAGGGGCAGGCATCCGGAGTCCTGCCAGCTCACCTTCTTTCGCACATAGGGGCTGGGGTGCAGGAGCAGTTTCTCCACCTCCGGGGCCAGGTCCCGGCACATCTCAGCAGAGCCCATGGTGCTCAGGGTGCACAGGGCCAGGCCTTGCACTGGCTGAGTGCCCTGGCTCAGGTCGCTGCAGGGTTGGGGGATGGCCAGTCAAGCTCTGAGGAAACCAGTCCTTCCCAGGGCCTACAGCGGCAGGCCCCTGGGATTTCCCAGTTTCCCCATTCTCCCATCTCCCAGATTCCAAGGACATCCCAGAACTCTCACTTCTTGATGCTGTTGGTAATGAGCAGGTGGGCATCATGCCTCTCATCCAGTAGGAGCATGGCCCCCAGGTAGCCCACCCTCTTGTCTATGAATCTGGGGGAGGCGATCAGTTTCAGGCACTCCATCTATAAGGAAGGAGGCAGACCAGGAAGGGGCAGGGGTGAAGCCAGGGGCACTGGCATCCCTGTTCCATCTTCCTCCCTAACACCAGATTAAGTCATGGGGTAGCCCTTCAACAATAGAGGCTTAGAAATTTGAGGCGTTGGGGAGGCATTTCAAGGGCCTGGGAGTCAAGGAGGATGAGAAAGGAGAGGAGCAGGTACCCTAAATGGGGCTGGCCAAAGGACTGCGGAGCCCACGACAGGTGGAGGTTGTTAACTGGGAAAGA
>NW_006159594.1:1848342-1850980 GCF_000334495.1 Tupaia belangeri chinensis
TGGGTGCACGCCCAGGGTTCAGAAATTGGCAGAATGAAAGCAATCAGGGCAGACAGGTGAGGGGGTCCGAGACCCTGCCCTACTAGCCCCCCTCAGCAGACTCAGGAGGCAGGTATCCCTGGTCAGCACCTGTCCAAAGTGGGCGGGGTAGCCCAACACGTGGACGAAGAGCAGTTTGGTCAGCTGGCGGTGTCTGTGCAGAGGGTCCCCATCGCGGAAGGTGGCCCGGATGTGGGCGCACTCCTTCTGGATCACCTCCCTCTCTTGGGCCTGCGTCTTGGCCCTGCGAATCTCCTGGATTAGATCCTGAAGCTTTAGCGAAGGCACCACCATCCTGAGGAATGGGGCCCGGGAAAGGAGAGGGCTTAAAGACTCTCCGGCTGGTGATGCCAGGCCTTTCTGGGCCAAGATCCTAAGGGCCCCGAAACTAACCTTAATTTTTCCCCCCAACGGGTCTCCAAATCCACCCCTATCTCGCTCCGCGAAGAGATCACCACTACGCGTGCGTCGTTGCCCCACCCCGCGCCTGTTCCTACAGAGCATGCGCCAGGGCCCCGCCTATTCCCCCCACTTGCCTTGCCCCACCTGGCGGTCCAGACCCTGTTCGGCGCTTGTCCCTTCCCCGGCCCTGCGCTGTTTCTCCCGCGGGATTCCTCCCTCCCATTCCCATGACAGGCGGCTTCAGCTTCCCACCCCAGGACGCCAGCTCACCTGGCTTCCGACTCAACTCAGCTCCTCTCCCCCCAAGCGCTTCCTGGTACAAGGCCGAGCAGGGGTTGGCGCTGCGTCGGGTCCTTCCTTCTCCCCGCCCCCACCACGGGCCCCAGCCCCTCCCGCGCGGCCCTGCGGAGCCTTCCTGTGTCCTCGGACCTGGGGCCTCGGGCTTCCTGTCCGCAAAGGGGCTTGAGACAGTGTGATTGTCATGGGAGTCCCCACGAGACATGCTCGTAGATCCTCACCAACCAGAGTCCCAGCACGCTTGCTTTTGAAGCTATCACACCCCAAAGGAGATGACAACCCCCCCTTTTTTGAACTTTTTTATTAATATATTTTTTTTTGTTAAATTTCTTTGTATTTTTTTTTCCTGCAAGACTTGGTGTTGGCGGCACTGTTGTAATTTAACTTCAATCCCAAATTCCATGAAATAGAAATCAGAAGTAAAGGTTGAGAGGGGAGGAAGGAGGGAGGCAGGCCAGGGAGTAAACAGAGTTTGACTAGAAAAAAAGAAGAGGGTGTGTGTGGTGGGCATTCCTAGGCAAGGCCATTCCTTGAGGGAGGGGATTGGCAGGCAGCTTGCCTCTGCCTCATGCAGGAGAGGGAGGAAAGATCCCCTCGGGGACTCTTCAGTCCCCTCTTCCTAGGGCTTCCTGCCCCCAGGGGAAAAGCTAGTACCAGGGATCAGCCACAACCTCCAAGGCGGCTCTCCGGCTCTCCACCCACCTCACCCAGGGTTCGACTCCTGCCTCTGTTCCACCTGGAAAGTGTGTACAAGATGAGTTTCCTTTGATCCTATTTCACAAGGTTCTGGTGTGACAGGGGAAGGGCTGTAACCCATTTTGAGACCCCCCCCCCTAAACTTGCCACAGTGTCTGCTGCCCTGTGAGCTTCTGGTACCCTGTCTGGTTCCATTCCCCAAAAGTGCCTCCCCGCTGTCACAACTGCCAGAGTTGGGGAGCGGGTCCTTGCTAGAGTGCCTCTAACCCTCTGTGGTAGAAATGTCTTCTTCAGGCCCCTTAGGAATATAGTCAAAGGCCACAAGTGAGTCCAGACCAACCAAATAAACTTTTAAGGAGAGACAGAAGGGTGTGAAAGGTCAGTGGCAAAGTGTGGGAGGGGGCGGACTTGGCTGCATTGGAGACTTTTGTTCCTTTACACGTTGCTCTTGGCATGGCAGGGCGCCGTAGGGGGTTGGACGAGGGGCTGGCTGTTGAGGAAAGGAAGAGGAGGGTGCTAGGGAATTACTCTACTTTCCACTTCCCTTATCTCTCTCAGGGAAGGATCAAGTTAGGCAAGAACCTAGCTCAGCGCTTGGAGCTGAGATAACATTCTTCGAGGTAAGAGGTGGAAGCTGTACCTCCGCCATCTTTTTCACTGGCCTCACAAGGACACCAGGCCCCTTGGGCTGGGGAGCCACACAGCTCAGCCAGTGCCTTGTCTAGCCTTCATTCACTCCTCCATTTTCTCCCTCCTCTCCACTCAGCTTCCAGAAGACTCCTTAGGACACCAAGCCCCCACCCTCAGTGAGGTTGAGGTCTAAAGAAAAAGGGGGGGGGCAGGGGCAATGGTCTGACTTAGATTTGTGTGTCTCAGAGAAGAGAACAACTCTGAGAGAGAAAAGCCCTTCATATGTAAACAATCTAGAGAAAGAAGGGGTTGGGGTGGGGAAGGGGACGAGGAAGACAGAGACAATCCAGAATAAATGGGAGAACTTGGAAAAAGACAGGAAAAGAAAAAGCAAGCCCCCAAAATAAAGGGGGACAGAAAAGAAAGGAAAGGGAGAAGAGAAAGAAAGATAGGAGGTAAAACAACCAGGAGGAGGAAAAGAGAAAAAGGCAGGTCAAAGGGGTGAAGAGGCAGGCAACCAGAGCCAGATCTAGGCCAGGAAGTAGGCCCAGGTGAGGAGCTGGGAGAACAGGAA
>NW_006159594.1:1851103-1856174 GCF_000334495.1 Tupaia belangeri chinensis
AATGCCAGGCTGAGGTCCAGGAGGGCCACGGCTCCCACCACCAGGGGGTTGGCAGCTCCCTAAGAGAGACAGGAGGGAAGCAGGCTCAGTCCATGTCAAGTCCAGTGCCACGTCCCATCTTCCTGCCCTGGCAGAGGTGGTAGAGCAGAAGGGTCCCAGGTACCTCCCAGCAGAGGCTGGAGCAGGGGCTCTCCAGCCTTTGGCTTGCAAAACACCCTCTTCCCCAGGCAGAGTTCCACCTATTCTCTGGTCCTCTGAAGGCAGGGACAGCGCCTCCTTCCTCTCCCTCCACGCCCCTCCCACCAGCATATCATGTGGCCCAGGCAGAAGGTGCCTAGCCTTAGTAGCAGACATTGGCAGCAGCAGCGTACTGCAGTAAGGCACAGGGATGGAGGGGTGAGGATGTGGTTGCTAGGAAACAGGAGGAGGCCTGGAGTCCAATCAGAGTAGAGGGTTCTGGGAAACTCCACCTCCCTGGGTTTTCTGCCTTCTTTCCTATTTCCCTTCTTCCCAGGAGAGGGAGGGAGAGTCAGGGTAGGGAGGGAACAATCTTTTCCTTTTTTATTTCTGGACACCAAAGAGAGAAAGTGCGGAGGTGGGGGTGGGGGTGGAGTAGGAAACTGGGAGCTGGAAATGATATGGAAGGAGAGCACGGAGATGCCCTGGCTCCCCGTTAATTATTAGTTTGTAACCTTGGGCAAGTCACTTGAAGTGCTCTGGGCCTCAGTCTCCCAGTTTGTCAAGTGGGGGAGTTGGACTCAAAGGTCTCTAAGGTTCCTTCCAGCATAAAAAGTCTCTCTCTCTCGTTCTCTCTCTCTCTGAGGTGGGCTATGGCCAAGGCTGGCGGGGCAGAGAGGAGGCTGACTTGGAATCAAAGCCCTCAGAGGACCAGACAGAGGTCTGGGAAGGTTGGGAGGCAAGGCTTGGGGGGCGAGAGGGCACCACGGGGATGGAGGGTATCTCACCGGCTGGGCAGGCCTCTCAGTTGCAACAGGCTCTTCAAGCTCTTCCGTCAGGCACCCAGCATCGGGACCCCTCAAGGATGGGCCCCTCAGGACCGGTGTGGTGACGGGCTCGGGCTCTGAGCCTCCTGGGACTCTCAGCTGGGGCAAGGGCTCTTCGTCTTCCCCTTCCTCCTCTCGAAGACTTCCTGAACTGTCGCTGCAGCCTCCGAGGAGTGGGGAACCGTGTCTGGGCCCCGGCCCCTGCATCCCAGCCTCATCCTCAGCCTCATAGCCAGCGAGTTCCTCTGCCTGTTCTCCCGGGCACCCCCACTCCTCAGGCCAAGCTTTGGGGCTGGAGAAGGGACCCCGGTCCCCTCCAGGAGGCAGTGGGCTCCGGCAGGCGGGGGGTCGCCAGGGTTGGTGGGAGGAGGCAGGACTGCTGGGCAGTTCGGGGGAGCCCTCTGAGGGAGTCAGTCCATTCTCGTACACCCCAGGGCTGTCCTCATCCAAGGGCTCTGTGTCGGAACCTTCTGAGTCCTGTCTGGGTCTGCGGCCTGGAGGGTGGGGGGATGCTAAGAATCAGGGGGGTCTGCCTGGTCTTGGGCTGGAGAGGCTGCAGCTTTATGCCAACTGTGTGCTCCTCAGACCTGGTGTTCCCAGGCTCATAGGCTTTCACTGTGACCAGCCGCCTCCCCTCCGCCCCATTACCCTGCTTCATAACTTCCCAGCCTCACTCCCCAACTGGCATGGGCCCCCACTGGCTATCCACTTGGACTTCCCCCATCCCTAGTCCCCTATAGGGGCTTGCAACTGCTTTCCCCATGCTTGAGCCTCTCCAGCTCTCCACAGCGCTCTCACCTCTCTCCTGGGGGTGCCCACACCTCACCTGGGGCCTCTAGCATGGGTTGCAGGTCCTGGGCTATTAGCTTGGCCATCCGTGCTGCCTCCACAGCCTTCTCCGCGACACTGCTGGCTGCCACTGCCTTTAGGAGGGCGTCTGCTGCCCTGTTGGGTCCAGGGAAAGGGACATAGTAACCTTCCCTGCTTCAAATTAGCCCTGCTCAGATGCCCAGCCCCTATCCCATGCGCCCAGCACATTATATCCTCCTGCTCTGAGCTCCTCTGAAGGCCTCACCCTTCCTCACACTCTGCCAGCCATTCCCCTCCCCGGGAAGTCCAGGGCAGCACCCACTTGGTTTGCTCTCGTGGACCTGGGCTGGGTTTGCTATCTTCACACCCTCCTGCTCTTACACCTTTCTGACAGCACGTCCTGTAGTAACACTCCCTTCTTCCAGCTGCAGAGGCCAGGCCCTCCCCAGCTCGGTTATCTATTCCTGTCTCGCTCCCTTCCCAATGAAAACTGAGACCTGCACTCTTAGCAGATCCTCTGCAGTCCGGCTCGGTGCTTCCAAGCTATGGACACCGCCTTCTTCGCAGCCAGTACCCACTGTGGTTACCAACCCTGTCATTTCCCCTGGGGTCACATACCACTCTGCCGGTGTTCAGGGTGGTGTTCTGTACCTTGATCCCGCCCTCCTAGCAGCTTCACCCCTCCCTGGTGCCCTTGTTTTAGGCCACACTTTTCCTGTGGTGGAGCTTTTGCTTCCCTTCTCCTTTCCCTCAGCAGCCCATCGTGTTATTTAATCCCACCTCTTCCAGTCATTTCCTGACAGGAAGTTTCCCATCTTGCAGCCTCCTCTGTTTTCACACTGTCCTCTCCTCCCTGCCACTGCCCCTGCCCCGCTGCCCTGCCTCGCACTTCTCTGAGCTCTGGAACTGGAGGAAGAGTGGGCCTCCCATTTTTGCTATGACTGTAGCCCCTCTCCCTGTGAATATGCTCACTTTCTCACCACCGAGCTTCTGCCTCCCCGGGGAGTTCTCCCCTCCACAGCCCCATCCCATCCTGCACTGCTCCCTCGGTACAGGTGACCTGGAAGCATCACCTCTTCTTCCCACTTGTTGTTTCTCAGGCGTCCCTCTTAGGTCAGATGCAGCCTTGATGTTCCCTCCCCTTTTGGCCCCTGCTGCTATTTCTAGATGGCTTGTTATCATTAAATTGGTTTTGTAATCCTGACTGAAGGAGGGGCACAAGAAAGCAGAGATGGGTAAGCAGAGGCAGTCACCAAGGGCTTGGACGGGCATGACTCCCTCTGGCCTCAGGTTTGATTTATCTGGTTTGGAAGGCAGTTTGGGTAGAGGGGTGTGCAGGAGGGTGTGAGGTCCACTGTCCTCTTCGGTTCGCCTCTTATTTATGTACGTTGGGAGATAGGGTCCACCTCTTCCCTTCAAACCTGGTGGGTCAAGGAGCTTTAGCACCTGCTTGTAGGGACCTCAGAGAACCCTTTTCTTCTGTCTTAGGGCTTTCAGACTCTCTCTGACTAGCCCTGTCCTGAAATGGAGCTGGTTCCAGGGTGGGGCAGGGTATGAGTGTACCTGTGACCACACAACAGGTGCCTGTGCTTTTGTGTATGGAGGGTATGGATGATCAGCTCCTGGGCAGTAGACCTAGTCTGTGCTCAGGCATCAGGCCGGGCTCAGGATACCTGGCAAAGGCACCTGCTGCTGAGGCTCTACTGTTTCTATGGCAGGTTTTTGTGCCCGCCGCCAGCCAATCGGGATTGCCTGGCCTGTTGCTGGGGAGACCAACCAGCCTCCTCCCACTGCCTGATCCTGTTACTGAGATCAGTTTTTCCTGCACATGTCTCCACCCTATTTAGTCTAACATGTTCCCTGGTGCTCTGCCCTCCCCCTTCCCTGCCTTCAGGCCTTGGGCTCTACTAACATCCAGACTCAAGATACATCTCCAGATGGGCATTCTCTTGCTCAGGCATGTACACTGGATTTGACATGTCCATAGTCTTACACACACACATTGTCACCCATGATACAAACCCATTAAAACATACGTCGGTATATTCCAATCTCTGACCCTTTGAAATAGTCTCAAGTTTAAAACATATTCATCAACCCTGTCCCCACCACTTTCAAAGAAAATCCAATGTATAAAAATTCAAATGTGTGGGTTGTATAAACCAGAGTCTGCTAATCTCATTACAAGTGGATTTTGGGTTTCCTTTAGATCTGTGCTATCTAATTCAGTAGTCCCAAGCCAGCTGTAGCTTTGAAGCACCTGAAGTGTGGGTAGTCTTGAAAAAAAAACATCGGTAAGTGTAAAATACGCACTAGTTGGAAAGACTTAGTCCAAAAGGGATGTAAAACATCTCAGTAACTTTATATTGATTACAGATGGGAATATTTTGGATATATTTGTTCATGTAAAAATATTAAAATCTATTTTGTCTGTTTCTTTTGATTTTTTAAATATGTGTCTGCTGGAAGATTTAAAATGACATATCTGACTTACATTATATTCCTATAGGGCAGTGCTGCTTTAGATAACAAGGTTTCTGGTGCATGGAAATGTAATTTGATTTTGAGAGAGAAAATTCCATTTACATGCAAGCCTCCTCCCTGCACACTTCCATCAACTGAGTGAAAGGAGGCAGAGCAGGCGAACCTGGGACAGACCATCTTCTTAGGTGGGTAGGTCAGCTGTACAAACGAGACCTCCCCAAAGCCCCAGGTTGAAATAGTGTCCAGCTGGGATGTGGTTAGGAAGGGTCAATGCTCCTAGCCTGAGGCCTGGAGGCTGGATCAACTGCAAGAAGAGGAAGACTAAGGATGCTTAAAACAGGGCTCATTGCTACTCCCACACATGGCAATGGATTCTGCAGGCACACGTCTCCACACAAAAGACAGATACAGTCTTACACCAGCTCCCTCATATACAACCACCCACAGCTACACCCACACCCACCTGTAGCCTCAGATAAAAACATCAAGTCCCTAGTGATGATTGCCTGGCTTAGGCCTGCTCTTTCCCACCAGGCCTAGGTCTTGGGTATTCGCCCTGCCTCAGGCACCCCACCCCTTTCTGACTGCAGCGCACCCTCTCCTCTTAGCCCAGCTTTGGCCTCTGCACCAGACGCCCACCTGGCAGCAGCGATCTCCTGGCGCTGGCGGGCCACGCTCACCGCTCGACGGGCGCCCTCGACAGCCCTGTCCACCTTCTCCTTGACTTTGCCCCGCCGAAGGGCCAGAGGCAGGAGGGCGCGGGCCCGCCCCCC
>NW_006159594.1:1856251-1856560 GCF_000334495.1 Tupaia belangeri chinensis
CCCCAGGCCTCCGCCCCGCGTAGCGCAGGCCGTTGGAGCGCTGGCTCACCCCGTAGCCGCTGCGCCGGTCCGCGCGCCACTCACCCGCGTACACCTCAGTGGCAGAGCCCTCGATGAGGGCAGGCGGCGCTGGGGCCGGGGGTCCGCTGGCCTCGGAACCCGGGGGTCCGGTGCTGCCCACCTCGCTGCTCACCTCGCTGCGCAGGGAGCCCCGCTTGCTGCCCAGAGAGCTGCGGCGTCCGCCGGCCCGGAGCCCGCTGAGCAGCAGCGAGCGGCGAAAGAAGCCGCCGGCCCCCCGGGGGGGCGCTC
>NW_006159594.1:1856577-1857465 GCF_000334495.1 Tupaia belangeri chinensis
TGTGGCCGGAGTCCAGGGAAGTGCGTCGGGGCGAGCGCAGTAGCGCCGCTTGATGGTACGGCACACTCTGGCGCACCCCGTAGCCGTGGCGCTTCCCGGCCTGCCACTGGCCCTGGTAGGTGCCTGCGGAGGGGGAGGAGTGGGAATCAGGACCCGCAGCAGCCGGGATCCTTGCTCCCCAGGCCCTAAGCACCACTGGAAGTCCAAAGTGTCAGGTGGAAGACGAAGAGCCAGGTCGCATGCAGCTGGGGAAGGGCACTGGCTGGGAGCGGGCCAGGCTGGGTCAGAAGGTGTGACAGCAGAGTCAAGGCAGCAGCCAGCAGGTTTTACACAGGGGGGTGGGGGAGGGACGGGCAGGCTGGGTGTGTGAAGGACAGGCCGCCCAGAGGGAGCGAGGGACTGCCTGATGGGGGTGGGGTGGGGTGTTGAAGATGGGCGTGTGACAAACAGGACTACAGAAGCCAGATGACTGAGGAGTCAATGTGAGCGGACAGGCAGGCAGAGGGGTTCGGGACCGGCAGGGAGAGAGGGGAGGGGCAAGGGCAGGCAGACAGGGGTGAGGGAGAGGCAGGCGGGAGACAGAACAGTAAGATGGGGGCCGCGGTTCCATCGATGGGAATGGTATGGGGGACAAACAGGGGCGTGGGCGACGGGAGGATGGGCGCTGGGGGCGCCGATGGCTGGGGAAGGCATACGCGGGATAGGCCGGCGGGAGGCGCGCGCGGACGAGCAGACAGACAGTAGTGGGCCGGGCCCCGCACCTCCGTCGGAGTAGGTCTCGGTGCCGTAGCTGTCCTGGAAGCCGTCCTTCCAGAGCCCGGCGTAGCGCAGGCCGGACACGCTCTCCCACACGCCGCTGCGCCCTTTCAGCCCGCCCAGCCCCTCGCC
>NW_006159594.1:1857749-1883920 GCF_000334495.1 Tupaia belangeri chinensis
TCATCGTGAGTGGCTGCGGAGAAAGGGGAGGGGGGCAAGCGGTGAGTGAGGCCCCTCCTCTTTGCCCGCCGCTCCCTAGCCGGGTGGCTCTAGGGCACGAGCACCGCCCCCCAAGCCCCCTCCCTTTCAGTAGCATCTTCCAGCAGCTCCTAAGCTTTGGGGGAACGGGGGCTTCCCCATCCCTCCCTTCTTGTAGAGGGCCCCTCCCAGGACTTGGGGCCCCAACCCGAAGCGGGAGTCCCACTTCTCCAACCTAGAACCTCAAAGTGTCGAGTGTGGATGGCAGTTTGGGGGTCCGAGGGGGCTGGGCAGAGTCCTAGGCCACCCGCTTTCCTAGCGGCTGTCAGTACCCCCCTGGGTTCTTTAGCTTCCCTGGAAAATGGGGAGGGGGGAACAAATGTAGGGTGGAGATCGGATCAAGGTGGGCATAATGTTTGTGGTGGGGGGATGGCGGAGAAGATGGGGATGGGGGAGGCTCTGCAGGGGAAAGGCGAGGGTGGGGATGGGCAGACAGGCAGAAGGGAGGGGGCAGGTTACTCACCATGTGGGCTGGGGCTCAGGCTGCCTCCCAGGCACAGCATCCATGGCAGGACACCTCCACTCCCACCTCAACCGGACAAGCCAAGCCCCCTCCCCTTCCGGAGAGACTGCTCAACCCAGAGAGAGAAGGTGGGAGCCACAGGAGCGAGTCCCCTCTCTCCCCAGCTGGAGGAGCAGGCTGGTGTGTGGGGGGGCGAGGTAGTGGCAGGGACTGGGGGGAAGATGAGAACAGTGTAGGGGGAAAAATCTGCCTTGGATGGAGATAGGGAAGAGGAGCTGGGAGCTGGATGGGAAGGGGGAGGGGGCTATCAAGAGGGGGTGTTTTTATTATTTTTTTTCTTCTTATGGTTGGGAGAGAAAAAAAAATCAAAATTCCGATTCCATCCCAGCACAAATCAATGTTTGCTCCATCCCAGCATCACGGGGGAGGCTGGGCCAGGCAGATTTAAAGGGGCAGGGAGAAGAGAGAGAGGAGAGGGTGGGGAGAGGAAGACACAGGATGAAGAACAGACAGTGGCAGGGGTGTGGGGGGGATGCCCAAGCAAAAAGAATGGGTACCCGCTAACCCTGTGGCGAGAGTGGAGGCAGGTAGAGAGGAGAATGAGAGGCACAGAGACCCCCAGGCTGAAAAGAAACCCTGGCATGCAGGCTGGGAGTAGGGTGAGGTGGAGGGGAGGGGAGAGGAGCGAGGGGGAGGAGACTGAGCTGAAGATGGGAGGCAGGGGGAGGCCGAAGCCTGGCGGGGGAGGAGAGATGCTGGCGAGGCCAGGAGAGGGAGAGAGGAATACAAAGAAAGAGGTGCAGGGGTGAGAGCTGAGGAGGGGGGAGTTACAGCCGGCGAGGGAGGAAAGGAAGGAGACCCATTCTGGGGCTGGTGAGGGATGGCAAGGAGGAGAGAAGCAGGAGAGGAGGAAAGGAGGGGGCAAGAGAGAGAGATGGAGACTGAGAGAGCAAAATAAGCGCTGTGAAGGGAGGGAGAAGCTCTGCAGAGGGAAGGCAGATGTGGGTATAGAAATCCAGGCAGGAAGAACCCAGATGGAGGCAGGAGGGCGGGAAGTGGTGTTTGTAGGGCCCTGGGGAGAAGGATGAGCCTCCAGGCTGCTTGGCCTAGAGCCAGGAACCCTTTGGGCAGAGATGCTTGAGTCCAAGTCCTCCCTAAGAAAGCACCGGAGGAGACCAGGAGCCCAGCCTCTTGCACCTTCTGAGGAAGCTCGAAAGGGTGCCCTGCCAGGAAACCTGGTCCCACTGATGCTTTTCTGATGGCCTCACCCTTCTTCAGCCCCCCCAGCTATTTATTACTTCCTGGCTCACCCCTTGGAAACGGATGGAGAACTGGGGGTCATGCCTGGCCCCAAGGCTTTGGAGTCTTCTCTTTTGCAAACCTAGAGGCAAAGGCACATACATATGTTTGGGTGCACCCGGAAGTGGCAAGGCCCCTTCTAGCCCACTACTCCCCATCCCTGTCCGCTCACCACAGTGGCCGCGCATTCTGGGCCTGTTTACAGACAGACTTGGGCACACACTGTCTCCTCTCCCCACTCAGCTTACTTAGACCCTGCATCCAGTTCTCTTCTGCCCCTTTGCATTTAGGAAGGAGGACACTGGCCAATGACATGCAACAGGGGAAATAGTCAAACGCACTCAGTCTTATTTTCATTCAAGGCCTGATCCACGATCCCTTCCTATCACCCCCAGCCCCAGTGCTATTTTACCAGGAGGAGTACTAAGGCCCAGAGGGGAAAGTCACTTGCCGGAGGTCACACAACAGAGGTGGCAGAGCTAGGATTATAACCCTAGATTTCAGACCTTGTGCCCTGTTCAAGGATTCCGTGTACTTTGGAAACGTCCTTTAGACTCAGGGGCTCCGTTCTGAGTACTTTGGTAAAATATAGGGAATGAGGTTTGAAGTAAAGAGGGATTTTCCTTGCATTATATTTTCCCTAAAAGTTTCTGTGAGCTTGGGGAAACATGTACATTTTAAGCCTCCAGAGCCGAGATCACATCTCCACAGAGCAGGGCAGCTACGGCTCCACTTGGGACGTGACCGGTGACGGAGAGCTCACTCACGCATTCATTTCTCCATCCAGGAGACTTCCACTTGGTTTGCTGCGTGCCGGGCACGTCACCGTCATGGAGTTTACAGGAGATTGTAGTGTGGCTAGTGCCATGATCATGGGGTGGGAATGGTGTAGAGATGAACCTAGCTGACTTCCTAGGGAAGGGGTATTTTAAAAAATGAATGATTTATTTAATTAAATTGATTATCATTATTTAAAATTTTTTTATAGGGGACGTGTGCTCACCAGAGAGAGAAAGGGAATGTGAGAAACCCAGCCACCAGGTCTAGGACTTGAACCGCAGTTGGCCATGTGGGAGTCCAGCACCCTGACCATCATGCCACTTCCTGGCCCCAGACAGGGGGCATTTAAGATGATCCAGAAGGGCATTCTGAAGCACATCCAGCTTCATCACTTACCCCTAGATATTCAGTCCCTTCTTCTCCGTGCAGTGTCTTGTCCCACTTAGCAGCCAAGATTCTCCTCTTCCCCCAAGAAAAGGGGGGAAGGAAGAAAAGGCAACCAATCCATGGACCTGGAAGACCGATGCCGTCTTCTTAAGGGAGAATGGGTGGCAGGGATGAGCAGAATTTGGGGCATGATGCCTTGTTGGTAGGGTGACTATATTCTGAGATGTAAATTAAGGTGTAGTAGGGTTTGCTAAGTCTTGATCCAACAGAAGTACCCTTGAGCAGGGCCAGCCAGTAACTGGTTAAGGTGGCTGGATTCCACATGGCTGACTGCTCAGTCCTGGACCTGGTAGCTTAAACAACACACTAGGTTGGGCTAGTAGTGGTGTGGTTGTTAAGGTACTGGACTTCCATGGGGCCCACTCCAGTTTGAGTACTGGACCCAGTGGTTTGCAAATCACGCCAGGTGCATTTGCATGTGTGTCTCAAGTTCCAAGAGGAGAATGGAGGAAAAAGGACTGCACCATGGCTGCATGCCCATCCAGCTGGGAGGGTGATTTCTCACTTTCCCTTTCTCTGTCTTTGTCTCTGCCTGTCTGTTTCTCCAGTGAGTGCACGGGCCCTGTGGCAAAAACTGAAAAAAAAAAAAAATAAAAGAAAAGCAAAACACACCAGGCGTGTGTGTGCATGTTCAAAATCCTAACAGAGAAATGGAGGATGAGAAGGGATTGTAGCGTAACTGTCTCCCACGGGGGCTGCTTTCTCACTTTCTCCCTCTCTCTGCTCTCTCCCCTCTGGTGAGCTCATGCATCCTCTGGCAAAATTGAAAACAAACAAAAAAAAAGGAATTAGCCTAGAGTATGTGGGACACACAGTTTCAGCCTCAATATCTCTCTGAATGGGGCCAGCAGTTGGCATGGTGCTTGAGGCCCTGGACTCCCACATGGCTGACTACAGTTCCAGTCCTGGACTTGGTGGCTTGCTTTTTCACTTTTTTTTTTTCCCCCTCTCTCTCTTTCTGGTGAGTGCACATGCCCTGTAACAAATTAAAAAAAAATAATAATAAAATTAAATGATAGTTCTTTAAAAAAAATAACTCCTTGAATAAATCAGACTTCCAGCCCCTTCTGGTCTGTCTCTATAGTTTCTACAACACTCTCCTTCAGGGCAAGGAATTACACTGGTTTGTTTTGCCACGATTTACCAACGTTCAGGTGTCCTAGAGTGGGGAGCCAGTGTAACAGAGCGGCTGTGTGCTTGGCACCCCATTGCATTACCTCATTCAGTTCTCTCAGGAGAACAGTAACTGCGAGCAGTCCAGGCTGGAGGCCAGGAGCTGGGCTTTCAAAGATGAACAGGCTCATGTCTGAATCCTGTCTCTACCACCTACTTACCAGTTGGGTAAACCTGAGCACATGGCCTACCTCTCTGAGCTGCAGTTTGGGTATCTCTAAAATGGGAATGTCCTGTCCTACTCTACAACTTCTTGTGAGGACTGAAATGATCGTGTATGGATTGTACATGAATAGTATGAATGATATGTGGAAGGAGAACCACTTGGTATAGTGCCCAGTGCATAATAAAAGCCCAGTGAAAATGCTGGCTTGAAAACCAGGTTGGTGTTATGCTGGTCTGCTAAGGAAGAATCAGGCACCCCAAAGTTAATTTGCTCAAGGTTGCACAGCTAATATGTGACAGCCCCTGGAGCTCAGTATTCACCAGATTCCCAAGTAAGTGTGGTTCAACAAATGCAAAGTTTTTTTTTTGTTGTTGTTGTTGTTGTTGCTTATAAAGGTGAAGTATCCTTACTATAGAATTAGGAAAATACAGCACAATATCAAGAATAAAAATAAAAACCAGCCATAGTTTCACTGTGTAACAGATACTTTGGTGTATTTTCCTTTTCTTTTTATTCCTTTCTTTCTTTCCTTCCTTCTTTCTTTCTTTCTCTCTCTCTCTCTCTCCTTTCTCTCTCTCTCTCTTTTTTTTTTTTTTGCTATAGGATGCGTGCACTTGCCGGAGAGACAGTGAGAGGCAGAGAGACAGAAAGTGAGAAATCACCCCTTCCCTGGGGGGATAGCCACTCCACAATCCCTTCTCCTTCATTCTCCTCTCGCGATCTTGGGCACACATGCACACGTGCCTGGCCTGAGTTTAAGCCACTGGGTCTGGGACTTGAACAGTGGTCTACTACATGGGAGTCCAGCAGTGTAGCCAGTATGCCATCTGTTGGTCCCAAACACATACTTTTTATTTTATAGAGGGAGGGGAGGAGAGGGGGAGAGAGAGGGAAAGTGAGAAAGCAAGCCACCAGTTTCTCGGGGACTCTCTAGAACTAAACAGCAGTCAGCTATGTGGGAGTCAAGTGCCCTTAATCACCACACCACCTGCAGCTCCCCTTTTTTAAAAATTTACCTTTTTTTCTTTATTTTAATTTTATCAGAGAGGGACAGGGTGTGAGAGAGAAAGAGAGGGACAGAGAGAGAGAGAGAGAAATTACCCCCCAGAGGAAATGGCCATGCCACAATCCCTTCTCTCCTCCATTCTCCTCTTGGGATCTTGGGCAAACGCACACAAAAACAGAAAGTGAGAAATCACCCCCCAGGGGGGATGGCCACGCCACAATCCCTTCTCCTCCATTCTCCTCTCGGGATCTTGGGCACACACGTACACGCGCCTGGCATGAATTTAAGCCACCAGGTCTGGAACGCGAACCGCGGTCGACTACGTGGTAGTCCAGTAACATAGCCATTATGCTAACAGCTGGTCCCAAGAGTGGTATATTTTCATATAACCTCTTCTAAGCACCTTTTAAAGGAATTTATTTATTTATTTTAGAATTTTTTTCATTTTATTTATTATTATTATTTTCCAGTTTGACCAGAGAGAGACAGAGAGAAAGAGAGGGAAAATTAGACAGCAAGCTGACAGGTCCAGGATTTGAGCCATGGTCGGCCATGGGAGTCTGGCGCCTTTAACCGCCACACAAACTGCTGGCCTGAGTGTTCATTTTTTTGTGCTATAGAGCATGTTCACTTGCTGGAGACAGAGAGAGAGACAGAGAGACAGAGAAAGAGAAGTGAGAAAGCACTCTTCAGAGAGGACAGTCATTTGCAATCTCTTCTCCTCCATTCTCTTCTCAGGATTTTTGGACACACACTTATGCATGCCTGCTGTGCTTTTCAAGCTCTGGGTCCAGGACTTGAACCACACAGTCGGCCATGTGGGATCCAGCTGCCTTAACTTCTTTGCCACCTGCTGGCCCTCTCTGATGCATTTTTGATTTAACATAATTAGTTAAATGCTGTACATATGATTTTGTATCCTACTCACATCTTCACTTACCTTTACACTGTAAGCAGTTTTCCATGTCATAAACAGCTTTCAATTAAAAAAATTATTTACTTAACTTTATTTATTCATTCATTTATTTTAATTTGATCAGAAAGAGACAGAGAGAAAGAGAGAGAGAGGGAAAGTGAGAAAGCAAGCCACCAGGTCCGGGACTTGAACCATGGTCAGCCATGTGGGAGTGTTCAGCACCTTAACTACCACACCACCTGCTGGTCCCGACATCTTTCAATTTTTTAAAAAAGAAGTATTTATTCAATTTTATTTATCATCATTATTTTTATTTTTAAATTTGCTACAGAGCACACACACTCACCAGAGAGAGAGCGAGAGGGATAGAGGAAGGGAGAGAGAAAGAAAATGAGAAAGTGAGCTACCAGGTCTATGACTTTTTTTTTTTTTTTCTTTTAAAGAAAATTATTTATTTACTTTTATTTATTCATTCATTATTTTCATTTGACCAGAGAAAGACACATGGAGAAAGAAAGTAAGAAAGCAAGTCACCAGGCCCAGGACTCAAAACATGGTCAGCGTGTGGGTGTGTCCAGCACCTTAACCACCCTGCCAGGTCTATGACTTAAACCATGTGGGGATTCAGTGCCTTAATCACCATGCCACCGGCCAGCCCTCATCTTTCAATTTTTTTTTTTTTGAAGAAGTTTTTGGTATAGGATGCGTGTGCTTGCCAGACAGACAGAGAGAGACAGACAAAAAGCGAGAAATCACCCCCCAGGGGGATGGCCATGCCACAATCCCTTCTCCTCCATTCTCCTTTTGGGATCTTGGGCACGCATGCACACGCGCCTGGCGTGAGTTTTAAGCCACTGGGTCTGGGACGCGAACCGTGGTTGACTACATGGGAGTCCAGTGACATAACCATTATGCTAACTGTTGGTCCCCATCTTTCAATTTTTAATGGCTACATAATATTCTACTGTTTTGATGCTCAATAATTTATTTATTCTAGTATAACACTTAATTTTTTTTTTTCTTTTTAGTTTTTGCTGTAGGGCATGCCTGGGAGAGACAGAGCGAGGAACAATGAGAAATCATCTCTTAGGGAGGTGGCCACAATACAATCTCCATTTTCCTTCTTGAGATTTTGGACCTACACTGATGCTCACTGAGTGAGTTTTTCAAACTGCTGGGTCCCGGACTCAAAGTGCTTAGTCAGTCATGTGGTATCCAGCCACCTTGACCACCTTTCTCTTTCTTTTTCTTCTCTTTTTCTCTCTCTCTTTCTCTCTTTTCTTCTTTCTTTCTCTCTCTTTTTCTTCCTTTCTTCTTTTTCTTTCTTTTTCTTTTTTACTATTACAAATTAGTATTGGAGGACCAGCAAGTGATGTGGTGGTTGAAGGTGCTGTATTCCCTTATGGTTGGCAGCTGTTCGAGTCTTGGACCTGGTGGCTTGCCTTCTCACTTTCTTTCTCTCTCTGGTCAAATCGAAATAATAATAATAATGATAATAATAAATATAGTTAAATAAAATAATTCTTTAAAAAAATTAACACTGGGGGGATAGCAAGTGACGTGGTGGTTAAGGCACTGGACTCCCTTATGGTCTATCATGGTTTGAGTCTCAGATCTCGTAGATTGTTTTTTTCATTTTCCTTCTCTTTCTGTCTCTCTCTGGTGAGCACACTATAGCAAACTTAAAATAATAATAATAATAAATTCAATTCAATTAACATTGGGCCAGCAGGTGATATGGAGGTTAAGGTGCTGGATCCCACATGGCCTACTGCACAGTTTGAATCCTGGACCTGGTGACTTGAGAATAACTCTGTGTGTGTGTGTGTGTGTGTGTGTGTGTGCGCCCAAAATTCCAACAGGAGAAATGGAGAAGGGTTTGCAGTGTGACCATCCTGCCTGGAGGATGATTTCTCATTTTCCCTTTCTCTCTGTCTCTCTCTCTGGCAAGCACATTTGCCCTATGCCAAAAATCTAAAGAAATGAAATAAATTGGTCTTCAAACCTTTGTATCTCTTAAGCTTTCATTAAAAAGTGTTTAACGGGGGCTGGCAGGTGGTGTGCTGATGAAAGGTGCTGGACTCCCACAAGGCCTACAGGAGACTGAGTCTTGGATCTGGCCGCTTACTTTCTCACTTTTCCTCTCTCTGTCTCACCTTGTCCTTCTCTGGTCAAACTAAAATAAATAAATAAATAAAGTTAAATGAAATAAATCTTTTTTTTAAAAAAGTGTTTCATCATGGAAAATTTCAAACATATACCAAGTAGACAGAACAGAATAAAGAACTTCCGCGTATCCTCAGCTAGCTTCGGCAATTATCACTCTTGGCTAGTCTCATTTTCATCCGCCCCATTTGTTTCAAATTCTAGGTTATCATGTTTTATCAGTCCAGTTCTTTCTTTCTTTTTGATTTTTCCCAAGGACATGTGCACTTGTCAGAGAGAAACAGAGAGAGAGAAAGTGAGACAGCACTCCTCATGGGGAATGGGTATGCTGCAATTCCTTCTTCTCCGTCTTTTCCTTCCTTCAAGATTTTGGGTATGCGTGCACACATGTCCAGCATGTTTTTCAAGCTGCCTGATCTGGAACTCAAGCCATGCAGTCAGCCATGTGGGATCCAGCCACTGTAACTACCATGTTACTGGCTGGCCCCGTTGGCTTCTTTTCTTTTCTTTTTATGTTTGCCATAGTGCGTGTGTGCTCACCAGAGAGAGATGGGGTTGGGGAGTGTTGAGAAATCACCCTCCAGGGTGGATGGTCATGCTGCAATTCCTTCTCCTCCGTTATCCCCTTGGAATTTTGAGCACATACCCAGTTTCTTTCTTTCTTTCTTTCTTTCTTTCTTTCTTTCTTTCTTTCTTTCTTTCTTTCTTTCTTTCTTTCTTTCTTTCTTTCTTTCTTTCTTTCTTCCTTCCTTCCTTCCTTCCTTCCTTCCTTCCTTCCTTCCTTCCTTCCTTCCTTTCTTCTTTTCTTCTTCTTCTTCTTTTTTTAGAGGTTTTTACTATAGGGTGTGTGAACTCACCAGACAGAGATAGAGAAACAGAAAGCAAGAAACCACCCCCCAAGGGATGGCCATGTCACATCCCTTCTTCATTCTCTTGGGATTTTGAGTATACATGCATTTGAACCCAGTGTGAGTTTCAAGCCACTGGTCTGAGACTCGAACTGCAGTCAACCATGTTGAAGTCAAGCATCTTAGCCACTGTATCACCTGCTGGCCCCTCCCAGCAAGTTTTAAGTTCCTAGGTTTAGGACTTAAACAAGGGAGTTGGCCATGTGGGATCCAGCACCTTAAACTCCATGACACCTGATGGCTCCCCATTGATTTCTTTCTTCTTTGTCTTCCTTTTTTCTTAAAAAATAATTATTTTACTTAACTTTATTTATTATTATTATTATCATCATTATTATTTTCCAGTTTGATCAGAGAGAGAGAGAGAGAGAGAGAGAGAGAAAGTGAGAAAGCAAGATACCAGGTCCGAGACTTGAACCGTGGTTGGCCATGTGGGAGTCCAGTGCCTTTAACCACCATGCCACTTGCCGGCCCCATGTTTTCCTTTTTAAAAGAATTATTTATTTAATTTTCTTAGTCATTATTTTTATTTTTAAAAAATTTTATTTATTTATTTATTTTTTTTTGGAGAGGTTTTTGCTATAGGGTGTGTGCGTTTGCCAGAAAGACAGAGAGAGACAGAGAGATAGAAAGCAAGAAGTCACCCCACTCCCCCAGGAGATGGCCACACCACACACGCACCTGACGTGAGTTCAAGCCACCGGGTCCAGGACTTGAACTGCAGTTGACTACATGGGAGTTCAGCAACATAGCCATTACGCTAACTGCTGGTCCCTAATCATTATTTTAAATTTGCTACAGGACACATGCACTCACCAGAGAGAGAGAGGGAAAGTGAGAAAGCAAGTTGCCAAGTTCAGGATTGGAACTGTGGTCCTCCATGTGGAAGTCTAGCACCCTAACCACCATGCCACCTGCTGGACCCACCCCTACTGATTTCTTTTTTTTTAAAGAAAGTTTTTTTTTTTTTTTCTGTTGGACATCCCTGTTTGCCAGACAGACAGAGACCGACAGGGAGAAATCACTGCCCTGGGGGATGGTCATGCTGCAATCCCTTCTCCTCCATTCTTCTCTTGGGATCTTGGACACATATGCATTTACCTATCATGCATGTGAGTTCTGGACTTACTGCACTTCCTTACACTAGCTTTATACTAACACACACACACACACACGCACGCACGCACACACACACACACACACATTGCCAACTTGACAGGTGAAAAGTATAGTAGTGCTTTTGTTTCCTTTTTTTCTTTTTCTTTTTTTTTTTACTGATTACTGGGCTTCTACTGAGAAGGCATCTGGTGACTCCAGGGAAGCAAGCCCTCCTGAAGGGGCCCCAGGAAACCTGCTGGTACCTCCTAGAGAGTCCCGCTGAGACCTGTGGTGTGGGGGTACATCTCTCCAGTCTGCTGGGACGGGTTAGCTTTCTCTGCCCCCACAGAGCAGGGAGGAGCCTGGGACACTCTTCTGCCTCATCTCCCGGGCAGCCACCAGGGGTCAGGATAGGGCTAGAGATTGCGCTGGCAGGAGCAGGTAGGAATGGCCAACAGCCAGACACTGCATTTCCTCTGTCTGGCCACTGCCGGCTGGCTGGATGCAGAACTCCCCTCTGCTGGTTGGACCATGATTCCAGAATGTTCTGCATGATTGCCCATCTCCGACTGACTGCCCTGCCTCTTATTGCTCTCAGGTTTGACTTGCTGAAAAGGGCACCTACGTTGTGGAAACAACACTGGATTCACAGAACTTGGTTTTGCTTCTTCTTACTATACGTGTCTGTGTGAGCAGGTTCACTATAGAGCAGGGATTTTTATTATTTACTTATTTAAGTTTCCTATACGGCACATGCACTTGCCAGAAAGAGACAGATAGGGAGAGAGAAAGTGAGAAATCGCCCCTCGGGGGTATGACCATACCACACCCCCTTCTCTTCTAGTGTCCTCTCAGGACTTTAGGCATGCACGCACACATGCCTGCCATGTTTTTAAAGCAAGCAGCCAGCCATGTGGGATCCAGCTGCCTTAACCACCGCGCCCCCTGGCTGGCCTGTTCTCAGGTTTATTTCACCATAACTTGCTCTAAGTCTTTTTATTTATTTATTTATTTATTTATTTATTTATTTTTCAATTTTTTTATTTTTGTGATTTTTTGCGCCCAGCGTGAGTTTTAAGCCACCGGATCCCGGACGCAAACCGCGATCAACTACGTGGGAGTCCAGCAACATAGCCATTATGCTAACTGCTGGTCCAGAATTTCCTTGTTAAATAGAAAACTAGCAGGAATTAAAGACAGATCAAGGCCCAACAAGTGGCATGGAGGTTAAGGTGACTAGATCCTACATAACCAAATGGGCAGTTTGAGTCCTATACCTGGAAACTTTAAAAAATATGCTGGAGTGTGGGGACAGTGGCCATTCTGAGCAAACAGGTTGACCTTTAGACACATGCAGAAACATGGTTCTGTGGGGCCGGCAGGTGGAATGGTGGTTAAGGGTGTTGGACTCCCACATGGCTGACCACTGTTTGAGTCTCAGACCTGGCGGCTTGCTTTGTTACTCTTCCTTTTTCTCTCTCTCTCACTCTATTCCTCTCTGGTTAAATTAAAATAAATGGATAAAGTTAAATAAAAATAATTATAAAAAAAAGAGACAGTTCTGTGAGCAGTCATTTGCAGGGCAATGAACTTAATTAACATGCAAATATGCTAGCTACCTGTTATTGAAACTGCAGAGCAGTATTGTTCTAAAAGAAGTCACATATGCTTAACAGAATTTGTCCAGAAAGATTAGGAAAAAAATTTACATAGAACTACATGATGCCAGATGTCTCTGTATCTTCAACAGATTGACATCTGAAAACAACTGGCTTTGCATTCCACTTCCCCTTCCCCTATTTTCTGCCCTTTAAAAGAATAAACCTGGGACCAGTTTGGGGTTGTGGCTATCTCTGTCAGAAAAGTCAAGCCCACCTGATACTCACTTTTCTTAATCATTTTAAAAAAAGAATTATTTATTTCATTTTATTTATTCATTCCTTTATTTTAATTTGATCAGAGAGAGACACACACACACATATGGAGAGAGGGAAAGTGAGAAAGGAAGCTACTAGGTACGGGACTTGAACTGTGATCAGCCATGAGGGAGTTTCCAGTACCTTAACCACCAGACTGCTGGCCCCGCTAGCTTTCCTTTACTTGTAGGTCTTTGTGTGTTTATTTTTATGTTTATTTTCTAATCCACAGCCCCCTGCCCCCCTGCCCACCCCCTCAGAAAACACATTCAGCCATGTGAGTCATGGTAGGAGGGACCAGCAGAAGGAGTAATGGTTACATCACTGGACTCTCACATGGCTGATCACCCCAGACTCGGTGGCTTGAAACACCTGACACATGTATGTGGGTGCTCCAAATTCTGAGAGAAGACTGGAGGAGAAGGGATTGCAGCATGACCATCCCCACTGGGGGGTGATTTCTTGCTTTCTGTCTCTCTGGAGAATGTACCCACCATATACCAAAAATATCGCTAAAAAAAAAATTCTGGATGGATGTGTATGCATGCTCAAAATCCTAAGAGGAGAATGGAGAAGGGATCGTGGTGTGTCCCCGCCTCCCCCCCCCCCCGGGATGCTTTCTTACTTTCCCTCTCTCTCTTTCTCTTTCTCTCTCTCGTGAGTGCATGTGTCCCATAGTAAAAAAGAAAGAAGAAAGAAAGAAAGAAAAAGAAAAGAAAGAAAGAAAGAAAGAAAGAAAGAAAGAAAGAAAGAAAGAAAGAAAGAAGAAAGAAAGAAAGATCAAGCATTTAGTTGACTCGTTCTCTCTGGTGAAGACAGAAGAATTGGAAAAATATTTTAAAAGTAGCTTCTTCAGAAAAAACGGGAACAATTGATCAAAATGTGTGGCAGGTATAAATGGAGGAGGAGCTGGCAGGAAGTGCAGTGGTAAGATACAACACTCCGCAAGGCTGACCCACCTGGGAAGATTTGGATTTGTGTCTGGAGACCTCCCTGAATACACCAGGCACCTCTATGCTCATGATCCAGTCTGGCAGAAAGCTGTTGGGGTTGCTGTCTCTCTGTCTGTCTCTCTTGCTCATGAAAGAAGAAATCAATAAACTTAAAAAAGGAAAAAAAAAATTAGGAGATCATGAAATCTGTTTCCGGATTGTCTTCCCTTTTTTTTTTTGTTTTGTTTTGGAGAGGTTTTTGCTATAGGGCACGTGTGCTCGCCAGACAGAGACAGAGAGACAGAAAGCGAGAAATCACCCCCCGGGGGGGATGGTCACGCCACAATCCCTTCTCCTCCATTCTCCTCTCGGGATCTTAGGCACGCACGCACACATGCCCGGCATGAGTTTAAGCCACTGGGTCCGGGACTCGAACCGTGGTCGACTACTTGGAAGTCCAGTGACATAGCCATTACGCTAACTGCTGGTCCCTCCAGGTTGTCTTTCTGACCCATGGAGCCAGCAGATACTCCATCCCTTTCCTGCCCTTGTCCTTATGCAATGCCTTCTCTTAGACATGGCAACTATGGACTCAGTTCCTGCCTTTTATACTCCAGGTCCTCCTGGGCAAGCCTGTCCTAGACCAGAATTTGCCCTTACAGAGTGTAGGGCATTCATACCATGAGGTTAGCCACTGTCCCACATTTCTTTAATGAAGCCTTTGTTTGCATACGCACATGGACCTTTCCTGTCTGTTCATTTACTGCACAGCTTTCTAACAACCCTGGAATATGCGGTGGTGCAGGCTGATCAATATGTGGGACATGCAGAAGTTGAGGTCGATTTTCCTCTTCAGTGAAGACAGAGTACCCTCTCTGTGCCCTGTTTTGTCCTGTGAGAGATACAAAGGAGGCTTCACACCTGACAGGTCTTGCTTCATGCAGCTGGTTGCTCCTGAGCTGGGGCCTCAGCCAGGGCACCTACAAGCAGCTCCAAGCTTCCCCTCCCTCACTACATGTCAATGCCTGACTTGAAGGAAGGATACACTCAGTATCTTCTTGTTAGTGCTACGGGTGCTCGACAGATGGCACTGACACAGTGCGTCTGGAGAGGGTGCCACAGGCCTTGGATCCCTTTTGTTTTGCAGATTAGGTGGGAGGTAATGGTAATAATAATCGACAGTCACTGAAGGCTCACCATGTGTTCAGTCCTGTGCTGCACTCTCTACTTTCAGTATCTCATTTAGTCCTCACAGTAAGGGGCAGATACTATCCCCGTTATACAGATAAGAATGCTGTGGATTATAGAGGTTAGTCTTAGGTCACTGGTTCTCAAACTGTAGCAAATGTTGGGGCTCAAGAAATGAAACCCTGTGGCCAGTAGGTGCTGCAGTGGTTAAGACACTGGACTCCCATATAGTTGACTGCAGTTCAAATTCTGGACCCATGGCTTGACACTCAGGCTGGCTGCGTGTGCATGTATGCTCAAAATCTAGAGAGGAGAGGGAACCAGCAGTTAGCGTAATGGCTATGTCACTGGACTCCCACGTAGTCAACTGTGGTTCGCGTCCCAGACCCGGTGGCTTAAAACTCACGCCGGGCACGTGTGCGTGCCCAAGATCCTGAGAGGAGAATGGAGGAGAAGGGATTGCGGCGTGACCATCCCCTCTGGGGGTGATTTCTTTCTTTCTGTCTCTATGTCTCTGTCTGTCTGGTGAGTGCATGTGCCCTGTAGCAAAAACCTCTCAAAAAAAAAAAAAAATCTAGAGAGGAAATTAGAGGAGAAGGGATTATGGCATGGCTATCCCTCCTGGGCGGTGATTTCTCACTTTCTATCTCTCTGCCTTTCTGTCTCTCTGAAGAGGGCACACGCCCTATAGCAAAAATCTCTAAAATACAACAACAACATAATACTCCAAAGACTGGTGCTTCAACATGCTGAATTAAGGAAACAGCCTCAGAACCAAGGTCTACCTTTGACCTTCTTCCCCATCCACTCCCCCATCTCGATCATTTTTTATCTCTTTCTCCCCTGAAGCATAGGGAAAGGCTTTCCTTTGATGTTCCTTTACCTGCCTAAAGACTGAACCACCAAAGAGAAAAACAATTGGCTGGACTCCCCTCCTCAAGGCTTCATTAATTAAACTCATTTATTAAAATCAGAATTTGCCCTTGTACAAGGCAGGAATGAAGACTGAGGAATGCCAACACACCTGGACAAATTTTGTCACAATTGTTTCCCTTTCCCAGGCCCACAGCTCCCAAAGAGAATGATTTACTCACCGCTGTCTGAGCATTGGACTCATTCATTACTCCTAAAAAGTATTTACTCCAAAATTTCCAGCTCTTCCATTTTTTCCCTCCAATATGAGGAGCATATTTAAGCCTTAACTATCTGGCCTCTCTTCGAATGCATATGTTGTATGTACATTCATTTGTATACCTTAAATAACTTTGTATGCCTTTTTTCTTATTAATTTGCCTGTTGTCAGTTGAGTTTCAGCAAACTCTCACAGGGAAAACTCCTTTGCCCCTATGCAAAAGCAGAATTACCACAGAGCTTGTTAAAACAGTGAGTGGGACCTCATCTGCAGAGAGTGATTCTAACCCAGGGTAGAGCCCAAGAATTGGCATTTCTAACAAGTCCTATGTGAGGCTGATGTTGCTAGACAAAAGGCCAGACTTCGAGAGCCATAGTCCTAGGTCAGACAGCTACAATGTATGGAGTTATACGGAGTTATAATAGAGCAGTTCTTTTCATCTCTAAAGTTTCTACCTTTTTTTTTTTTTTTTTTGTGCACCTGCAAGAGAGAGAAAGAGAGAAGAGGTAGAAAGGAGAAAGCACTCCTCTTCCCAGTGGGGTGTGTTCACACTCCAATCCTTTCTCCTTCATCTCTACAACCTGTCAGGATTTTGGGCATGCATGCACACATAGCCAGCATGCTTTTCAGGCTGCTGGGTCTGGGACTCAAACCACAAGGTTGGCCCTGTGGAATCTGGACCCTTTGACTACTAGGTTACAACACTGGCCCTTGTACTATCTTTTTTTTTTTTTTGCCATAGGGCATGCGTACTTGCTGGAGAGAGGAGAGAGACAGAGAGAGGGAAAGTGAGAAATAATCCAAGGGAGGATGGCCACACTGCAATCTCTTATCCTCCATTCTCCTCTTGGGATTTTGGGCACATACACACATGCACCCGGTGTTATTTTCAACTGCCAGGTCTGGAACTCCAACTGTGGTTGGCCATGTGGGGATCCAGTACCTTAACTATCATGCCATCTGCTACCCACCCCTTGCACTATCTTAAAGTAAAAAATATATATATATATATAGTCATAGTAAGTTGGCAACCGTCTATTAAAAAGGACCCAGAGAGGTGCCTTGCCCCTTTACCATGTGAGGACACAGTGAGAAGTTGCCATCTATGAACCAGGAGTGGGCCCTCATCAGACACAGTCTGCCAGTTTTGGACTTCCAGCCTCCAGAACTGTGAGAAATAAGTTTCTGTTCTTTATAAGCCACCCAGTCTATGGTGTTCTGTTAAAGCTGGCCACAGAGGCTAAAAAACTCTGTTACCATGTCAGGAATTAAAAATAAAACAAAAACATTTGTCAGAGGGCATGTACACTTGCCAGAGAGAGACAGAGAGATGGAAGAGAAGAAGAAAATACTCTTCTATGTGGTGTAGTCACTCTGTAATTCCTTCTCCTCCATTTCTCCATCCTGTTGGGGTTTGGGGCACACACACATACATACCTGATGTATTTTTCAAGCTGCTAGGTCCATGATTCAAACTGTGCAGTTGGACATGTGGGACCCAGCTCCCTTACTACTGGGCCAAGGAACCAGCCGCAGGAATATTTTCTTTCTATTTTTCCAAAATAATTATTTATTTAATTTAAACAATTTATTACTATTATTCTTCAGTTTGACCAGTGAGAGAGAAAGAGAGTGAGAAAGTGAACTGCCAGGTCTGGGACTCGAATGTGGTTGACCATGTTGGAGTCCAATGGCCCAAGCACCATGCCACCCGCTGGCCCTAGAATATTTTCTTAATGACACTATTTTTACTTTTCTTCTGCTTTTGACTCTGGGAGCCATTTTGGTCCTACACAGCTTATGGGTGTGGCTCCAACTTCATATGACTGTTGGCTTGCTGTGATCCTGGGGTCCTAAGGGCTTCTGGATCTGACCTTACACTTCATGCTCCATACCACACAGTCACTAAAGACCCTGCCCTGGACCCCTGCAGTCAATGGCCAAGCCTCCCTGTACTAGCCTTCTGTGCACCGATATCTTGGCAGGTGTCTTCCTGTTCGGACAACATCCAGCTTACCCAGGAGCTGACCTGAATCTGCTCAGTGACTGTGGCCATTCATCCCTCTGGGTACATGTTGAAGGTCATAATCCCATTCCTGGGAGATGGGCTTACCTTTACCTCCAACCACCACCATGAGCACGTGTTGATAAGCTATAAGAAAAGGAGAATGGGTAAGCACTATGAACCCCCTCCCCGCAGAGCGGAGGAGTCTCAGACCGAGGGAGCAACGTGGCCCTGTTTCATAGCAGAAAGCACTATGCAGGCATTATGTGAATGCTGGGACCCAGGCACCACATCCAGAAGCTCCAGGGCCTCTTAAGACTCCCACTGCCAAAGGCCACTACTTCATCTTTAATAAAGTAAGCATCAGATTAAGCACGTTAGAAGACCAAGTGACTCATTTCTATTTCTGGCCTTCAGACATCAGTGACAATGGTGACCTCAGGCTGTGGGCAGGGAGGATGGTTTAAGGGTTGGGAGCAACAGGATGGGCCCCAAATCCTCCTCAGGAGATCCTTGAACAACTTTGGAAGTAGCTTTCCCCTTGACTGATGACACTTCAGGCCCCTCTAGTCCCTGCACTTGGTTCAGACTCATCTTCTGGGCTATTGTCTCCATAAGCTTACTCTTCCTACTGCAGCTCAGAAGTTTCTCATTGCATTATCTGTGCTTGTGCTGCTCCTGCCCTCATACCACCCCTAAGCCCTAGAGGACAGGGTTTGAGCCCAGTGCTGAGCAAAACCCAACCATAGGGGACAGAGTTAAAGGTTGTCACATGACCCGGGGGCTGTAAGCCCCTCCTAATTCCTCCTATTCTGGGTTGCCAGAGCCCAGGTGCTAGGGTCCTGGTTCTCTGGGTTAGTTCTGAAATTTCAAGCTCAAACCACTCCAGCCACATCACTGCACTGGGAGAGGCGGAGGCAGGCAGGGAGGGTGAAAGCAGGGTGTGGGTATCAGCAGAACTGTAGGGGAGCTGAGGAACTGTTCCTTAAGCTAAGTTCTGGCACAGGGGATGTAGTCAGAAAGGAGGAGGACTGTTGGTGGGAGGAACAACACCGGGGCTGGAACAAACTTCTGGGAAAAGAGACCTCTGGAAACCCATCTAGACAGGGCCCAGTCTCCCTTTGGAAGGCATCCAGGCTAGTTAGACACTAGTGTCAGATGGGTGCTGGATGGATGGGCCTTAGGGCGGGAAGGCCAGAACACCTAGACACTGGAAGGAGGGCAAGCAACAGTGAACTTTGTGGTCTGTCAGGCCAGTAAATTATCATCTTCTGCAGGCTACAGTTGCCTCTCTGTAGACACTACTTGGGTTAGGTCTGAGTTTATCCACAGGTTCTTTGCAGGCTGCTGGAGTCCTGAACAAGGCTGTAGGGGACTTCTCCAGCAAGTCTGAACAGCTCTGGAGGCAGGCAGGCCCTGCCAATTTGTAGCTTGGGTGTCTTTGGAAAAATTGTGTAATATCTCTGAGACTCAGTTTCTTGCCTGTCAAAAGGGGTGTAACTATACCTCACAGATTGTTCAGAGAATTGAATCACACAACGTGGGACTGTACCTAAGAGTGAGTGCCACCAGGCTTTGTCCAGGTGTCCTTGGACCTGGAATTCCTATTTTCCCTTTCTTCTAGCTCCAGGCAGCCAGAAATTGTAGAGCTGCCATGAGACTCTGCCAGTTTCTGGGCCAGGAGTCGCTATCCCCAGCCACTGTGGCCTCTTAGAACTTTGGCTGGTTACATCCAGCTTTTAGGATTCTGCTGGGGTTATGAGGCAGGAAATTGGCCGCAAAGACAAATAACCCTCAGGAATCCTCATGGTTGGCATCTCCAAGCCAGAGAAGAGGAACTAGCTCAAGTTTGCCTGTCTTGATTCAGCCACCCAATGTCTCCTCCTTGAAGGTCTCATTTTTTCAGTAGGCAAGGTCACAGGTATTCTTTTCTCCATTACCTGCTATGAAAAAAGATTGGCTGTGGGCGCTTTAAGCGCTGGCCTTGTGTTGATCCATGTGGGACTTTAGCTTGCCAGGAGAAAAGGGCTTTGCTTAAGATGAGAGTAGAGGAGTTAAAGGTAACACACTGATTCCCTGCACAGTTCTGCCAACTTTGGCCTTGACTCTTCACTTGGGTACAGATAGAGGCTAGGTTGCCAATTTTGACCAAGAATGAATCCAGTGATTCTTGCCTACAGAAAATATCTTTGGCAGGAGGTATGTTCTGCAGGGCTTCATAAACGGGGAAATCCACCGAGTACAGTTGGAAGAGGCGGAGAAAAGCCTATGGTTAAAGGATAATCCAGAAGGGGCCAACAAGAGAGATGTGTGCTAACAGCAGACATAGCTCTCTAGACACAATTATCAAAGGATTTGAGCTTCAAGTGCTCACCAGAGGTACTCCTCCGGCAGTCTTCATTAAGTTTTGTACATGTTAGTTGCTGAGTGAATGGCAGCATAAAAGGCAGAGTCAGAAGAGAAGGAAAAACAAGGGAGAAAGTGCTGCTGGAGAGATACAGCTGCCACCAGGGCTGTAGAACAAGGGAAGCACAACAAACACAAGGCATGCCAGGGAGCCTTCCCTGTGCTGGAGGTGGCACAAAGGTAGTGTCCTGGCCTTTGTGTGCCAGGCGTCTGTGCCAACATATTCCAGGATTGTCTGGCTTTGGATTTTCCTCATGGCATCACACTACTTTTCTTTATTTTTTGTTACTTAGTTTTAATTTCATAACCATAAACTTAACTTTGAATTCAGCTAGATTTGGAGGGGAATAAGGAAAATATGGAACCCAAAGAACTGCAGCGAGAGCACAGGTTACAGGACATAGCGAGCAGGTGGGGTGGAGGGTGCTCTCCTGAGCTACAGAAGGAAGGGTCTGGTGGTTAAGAGAAAACAAGTCAAATTCATTAGCGTCCACAGTCAGCAATGGTGATCTTCTCACTGGTCTTGCTGTTCTTGAACCCAAAGCGCTCCATGGCTTCCACGATATTCATGCCCTCTTTCACCTTGCCAAAGACCACATGCTTGCCATCCCACCACTCAGTGTTGGCAGTGCAGATGAAAAACTGAGAACTGTTTGTGTTGGGTCCAGCATTTGCCATGGACAAGATGGCCTGTATGTTTCAGGATGAAGTTCTCATCATCAAATTTCTTCCCATAGATGGACTTGCCGCCAGTACCAATATGGCGTGTGAGGTCTCCACCCTGGCACATAAACCCTGGGATAATTCTGTGAAAGCAGGAATCCTTATAACCAAATCTTTTCTCTCCAGTGCTCAAAGCATGAAAGTTTTCTGCTGTCTTTGGAACTTTGTCTGCAAACAGCTGGAAGGAGATGTGGCCCAAGGGCTAGCCATCGACAGCGATGTTGAAGAACACAGTGGGGATGACCGTAGTTAAGGGCGAGAGACTCAGGCAGCGGTGTCTGCAAAGCCATCACACTACTTTTCTATGTTTAGGCTGTGGCCCACTCTGACCCATAGCCTTTCTTCTCTTATTCTTATACCCAGCTAGGTGAACACCAGCCCGGAGTTGTGGAATTTGACTTCCTATTCCTATTCTTAGAAGACCAACATTGCTCCAAGAATGAAGGGGGTTATCTTGCAATCTCTTTTCTCCATAGCAGTCACAGAAAATGGACAGAACAAATGGACAGAAAAATGGTGGGTCAGGGCCAGCCTGAAGCACAGTGCTTAAGTGCTTTGCATAGGGAGCTGGATGCCATGTGGCTGTCTTCAGTTCAAATCCCAGTCCCAGAGGCTTAAAAACACATCAGGTGTGTGTCCACACATGTCCAAACTCCTGAAAGGATGAAGATATGGAAGAATAAAGGATTGTAGTGTGACCACACTCTTCTATAGCAAACTCTTTATATTGAATATCAGATGTGCCAGGATCAGCAGTTAGCATAATGGCTATGTCGCTGGACTCCCATGTAGTTGACTGCGGTTTGAGTACTGGATCCGGTGGCTTAAACTCACGCCGGGCGCGTGTGCGTGCGTGCCCAAGATCCTGAGAAGAGAATGGAGGAGAAGGGATTGCGGCATGGCTGTCCCCCTGGGAGGGGGGGGATTTCTCGCTTTCTATCTCTCTGTCTCTGTCTTTCTGGCGAGTGCATGCGCACTATAGCAAAAAAAAGAAAAAAGAAAAAGAAAAAGGTTTGAGTGTGGAATGAAGGGGTCAGTGAAGAGGCTACTACAGTAATAGTACAGGTGAGAGGACAGTAGAAAAGAAGAGAGAACTTGATGTATGTTCTGGAGTAAAATCAACAGGACCTGCTGGTGAATTGGATATAGGCAGTGGAGAGAAAACTTACGGCACCTCTCTAGGTTTTGGCTGGAGAGAGGCAGAGCAGTGTTGGAGTGGGCAGGAGTCAAGATTTCTACTTTGGTGACAGTCAGGTAAGCATGTCACTTAAGCTCTTGGGGCTTCAGTTTCATCTAGAGTAGGAAAATAACATGGCATCCATATGTCAGAGAGCGTTGTGGGTAAGAGGTCAGATGCCAGGGCTTGGATCTCGGCTGTGCCACTCACTCGCTGTGTGAACATGTGCTACGTCTTTCTCTACACCTCAGCCTTCTCTCTTTTTTTTCTAAGTCTTTTTTTTTTTTTTTTGGAGAGGTTTTTGCTATAGGGCGCGTGTGCTCGCCAGACAGACAGAGAGAGAGACAGAGAGACAGAAAGCGAGAAATCACCCTCCCAGGGGGGATGGCCACGTCGCAATCCCTTCTCCTCCATTCTCCTCTTGGGATCTTAGGCATGCACGCACACGTGCCCGGTGTGAGTTTTAAGTCACCGGGTCCGGGACGCGAACCACGGTTGACTACATGGGAGTCCAGTGACATAGCCATTACGCTAACTGCTGGTCCCCACCTCAGCCTTCTCTTTGTGAAATCAGAAAAATCACAGTGGGTCATCAGAAAAGTCATGATTTATTTTTTCATATTTTCTATGCAAAAATGGGTCACAGCTTTTCTGGCCCAATAGTACCTATCCCACATGGTTGTACAAAATTGAGAAGAATGAATATTTACCAAGTGTTTAGAATCATTTCGGGCAGACAGTAAAGGCTGTGGTAGTATCACAGATGTATAATAACAAATAGAGTAGAATCGAAACACATTAACTAAGCAATTCACCCTCCTAAGGTAATCGTTAACCATTGTTAAACAAAGAAAGAAAGAAGCACTTGTCCCTTCTGAAATATACTAGATAGCTTTGCCCAATTCTATGTAATCTTTTTCAGAAAATAAAAGAGGAGGGAATACTTCCTGATTCATTTTACACAGCTGGTATTACCCTTATATTAAAACCAAGGACAGTACCAAAATAAAGGAAAACAGGGAACCAGCAGATTGCATAGCGGTTATGTTGCTAGATTCCCACATGGCTGACCATGGTTCGAGTCCTGACCCTGAGGCTTGAAACTCACAGCATGCGTTTATGTGTGTGCATGTGTGCCCAAGATCCTGAAAGGAGAATGAAGGAGAAGGGATTGCAGTGTGGCCAACCTCCCGGGGGGATGATTTCTTACTTTCCCTCTCACTGTCTCTGTCTCTCTCTGGTAAGCACATGTGCCCTAAGGCAAAAACTTCTACAAAAAAGAAAACTATAGTCCAATATCTGTCATGGATACAGACACAAGAACATTTAACAGTTTCTTAGCAAGTAGAATTCATCAATATATAAAAATCATTATATACTATGACCAAGCAGAGATAATCAATGCTAAAAAAAATCAATCCATGTATTAGGTTATTGGGAAAGTCATGACATATTTTTCTATGTTTATATATGCAAAAATGCATCAGAGCTTTCCAGACAACCCAATAATTAACCGTATGAGCAGACTAAAGAAGATTCTCTCCTGTGCTTTCTTCTCTCTTTTTAAATAATTATTAATTTTATTATTATTATTATTATTATATTTGCTATAGGGAGCATGCACTCACCAGAGAGAGACAGGGGGCATAAGAAAGGGAAAGTGACAAATCACCCATGGGTGGCCATCTGGGAGTCCAGCACCTCTGTTACTATGCTACCTGCTAGTCCCTGTGTTTTCTTGTAAACATTTTCCAGTTTGGGAACCAACAGTTGGTGTAATGGCTATGTCACTGGACTCCCATGTAGTGTTGACTGTGGTTTGAGTACCGGATCCAGTGGCTTAAACTCACACTGGGTGTGTCTGCGTGCATGCCCAAGATCCCAAGAGGAGAATGGAGGAGAAGGGATTGCGGGGTGGCCATCTTCCCCAGGGGTGGTGATTTCTCGCTTTCTGTTTCTCTGTCTCTCTCTGTCTTTCTGGTGAACACATGTGTCCTATAGCAAAAACCTCTCCAAAAAAAAACAAACCACCAACTTTCCAGTTTCGTTTTACCTTTAAGTAAGTTGTTATATAATCTGTAGGGTTTAGGGCCAGCAGGTGACATGGTGGTTAAGATGCTGGACTCCCATGGGATTGACCACAGTTTGAGTCCAGGATCTGGCGACTTGCTTTCTCACTTTCCCTTTCTTTCTTTCTCTCTGCCTCTCTTTGGTCAAATTAAAATAATAATTATAATAATGATAATAAATAAATAAATGAAATAAAATAAAAAATATTTTTTAAATGTGGGATGGGGACCAGCAGGTGGCATGGTGGTTAAGGCGCTGGACACTCTCACATGGCCGACTACGGTTCGAGTCTTAGACCTGGTGGCTTGCTTTCTCACTTTCCCTCTTTCTTTCTCTTGCTCTATGTATGAGTCTCTCTCTTTCTGGTCAAATTAAAAATAAATGAATGAATAAATTAAATTAAATTAAATTAAATTAAATTAAATTAAATTAAATTAAAAAATATGTAGGGTTTAGAAGAAGGCTGACTTAATGAACACACCCAGTGCTGAGAGCCCAGGAAGGAGCAGGAGGGAGGGGAGGGTGGGAGGAGCACAGAGTGCAGAGGAGAGTCCCGGGTGTCCTGTGTATTGTGAAATGAACACTATCGATTCTTAGAAACATCACTATGACTCAGCAACTGTTTGTTGAATCTACAGCTAAGATTGACAGGAAGAATACATCTTCAGGGAAGAAGAGGATGGGATGAGAGTTCCTGCAGTCCTTGGTACACAACCTTGGAGGATGTGCCATCAGTCTTCCCATCAAGTGACCTGTAGTTTCCAGGAGCCTGAGCTGTACTCACCGGGTGAGGCCTTGGGGGCAGATAGAAATGATAGGTCCTCCGTCTCTGAGTGGAGGAAGCTGGAGCTTTGGCTGTGGGGGACCCGCTCTCAGTCCTCTTCTCAGGGGAGGAACTGGACAATGGGGGCCTGAGGGTAGCTCTGTCCCAGGGGCCTGGCTATCAGTCCTGCTGTGCATGGCTCTACTGGGACTGTTGTGAGCCTACTGCTCTGCCCCTCAGGCTGCAGAGTGGGTCCCTCAGATGGAGAGACTGAGGGATAGGATGTGGAGGGCAGTGGATTCAGAGTCTCAGGCAGGTACAGCCTGGAAATCAGGTTAAAACATGGCTGAAAGTGGAAGCCCAATCGGGCCAGCTCTGTGGCCTGTGGTTTGGACAGCTGGATCTGTGGGGCTGACTGTGTGGTTTAGGTCCCAGACTGGTGGCTTGAGAAACATGCAGGGTTTGAGAAACGCACCAGGTACATGTACATACATGCCCAAAATCCCCCAAAAAGGGGGAGGAAATAGAGGAGAAGGGATTTCAGTGTGACCATGTAATCTTTTCTCCTCCGTTTTGTTTCTTTTCTCCCTCTTTCTGTTTCTCTGTTTCCCTGGAAAGCCCCCTTTCTCACCTCACCATGCCACAGTGGACCCCAGGGAGTTTGGGGGTGACAGCACCAGACTCTTTTCTCTGACCTTTTGTGGAAAACATGCTGCATCTCTCATCCCATTATCCCTTGCTGCCCAGGAGGAGTGAGGTCCAGAGTAGGGGCAAAGGGAGTCTGGGTGTGGGCCCTTTCCTGGCTCTGGGATGGGGTAGTCAGAAGTCTTGGAGTCAGATATGTGATGTAGGAGAAAAGATGAGGGCGAAGGAGTTACAATCTGATCACTGCCTAGGGTGGGCTGGGATGCTGCCAGGTGCTTCACAGAATGAGGGGACTTCATGGAGTTCAGAGAATGATGGAATTAAAATATGAAGTTATCTTGCTACTAAACAAAATGAAAACGCATGTGTAGTTTTTTTTTTTGTTTGTTTTTAAGAAAATACATTTTCCTTAAACATTTTTTTTTTTTGAAGAGGTTTTTGCTATAGGGCCCATGCGCTCCCCAGAAAAATAGAGACAGGAAGCAAGAAATCACCCTCCAGGGGGATAGCCATGCAATCCCTTCTCCTCCATTCTCCTCTCGGGATCTTGGGCGCGCACACACACGCACCTGGCATGAGTTTAAGTCACCAGGTCCGAGACTTGAACGGTGGTTGACTACATGGGAGTCCAGTGACATAGCCATTATGCCAGCTGCTGGTCTCACATTTTCCATGAATTTTTTTTTTTTTTTTTGGAGAGGTTTTTGCTATAAG
>NW_006159594.1:1883935-1893702 GCF_000334495.1 Tupaia belangeri chinensis
CCGCCGGAAAGACAGAGAGAGACAGAGAGACAGGAAGCGAGAAATCACTCTCCAGGGGAGATAGCCACTCCGCAATCTCCTCTCCTCCATTCTCCTCTTGGGATCCTGGGCACGCATGCACACGCGCCCGGCATGAGTTTAAGCCACCGGGTCCGGGACTTGAACCACGGTCAACTATGTGGGAGTTCAGCGACATAGCCATTACACTAATGGCTGGTCCTTTCATGAACTTCTAAAGACCCTTGTACTGCCTGACTAACCCACTGCAACTATCTGGGTGGTATCATCGCCTCCATCTGACAGATGAGGAAACACGCTGAGAGTCTGTGTTCTGTCACTGCGACGTTACTGTACTTGATTCTGCAGGCCTGGTCACAGGGGGTCCAGCCATTCTGCAATGCTTTCTAGTGACAATGACTAATTCAGGTTTTTCCTGATTTACCTGCCTCCAGCGTCAGGCATTATTACTTGGTCCTTTCCACTTTTCCATGAATCAGAGTGATCTGATAGTAACTGCTAGTTACTCCAGATTTGGAAAGTTTTTCGTAATTAAAAGATTTTCTCGTATTATGCACAAAAAGAGATGTTTGAAGCATTGTCTATGAAAAAAAAAAAAAAAGTCCCATCAATAGGGGAACAGTTAAGTAAACCAGGACAGGATTTTCAAACTTTTTGGTCTAAGTACCTTTTATGTTCTTAAAATTTATTGAGGGGCCAGCAAGTGGCATGGTGGTTAAGGTGCTAGACTCCCACATGGCAGACCATAGTTCAAGTCAGACCTGGGGGCTTGAGAATCATGCCAGGCCAGTGTACATGCATGCCCCCAATCCCAGGAGATGAGTGGAGAGGGGGTTGGGGCATGGCCACTGCTCCCCCCATGCCCTGTTGGGGGATGATTTCTTACTTACTTTCCCTCTCACTGTCTCTATTTTTCACTGGCAGGTGCACTCGCCCTATGTCAAAAACCTTCAAATATATTATATATATATATATATAAAGACAGAGAGAAGGGGGGAACTCCACAGAGTTTTTGTTTATGTGGGCTATGTCTGTCAATTTATTATAAGATAAATGAAAATTGAGGAAATAAAAAAAACTATACATTAAAATTAATAAACCTGGGGTCAGCAGGTGACACAGTGGTTAAGGTGCTGGACCCCTACATGGCCTATCATGGTTTGAGTTTGGACCCAGTGGTTTGAAACTCACCCCAGGTGAATGTGCATGCATGCCCAGAGTCCTAAGAGAATGGAGGAGGACGGATGATGGCATGGCCATTCCCCCTAGGTGGTGATTTCTCACTTTCTCTCTCTGTCTCTTCAGTAAGTGTACATGCCCTGTAGCAAAAATAATGTCCTCCCCAAAAAACCCCATACCAAAAATTCCTATTATATGCTCACATAAATAACATTTTATATGAAAAACAGCTAAACCAAAAAATAAAACCAAAAATTAGACAAGAGTTGTATTGTACATTATCACAAAAATTTTTTTTTTTTTTGGAGAGGTTTTTTTTTGCTATAGGGCACGTGCGCTCGCCAGCCAGACAGAGAGAGACATAGAGACAGAAAGCGAGAAATCACCCCCCAAGGGGGATGGTCACGCCGCAATCACTTCTCCTCCATTCTCCTCTCAGGATCTTGGGCACGCACGCACACGCACCCGGCGTGAGTTTTAAGCCACCGGGTCCGGGACATGAACCGCGGTCGACTACGTGGGAGTCCAGCGACATAGCCATTACGCTAACTGCTGGTTCCCAACCTTTTTTTTTTTAAATTAACTTTTCAGAGAGTGCATATGCTCACCAGAGACAGAGAGAGGGGGAAAGGGAGAAAGCACCCCTTGATGCAGTATGGTCATAACACAATCCCTTCTCCTCCATTTCACCATCCTGTCAGGGTTTTGGGCATGCACACACATGTGCCTGGCATGTTTTTCAAGTCCCTGGGGCCAGCTTTCCAACAGCATGGTCAGCCACATCAGATCTGGCCTCCTTAATCATTAGGCCAGGGGACTGGCCCCCCCCCCAAAAAAAAAAAAAACTACACTTTTTTTCCCCTAGAAGACATGTACACTCACCAGAGACAGAGAGAGAGGAAGAGAGAGAGAAGGAGAAGAGGAAGCACCCTGTATGGAGAACAGTCATTCGGAAATCTCTCCTTCTCCATTTTTTCCTTCTTTCAAGATTTCGGGCATGCACACACATATGCTCCATGTGTTTCTCAGACCAGTGGGTCCTCCAACTGTATGATTGACTGTGTGGGATCCAGTGACCTTAATCATCAGGCCAATGAAGCTGGCCCCCCAAAATCACGTTTTTATATCTATAGTGATCTCATTGGGAAACTCTTATAGTTTCAGGCAATTGCCAAGCTTATAATGGAATATACAAATTTTCCACAATTCTGATTTTTCTCTCTTATTTTGCCAGAGGGCATGTGCATATGCATGAGAGAAGGGTGGTGGGGGACAGACAACACCTCCCAAGGGACGTGGTCACACTATAATGCTTTTTCCTCCAATTCTCCAACCCATCAGGATTCTGGACATGAGCAGCGTCCGGTGCGTAAACCTCTGAGGCCAGGACTCGAGCCCTCGTTGGACATGTAGGCTCAAACTTCCTCTGCACAGTGCTCAACTGTTGTGCTATAGGGCCACCCTCGTAATTCTAATTCCCAGTGGTAGGCTTAAATGTTATCATTGCCAGCAAGTATTGTCAGCTCTTTTCCCTGAAGTGACTGTCTCTATTCATTTTTGAGATAATGCCTGCCAAATATCCAAACCTGAATAATCGTAGTTTGTCTGTCAGTCATTCTTTCAGTAAAAATAGTGTTACATGAAAACAGCAGACAGTTCATCTCACAGCTGAAACAACGGCACAAGAGCTTTTTCTTGAGATAAGCATCATCCTTCAGTATGCAGCAGAAATGTGTTACGTACACTTCCCATTTCTTCACAAAAAATGTTGAAAGACATGTTCTCCAGGATCAAGATTTTACACAGTAATCTGAAGTGGAACTGTTTTTTTCCGAATGCGTGGCAGTGGAGAATTCGAGAACTTCTTGAACAGTTTGCTGCCGCTGCCTTAATTTGTGCTAATGTGCCAGCATCTTTAGCTATTGTTGCTTTTGTGTCGTGGATGGAAATATCCAGATCATTGTTCCAGAAGAAATCATGAAATTCAAAAGGAAAGCTAAGCAACACTGAAAACTTCACCACCGCTTGTGTTTGTTGCCAAGTATTCACAGAGAAATAGCCTGGGATGATTCGTTGGTACTGATTTGGGATGAATACACGAAAACAGCAAGTCTCCATGTTGTACAATGCAGTTCTGTTTTTGTTTTTGTTTTTGCCATAGGGTATGTGCGCTCACCAGAGAGAGACAGAGACAGAGACAGAGACAGACAGACAGAGAGGGGAAGTGAGAAATCACCTCCGAGGAGGGATGGCTATGCCACTGCCCCTTTTCCATTCTCCTCTTGAGATTTTGGGCACACATGCACACACGCCTGGTGTGATTTCCAAACTGCTGGGTATGGGACTCCAACCAGAGTTGGCCATGTGGGAGTCCAGCACCATAGCCACTATACCACCTGCTGGTCCCCAAAGTACAATTCTTAAAGAAGAGATGATCTCTGTGTTCATGTTTGCAGCAATCTTTACTTTGATGACTGACCATGTTTTGTGAAGTGACAGCACCCAGGACTTCTTCCACTGCCGTCATCCAGCAGGCGTTCAGTGATGTCAAAGTACCAGGTGTCATCATTCCTTCTGTGACTGTGTGGGCTGGGTCGACTAATGCGGGATAACTTCCCCATGAGAGGTTCCAGCAGCTTTTTCATTTCTAGCTTGAAAAGCTAACAATTTTTAGCTTTCAAAGAGCTCGTCATGTATCTACCTTTAAAATAGTGCCCTTCCCTCTGAATGCTAAAGGATTGGTCTCAAATGGTGCTGCAACTTACCTTGTGTTATAACTATTCAAAATTGTTTGTATTAGCCAAAATAAGATAAACTCTCAGGCCATCAGGCAAGTCACAATGCGTTTTTGCATAGAGAAATACGTCCTGACTTTCCTGACGACCTATAATATCGATACGGATGAGGGGAATACAGATTTCATCCTATTTTTGCTTTTACTCTGTCTTTGGCACGTATCCTTCTCTTCTGCGAGTCAGACGATGCCATGATATGTTGGCTCCGTATTTTTTCAGTATTTTCAGACCTAGATGGTGCTGCTGTGGGTTGAGAAAGCAAACTTTTCAATCTATCTTTCTTAAGCTGATGATAAATTCTTGAATATGAAAATAAATATATTCCAAAGAAATGGTCTTTTGTGTTAGAATAAAAGACTAAATTTTAAAATATCAACTTTGGGGCCAGCTAGTGGCTTGATGGTTTAAGGCAGTTGGATCCCATATGGCTAAATGGGTAGTTTGAGTCCTGGGCCTAGTGGCTTAAAAATCATACTGGGGGGACCAGCAGATTGTATAGTGGTTGTGTCACTAGACTCCCACATGGCTGAGTACGGTTTGAGTCCCAGACCTGGTGGTTTGAAACAGACACCAGGCATGTGTGCATGCCCAAGATCCTGGGAGGAGAATAGAGGAGAAGGGACTGCGGCATGGCCATCCACCCAGGGAGTGATTTCTCATTTTCCCTCTCACTGTCTGTCTCTATCTCTCTCTGGTGAGTGCAGGCACCCTAAGGCAAAAAGTTCTTAAAAAAATAAATCACACTAGGTGCATGTGCATGCATGCTTGCAATCCCAAGAGGAGAAATTGCAAAGGGATTGTAGCATGGCCATCCCCCGTGAGAGGTAGTTTCTCACTCCCCTCCATGACCTCTCTCATGTCTCTGGCAAATACACATGCCCTCTAGTAAAATTTTATTAAAAAGTCAACTTTAAGTAAAATCACATTTCTAAAGGTTTTAAAAAAACATTTAAAAATATAGGCTAGAAGTTGGTGTGGTGGTTAAGGCATCTGGATCACACATGGCCAACTCTGTGGTTCAAGTCCCAGACCCAGTGGCCTAAAAGCACACCAGGTGCGTGTGCGTGCCTAAAATCCCAAGAGGAGAATGAAGGGGAAAGGATTGCAGTATGGCCATCTCCCCTGAGGGGTGATTTCCGACTTTCTCCCTCTCTGTTTCTCCATCTCTCTCAGGGGAGTGCATGTGCCCTATGGCAAAAGTCTAAAAAAGAACAACAGCAATAAAAAAAAAATGAAAATATGGCAGAACGAAACAAAGAGTGCTTTTTTTCCCTTACAGATAAGTGCAAGATAAACTTCAAAATTTCAAAATAATAATTTGTAGGACATCATATTGGGGCTTATATCAGATAGAACCGCAGATAGCCAGGAAGAACATAGTGAGAGTCTGAGAAGACACTGAGTGAATCTCTGGAAATGAATATGCTATGGTGACATAATGGTTTGTCCCTCAAAGGTTTATTTATTTATTTAGTTGTTAATTAATTAATTAATTAATTTTTAAAATTTGACCAGAAAGAGACAGAGGGTGAAAGTGAGAGAGAGAGGAAGTGAGAAAGCAAGCCACCAGATTCAGGACTCGAACCCTGGTCAGCCATGTGGGAGTGTCCAGTGCCTTAACCATCCCGCCACCTGCTGGTGCCAAAGGTTTATGTTTTGAAATCTGGTCCCCAATGTAATAGTGTTGGGAACTGGTGAGACCTTTGAGAGGTGAGGCTTAGTGGGTGGTGTTTGAATTGCTGAGGCATCGCCTTCATGAATGGATTAATGCTGTCTCACGAGACGTTCTCAACTCCAGCTCTCATGAGGAGGTTAGTTCCTGCAAGAGTGGGTTGTTATAAAAGAAAGATGGCAGCCCCCAGGTCTCTCTCTTTGCATGTGCCCACTGTCCTCTCTGCTTCTGTTGGCCATGTCGTGATGTAGCACCAGAGCAACTTGATGTTGGCCCCTGCCTTTGGATTTTCCAGTCACTGGAACTGCAAGCCAAATAAATCCATTCATTTATTTTTCAATAATTATTTTTGTATTTATTCATTCATTTATTTTGACCAGAGAGAGACACAGAGAGAGAGAGGGAGAAAGTGAGAAGGCAAGCCACCATGTCCAGGACTCAAACCATGGTCGGCCATGTGGGAGTGCCCAGCGCCATAACCACCATGCCACCTGCTGGTCCCATCCATTCATTTTTTTTTTTAAAGAATTTTAAAATTTAACTTTTTATTTTTATTTATTTATTTTTTTTCAAGAGGTTTTTCACTATAGGGCGTGCACTCGCCAGACAGACAGAGAGACACAGAGAGACAGAAAGCGAGAAATCACCCCCGAGAGGGGATGGCCATGCTGCAATCCCTTCTCCTCCATTCTTCTCTCGGGATCTTGGGCACGCATGCACACGCGCCCGGCGTGGGTTTTAAGCCACCGGGTCCAGGACGTGAACCGGAGTTCAGCGACATAGCCATTATGCTAACTACTGGTTCCCAAATTTAACTTTATTTATTTTAATTTGATCAGAGAGAGACAGAGTGAGAGGGAGAGAAAGAGAGATGGAAAGTGAGAAAGCAAGCTGCCAGGCCTGGGACTTGAACCAAGGTCAGCCATGTGGGAATCCAGTGCCCTTAACCACCACACTACCTGCTGGCCCCATATAAACCCATTCTTTATAAGGCACCTAGTCTCAGATATTTCTACTAGCAGCACAAGAGCAGATTAAGATAGCATATATTTACACCCTAGTCTACTTAGAAAATTTTGGAAAACATAAGAAGATACACATACCCATTTTATTAGCTGTCATCATACACAGTAGCCTCTGGAAAACGCCACAGTGTGCTTGTGAGAGGGTTGAGGTACCAAAGGCAAAATATGTCTTACTATTATTATGAGAATAATTTGGACCTCATAGGCACTCCGAACGTGTTCCCCGAGGGTCCTTAAGCCACACTCTGAGAACTGGTAACCTAGAGTAATATTTATTCTGTGGAATGTTACATAGCTTTAAAAAATAATGAGGTAGATTGGGACCAGCAGGTGGCATGATGGTTACATCGTTGGACTCCCATGTAGTCAACTGCGGTTCAAGTTCTGGACTCAGCAGCTTAAAACTCATGCCAGGCGCATGTGCGTGTGTTCTCAAAATCCTGAGAGAAGCATGGTGGAGAAGGGACTGCGGTGTGGCCATCTCCCCTGGAGGATGATTTCTTGCTTTCTGTCTCTCCATCTCTCTCTGTCTCTCTGGCAAGTGCACACACCCTATAGCAAAAATCTCTAAAAGAAAAAAGAAAAAAAGAAAAAAAACAATAAAGAGGTAGATATATACTATGTAATAATATATATCTACATATATACTATGTAATAATATATATCTACATATATACTATGTAATAATTTGTAGATAGCGAAGAGTGTTTATGATACACTCACATGTGCAAAACAAATCTATATATTCTATATGCATGTATGCATATACAAAAAAATTTTTCTAGAAGAACACACTGTCAAATGTGCTTACTTTGGGGATCTGGTGGCTTAGTGATGGAGTACTTTTGCCTTATCTGGAGTTATAAAATGGTTACAAGAAGAATGTATCCATATATTGTTGGTGCCATTTAAATATATGTGTTTTGGTTTTGTTTTGTAAGTTTTCGCCATAGCTTTTGCACTTGCTGGAGACAGAGAGAAAGAAAGAGAGAGAGAGAGAGAGAAAAGGTGAGAAATTATCAGGGTGGATGACTACACGGCGATTTCTTCTTCATTCTCCTCTCAGGATTTTCTTTTTTTTTTTTCTTTCTTTATTTTTCTTTTTCGAGAGGTTTTTGCTATAGGGTGTGTGCGCTTGCCAGACAGACAGAGAGAGACATAGAGACAGAAAGCGAGAAATCACCCCCCAGGGGGGATGGCCACGCCGCAATCCCTTCTCCTCCATTCTCCTCTCGGGATCTTGGGCACGCACGCACACGCGCCCGGCGTGAGTTTTATGCCACCGGGCCTGGGACACAAACCGTGGTCAACTACGTGGGAGTCCAACGACATAGCCATTACGCCAACTGCTGGTTCCCAATATATGTTTTGTCAACAGTATTTTGTTTTTCTTTTTCTTCTGGGCCATGTGTAAAATTTATGTGATTTCGGTAGGTTTTTTCCAAATCAATGAATAAGCTTGATGTGACTCTTCTCTGCTCTGGAGAACCATTATCACTATGGCAGGGAAGCATGGTTGGTAGGTAAAACACAGAAATACTCAGGTTTAAATTTCAAATAAATCATAAGTAAATTTTTTAGTATAAGTAAGCTCCATGCAATATTTGGGACAAATAAATGAACAGGTTTTATTTCCTTCTTTCTTTTCTTATATTTTCCCTTCTTTCCTTCTTCTTTAAAAAAATAATTGCCAGAGGGTGTCTGTGCTTGCTGGAGAGACAGAGAGGGGGTAAGGGAGAGGGCAGGGAGAAACCACCACCCCGCCCGCCAGGGGGAAAGGTCACGTTGCCTCCCTCCATCTCTTCCCCCTTGTCTGGATTTTAGGTACCGTGTTAGCCAGGCAAGTTCCTCTTTTTCTTTTTTTGAGAGTTTTTTTTTTTTTTTCTTTTTTTAGAATTCTTCATAAATTATTCTTTTCTTTTGACTTTACTTCTGCATTTTTTCCATGCAGAAATAAATAAGAAAGAAGTTTTATAGCTTTAATGGTTATTTTCTTATATTTAAATCTTGTTGACCCATCTGAAATTTATTTTGGTGTGTGGTGTGAGGGGCACAGATCTAATTTTATTTCTTTTTCACTAGAGAGCTACCCAGTTGTCTCAACATAATGTATTTGATAAATCTTTTTTTCTCGCTGTTTTGAATGTTACTTTCATTATAGATTCAACTCCCAAGTGTGTTTCGGACTATTTCTGGACCTTCCTTTACTCTCTTTGTTAGTTCATATATTAATACAATATTTTTAAATTATGGCTCCCTTTTTTATTTAATTTAATTAATTTATTTTGCTATAGAGCACATTAGCTCACCAAAGAGAGAGAGAGAGAGGGAGAGAGAGAGAGAGAGAAAGAAAATACCCCCTGGGGCGATGGGCATGCCCCACAGTCCCTTCTCCGTTCTCCTCTTGGAACACACGTGCCCAGTGTGATTTTTAAGCCACTGGTTCTGGCACTCAAACCACTCAGTTGGCCAAGTGGAATCAAGCTGCCTTAATCACCATGCCACCTGGATTGCCTTTTTTTTTCTTTTGCCTGATGGTGTGTGTGAGAGAGAGTGAGAAGAAGAGATAGATAGACAGTAGAGAGAGAAAGAGAGCCTGGTCACGCCACAATCCTTTTCCCCTCCACTTCTCCATCCCTTTGGGAACCTGGGCAGGCACGTGAGTGTGCACGCACTCAGTATTTTCAAGCTTCGAGGGCCAGGATTTGAATCAGCCATGTGAGAATCGAGCTCCCTCTGCACTACAGGCCTGGCCCAAATTAGGGCTGCTTAAAAAACAAACAAACACACAAACTCTTGTTTTAGGATTTTCTGTTCTACCTTTTTTGGGTTAATTCTCTCCAAGTTCCTATGTCAGTTGTCTATTGCCACTTCACAAATTGCCCTAAAACACAGCAGCTTGAAAACGTGTTCTTTCGGGAACCAGCAGTTAGCGTAATGGCTATGTCGCTGGACTCCAACGTAGTCCACCGTGGTTTGCGTCCCGGACCCGGTGGCTTAAAACCCACGTCGGGTGCGTGTGCGTGCGTGCCCAAGATCCCGAGAGGAGAATGGAGGAGAAGGGATTGTGGCGTGACC
>NW_006159594.1:1893797-1895908 GCF_000334495.1 Tupaia belangeri chinensis
CGTGCCTTATAGCAAAACCCCCCCCCCCCCCCCCCGCAAAAAAAGAAAACGTGTTTTCTCACTGTTGGTGAGAGTAAGGAATCTGAGAGCCGTGCCGCTAGGTTGTTATGGCTTGGGATGTTTCCTGAGGTTCTGGTCAAGCTGTCAGCTGGGCTGCTGTTGTCTCAAGACCTAACTGGGACTGAGAGACTTGCTTTCGAACTCACTCATATGTTGGCAGGCCTTACTTCCTTGCTGGCTGGAGAGTTCGGTTCCTTGCCACAAGGGGTCTTGTCACAGGGGTGCCCAGCATGGCAGACAGGAGTCATCTCAGAGAGAAGGAGAGAGCACGTGTGGGCCCAGGATGGGACATCCAGTTTCTCATGTCCTAATCTCATAAGTGACTTCTGTAACTCTGTGGTGATGAGAGAGGGTGTGAATGTTCATGGCAGGGACCATGGGGCCATCCCAGGAGCTGGCTGCCAAAGTCGCCAGTCTGGGTCCCTTCTCTTTTCACTTTGTTCGTGTTCCTGAGAGTTCTCATCTACTTTATGAGGCTGCTTCTATCTGTGACAAACAATTCCCAAACCATCCTGATTGCTGGTCCTCTCCTCCGAGTTCTAGAACTTCTGGGTCACTGGAAATATCATGATGTATTTTTCTATGCAAAAATGCATCATGACTTTTCTGACAACCCAATCTTTATCTAACTTTATGGGTAGCTCCTCTGAAATATCCCACAGGCCTCTCAGTATGGCTTTCACCATGCTTCCTCGGGTACCCCTGAATCTCTCCTTCATTTTGACATGCTACTCTGCATCGCATTTCTTTCATTCCTAGGACCAGCAGATGGCATAATGGTTACATCGCTAGACTTTCATGTAGTTGATTGTGGTTTGAGTCCCGGATCTTAAACTCATGTCAGGTACATGTGCGTGTGTGCCCAAAATCCTGAGAGAACAGAGGAGAAGGAATCGTGGCATGGACATGTCCACTGGGGTGTGATTTCTTGCTTTCTGTCTCTCTGTCTCTCTGGTGAGTGCACAAGTACTGTAACAAAAATCTCTCTCTTCAGAAAAAAAAAGGTATTTGATTCCTAAGCTTATTGAGGGTAGGGGATATGCTTTTCTTATTTTGGTATGTGCAATACTTGAAATAATGCCTAGCATGAAGAAGGTGCTCATGAAACATTTGGGCCCAAGTGACAGCCTGGCTGGTGAGTGGATGCCTGAAGCTCTATTGTCACTAGCTATGCCTATGCCAGAGGTGTCACTGAGTGGGGAGGAGCTGCTTCACTGGTTTTGGGACTGAGGCCTGTGGTCTCTTTCTGGTGCTGGTAGAAATGTCTCTGAGGGCTTGTATCCAGCTCTGGCTCCCTAGACAGCTGAACCTGTAGCCACCTGTCCCATCCACCCCCCTTCCACAGTGTGGGGTCTGTAACTCATATGAGTTCAAGGCTTTGGCCTGGTGGGTCTGTCTGTCTCCTTGGATTCTTATAACAAAACTCCTGAGTATATTTCAGAGCCCCGAGTTGGTCCCTCATCTTACCAAGGGACAGATAGAGGCCAGGAAAGGGAGCAGACTTGCCCAAGATCATGCAGCTTCTGTTGACGTCTTTTTAGTCTGTCTCTTTGATTTCTTTTTCTTTCTCTTTTAAGAATTATTTATTCAATTTTATTTATTATTATCACTTTTTAAAAGAATTGTTTTATTTAATTTTATTCATCATTATTTTTATTATTTTTTTTTATTTATTTATTATTATTTTCACATGAGTTTTGCCAGAGAAAGACAGAGAGAAAGAGAGAGAGAGAGAGAAGCCGCCAGGTCCAGGACTGGAACTGTGGTCGGCCATGTGGGAATTCCAGCACCTTAACCACCACACCACTTGCTGGCCCTATTTTTATTATTTTTAATTTGACCGGAGAGACAGAGAGAGAGTAAGAAAGCAAATTGCCAGATCCAGGACTTGAACTGTAGTTGACCATGTGGGAGTCCAGTGCCTTAATCACCATGCCACCTGCCAGCTCCTAATAGCACTTTTAAAAAAATTGTATTTCACTTTATTTATTTATTTATTTATTCATTCATTTATCTTAATTTGACCAGAGAAGGACAGAGCAAGTCAGTGA
>NW_006159594.1:1895924-1947823 GCF_000334495.1 Tupaia belangeri chinensis
TGAGAAAGCAAGCTGCCAGGTCCAGGACTCGAACCATGGTTGGCCATGTGGGAATCCAGTGCCCTCAACCACTATGCCACCTGCCAGTCCCCTATTATCACTTTTTAATTTTACCAGAGAGAGACAGAGAGAGAGAGAGAAAGAAAATGAGAAAGCAAGCTGCCAGGTCTGAGACTCAAACCACAGTCGACCACACGTGAGTCCAGCACCTTAACCACCATGCCACCTGCCTGCCCTGTCTCTGATTTTCAGTGTGTCTGATGATTCTGCCTTGCATTCTGTCTCTTTCCCCTATTATCACTTTTTAATTTTACCAGAGAGAGACAGAGAGAGAGAGAGAAAGAAAATGAGAAAGCAAGCTGCCAGGTCTGAGACTCAAACCACAGTCGACCACACGTGAGTCCAGCACCTTAACCACCATGCCACCTGCCTGCCCTGTCTCTGATTTTCAGTGTGTCTGATGATTCTGCCTTGCATTCTGTCTCTTTCCTAATCTCCCCCGGTCCTTTCCTTCCTTTACACTTCTCTCTGTGGACCAATGCTGAAAGGCATCAACTCCAGGATGGGGCGAGGTCGAAGGTGTGTCCATTTGGCTTCCCGTCCTCACATTCTGGCATCTGGATTGATCAGCATGGGGAGGGGCATGACAGCAGGCAGTGCCAGGCTTGGACCACTGGGACCTCAGACCCTGCAGTCAGCCCTGCTGCATCTGGCCCAGCCGTGTGCTTTGGGGTAAGCTGAGCGAGGGAGCAGCTGGTGAGCCAGTGCCCTTGGAAGCTGCGTCTTCACCACTTGTATGAGAAGGGGAAGCCAAGGAGACTGAGGAGGCCTGACCTCATCTCTGCAGGTTGTTTACCCGCAACAAGCCAGGGCTGTCTCCTTACAGTAGGTCGCCCTTCCTGAAAACCACCTAGAGCCAAGTTCAGATAAGCGGGGCTTTTATATATTTATTTAAGAGAGATTTTTGCTATGGGGCATGTGTGCTCACCAAAGAGAGAGCGAAAGTGAGGAATCACTTCCTGGGGGGTGGCCACACTGTAATCCCTTCTCATCTATTTTCTTCTCAAGGTTTTGGGCATGCATACCTACCCGGTTTGAGTTTTAAGCCACTGAGTCCAGGACTCAAACTGTGGTTAATTACGTGGGGATCCAGCGATGTAACCGTTATGCCATCTGCTGGTCCCAAGCAGGGCTTTTTTGAAACAAAGCTTTTTTTTTTTTTTCCTAAAGAAAAATTTATTTAACTTCACTTATTATTATTTTTAAATTTGTCCAGAAATAGACAAAGAGCAAAAGAGAGAAAGTGAAAAAGCAGGGCTTGTTTAGAACTGCTGTAGGCGGGAAAAGGGACAGCCACATACTCGCTGACATGGAATACTTCTCTGAAGTGCTATGACTCTGGCCTTCCAGCAGGGGGTGTCCTATGCCGACAAAATGCGAGTCCTCTTTTTTTCCCCCTACTCTCCTCTTGGCCAAGAAGACCTGATTCCCCTCACCCTTGATAGTGGGTTAATCTGTGCTTGCAGCTGGGGGGAGAGGAGTTTCCCCAGGGGCATGACAGTGTTTAGAATCCGGAGCCCTGTGTAGGCAAGGTAGACCAATCAAGAGCTGAACTCCCTCACCCCCCTGAAATGTAAGGTTGGAAAATATGACCTTGCAGGAAGGAGAGAGAACATGCGAGAGCGAGCGGAGCAAAAACAGCTGGGAGGAAAAAGGGAGGCGGTGTAGCACCTGCAGAGTGTTTCTGGAAATACGATATCAGAAGAGACATAAACGGGAAACCGAGGTTGTCTTTCCCAAAGCAGAGCATTTGGTTGCCTTCATTATGACACCAGCTACAGATATTTAATCTAAAATTCCGCCCCATCCCTGAACAGCACCCATTCACTTCCAATTTACAGACACCGACCCCTGACACAAGGGAACTGGGTTATGCAAGGGTTGCTAAGGAACGAGGAGAGATGCGGTAGGTAAGCAGGGGTTGCTTAGTAACCAGGAGTCCCTGGATGATGGAGTGGCCAAAGCAGGTCTGGAACTGATGAAGACCTAGCAGACATCCCACACCAGAGTCTCCTGAAAGTTCATGTGTGTTGGCCTCTGGGCCCAGAGGTGCTGGAGCCTGCTTGTTTTCATCTCCCTGGCACTACCGCCCAGGAAAAGCACACCTCATGCCCCCGAGTGCCCTGTTAACCCCCTGCTCCAACTGCTCCCTTCTTACCTCCCTTGGCAGGAAGCCAATCAGATTCCTAGATTAGAGAAGGGTGTGGCAAGACCATGGGAATCTCATACCGGGGGGAGGCAAGAGCTTCTGGGTTAACTTTGATGTGGAGTTGGGAAATTTGGGGTTTGGATGAAAGAGGGACCCCTTGACAAGCATCACTGATACTTTTCATGCCTGAGTCTTCCAGGCATGAAAGAGCCAGACCCTCACCCTGCCTTTACACTGGTGCATATCAACAGGATCACACTCTGTCCCTTCCCAGGGATCCCCTGGGCTTAGGTCTCCATGCTCCCATCTGGCTGGGGCTACTTTTCCTGGCCCAGCTCCCTGTGGTCTCCCTTTAGAGAGCTTCACCTCAGTGTGGCCTGCCCATGCCACTGAGAGCCGCGGCCTGCTTTTTCTGCACCCGAGCCACATAGGTGTCCCTGCTCTCTCCCAAGCACCCTGAACATTCACATCCTCCATTCCTCCTCTCAGTTTGTTCCTCTAGACAGGAACATGAGTCCTGCTGCTTGCCCTGTTCAAACCCTCTCAGCCTTTCAGGTCCTACAGAGCTGCAACCTCCCCAGTCATGGCTTTCCCAGTCCGGTCAGCATGGACCATGCATCTAGCGTCTAGGGCCCGCAGACCTCACTGAGCAGTCCATGCCCTCGAGACCCTAGGCAGGGCTCTGAGGCTGATGGGTGGAGTGGAGCCTGCCTCAAGGTGCTCACTCTGATGTGGGCAGCCCCTCATTTCTGGTCTCTGCTTTCTGGTTAGGAAGTCCTGTGTGAGCTGGGGAAGCTTGTTGTTTAAATTAAGCCTGCTACATAGAACATCGTAGAGAGAGTATCCGGGACACAAGCATGTTTACCACAGAGAAGAGAACTGGGAGAACTAATTTTGACCTGCTGGAATTTTTTAAAAAAGAATTATTTTATTGAACTTTATTTATTTTATTTATTCATTTATTTATTTTAATTTTATCAGAGAGAGACAAAGAGAGAGAGAGAAGAAGAAAGTGAAAAAGCAAGCCGCCAGGTCCAGGACTTAAACTGCGGTCGATCATGTGAGAGTCCATCACTGTTAACCACCACGCCATTGGTTGGCCCCGACCTGCTGGAATTTTAACTATGAACATGTAATCTCTACTTTTTAAACTTGAATATTTTTCTTTATTTCTGATTGAGCTCATGTATGCATGTGAGAGAGACAGAGACAGAGAGAAGAGACATGCCATGATCCCCTCCCTCTGGTCATCCCTCCGTTGACTCTTGAGCACGTGCGTGCATGCCCAGTGTGTTTTAGGCTGACTGGGCAGGGGATTTAGACTGTGGTCACCATGTGGGATGCAACCGCTCTCAAGCAGCACATGACCAGTACACCATCGAGCTGGCCTAGAAACTTTTTTATTGTGAAATATTTACATACAGGAAAAGTATACAAGGGGATTTCAAAAACTTGTGAAAAATGGAGTTAAAATATGAGTTAATTTTGGTGAAAAAATAGAAACACATCCATAATTTTTTCACAATATGCTTTTTTTTTTTTTTAAGAGGTTTTTGCCTTAGAGTGTGTGTGCTTGCTAGGGAGAGAGAGAGAAAGAAGGAGAGAGAGAGACAGAAACAGTGAGAGGGTAAGTGAGACCTCCCCCACCCCAGAGGATGGCTATGCTGCAATCCTTTCTCCTCCAGGGATCTTGAGCACACATGAACAAATGCTTGGTGTGATTTTCAAGTCACAGGGTCTGGGACTCGAACTGCAGTCGGCCATGTGGGAATCCAGTGATGTAATTACTACACCACCTGCTGACCCTGTAATACACATTTCCATGAATTTTTTGAGGATTCCCTCCTGTATGTGCACACACATACACACATAAGCATGTGTGTATCCATGAACAGTGTATAACCATCAATTACTCATAAAATACTACACTGCCAGCACCCCAGAAGCCCTTTGGTTTGTCCCTTCCTAATTACAACCTCCGTTTAACTCCAGAAATACTCACTCTTCTGACTTTTGTGATAATCACTGTCTTGTAGTTTTACCACCCATTTGCATTTTAAAAAAGAATTATTTGATTTAACTTTATTTATTTTATTTATTTTTAGTCACTCATTTTAATTTGACCATAGAGGGACAGAGAAAGAGAGAGAGAGAAAGTGAGAAAGCAAGCCACCAAGTCTTGGGACTTGAACCATGGTCAGCCATGTGAGAGTTCAGTGCCCTTAATCACCATGCCACTTACTGGCCCCCACCATTTGCATTTTAAACATAGAGTTGTTTTGTCTGTTTTAGAACATTGTAGCATCACATAATGTGTTCTTTTGCGTCAAGAATATCTTTTTAAAATTAATTTATGCTGTTTAGTGTAGTTTCAGTCCATTTTCAATGCTGTATAATATTCTGTTCTATAAATGCAACACAGTTGATCCATTCTACCTTTATTGGGTATGTGGACTTGTGTCTAATTTGAGGCAATGACAAAGAATGCTGCTGTGAACGTGTGTGTATGTTCTCTTGGTGCACACATGACAACTTTTCTGCAAGATGTAAGAGTCCTCTGCAGTTAGAGGTCTGTATTTTCAATGTCCCCATTCAATGTCAAACTGTTTTCCAAAGTTTACTTACTCTCCTTCCAGTAGTGAGAGTTTCTTTCGATCTTACTTTTCCACCTAGAGGCAGTTAATTATTGGGTCATCGGAAAAGTCCTGACACATTTTTGCATATAACACCTAGAGAAATATGTCAGGACTTTCCCGATGACCCAACAAAATGAATAATTGGTGTCACTGTTTGACTGGTGTCTTGCATCCTTGCTCAGCTTGGGAAGCTCCACGAGTAGGGTTCCAGGGCTGGATGTGCTGTTGTCCTAGGTGTCCTGGCCTGGTGCCTGATGTGTTCTAAGAGCTCAGTGCTTGCTTATAGAGAATGAATGAAAACGAATCCTTGTCTACTGAATGTTGGGTCTGATGTTCCAATTTGTCAGTTTTGTAATTAGGGAATTCTCACGGGTTGGTTTGCTGACCCAAAGCACAGTGCTTGAAATTCACCTCTCCAGCCTGGCTTGCTGCCTCCTTCTCTGCTGGCCTCGTCTGTCCGGAGGAGGGGGGTAGATTACCTCTGTGCTCACTGATGACATCAGTGCGCGGTGCAGTTGTTCTTTTCCTAGCACTAAGCAGTCCTGGCCCTGGCTGCCATGTGCCAAGCAGTGGCCTGGGTCCACTGGGACCCATTTTGTCTCTGTGCTGAGCTCTCTGTGAGGATGAGCAGCAGTGGGCTAGACTAAAAGGAAGTCCTGGCTGACCAGGTAGCCGTGCTCACACGTCCACTGGAGGGTGAGTGCCCTGATGGCCACATGGGTCTTGAACCGTCACAGAATCCCTGGCTTCTGGAAGAGGCCTCAGGGTTGTAGGCAGGGGGCGCGGCTTTCTGTTGACTTCCAGGACTGAGTAGAAAGAAGAACAATGAGGGGTGAGGCTGAGGCTGACTGTGTCACCATCTCTACCTGCAGGATCGGCCTGGCCATTGCACAGTGACTGGCCCAGGATGGGGCCCACGTGGTCATCAGCAGTCGGAAGCAACAGAACATGGACCACGCGGTGGCTGCGCTGCAGGGGGAGGGGCTGAGCGAGACGGGCCCCATGTGCCACCTGGGGAAGGCTGAAGACCGGGAGCAGCTGGTGACCATGGTGAGGGGCCAGTGAATGGAAGGAAAGAGAGGAGAACAGGGAGAAACTCCTTCACTGCAGAGCCCAGGAGGCTCTAGAATCGTCCTGGGACTGACTGCTTCCAGTCTGACCAAGCCGACTGCACTATTCACTGGCCTATCTGGAAAGTGGTCTGTACAGGAGAGGATCTTCCACAGCACCCACACTCTGGGAGGAGCCTAAAGGGAGGAGAGGTGACCCCAGAGGGAGAACATCTTAGTCCTCCAAGGCCTCAGCATGGGGAGCCTGTCCTTGGGCCCACCCAGGACACTTTCTTCTGTAAGAGTTTGGTTTTGCAGAAGCTTTGTGACTATTCCTCATGGAGGAGGCATGTGATCTGCAGGCTTTGTCTAAGTGCCCCATGCACCTGTGATGCTCTGGGAGGGTGAAGCTCCCCAGGCCATCTCCACACTCCCGCCAGCCCCCTCCTATAGGCCCAGTGGCGCTGTGGGAGCATCCGCTTCCTGGTGTGCAATGCTGTGGCCAGCCCTCTGGTGGAGCACTGTGGGGCCAGCGAGCAGGTCTTGGACGAGGTGAGAGGCTACCCCAGGAAGCTGGCTGAAGGTCTCCTCTCCCCTCCTAAGGCTGCTGTAAAAGCAACCTCTGACTGCCTCTCCCAAAAAGTGCCCTGATGCTACTTTTTGAGTTTTGTTGTTTATTTCTTCCGGAAGAGGAGAGAAGAATCTCCAACACGGGCTTCATGCTATGATCCACCCTAGCCTCTGCCAGCCAGGATCTCTGTTTAGAGAGACCTCATGCAAACCGGGGACCTTCCTGTTTGGGTTCAGCATCACAGAGTGTTGTTACTGCTGGACCCTGGTTTGTTTGTTCTTTTTGTTTTTGTTTTTGTTTTTCGAGTAGGGTTCCAGGGCTGGATGTGCTGTTGTCCTAGGTGTCCTGGCCTGGTGCCTGATGTGTTCTAAGAGCTCAGTGCTTGCTTATAGAGAATGAATGAAAACGAATCCTTGTCTACTGAATGTTGGGTCTGATGTTCCAATTTGTCAGTTTTGTAATTAGGGAATTCTCACGGGTTGGTTTGCTGACCCAAAGCACAGTGCTTGAAATTCACCTCTCCAGCCTGGCTTGCTGCCTCCTTCTCTGCTGGCCTCGTCTGTCCGGAGGAGGGGGGTAGATTACCTCTGTGCTCACTGATGACATCAGTGCGCGGTGCAGTTGTTCTTTTCCTAGCACTGATTCAGCAGGAAGCAGTGGCCTGGGTCCACTGGGACCCATTTTGTCTCTGTGCTGAGCTCTCTGTGAGGATGAGCAGCAGTGGGCTAGACTAAAAGGAAGTCCTGGCTGACCAGGTAGCCGTGCTCACACGTCCACTGGAGGGTGAGTGCCCTGATGGCCCCATGGGTCTTGAACCCTCACAGAATCCCTGGCTTCTGGAAGAGGCCTCAGGGTTGTAGGCAGGGGGCGCGGCTTTCTGTTGACTTCCAGGACTGAGTAGAAAGACGAACAATGAGGGGTGAGGCTGAGGCTGACTGTGTCACCATCTCTACCTGCAGGATCGGCCTGGCCATTGCACAGTGACTGGCCCAGGATGGGGCCCACGTGGTCATCAGCAGTCGGAAGCAACAGAACATGGACCACGCGGTGGCTGCGCTGCAGGGGGAGGGGCTGAGCGAGACGGGCCCCATGTGCCACCTGGGGAAGGCTGAAGACCGGGAGCAGCTGGTGACCATGGTGAGGGGCCAGTGAATGGAAGGAAAGAGAGGAGAACAGGGAGAAACTCCTTCACTGCAGAGCCCAGGAGGCTCTAGAATCGTCCTGGGACTGACTGCTTCCAGTCTGACCAAGCCGACTGCACTATTCACTGGCCTATCTGGAAAGTGGTCTGTACAGGAGAGGATCTTCCACAGCACCCACACTCTGGGAGGAGCCTAAAGGGAGGAGAGGTGACCCCAGAGGGAGAACATCTTAGTCCTCCAAGGCCTCAGCATGGGGAGCCTGTCCTTGGGCCCACCCAGGACACTTTCTTCTGTAAGAGTTTGGTTTTGCAGAAGCTTTGTGACTATTCCTCATGGAGGAGGCATGTGATCTGCAGGCTTTGTCTAAGTGCCCCATGCACCTGTGATGCTCTGGGAGGGTGAAGCTCCCCAGGCCATCTCCACACTCCCGCCAGCCCCCTCCTATAGGCCCAGTGGCGCTGTGGGAGCATCCGCTTCCTGGTGTGCAATGCTGTGGCCAGCCCTCTGGTGGAGCACTGTGGGGCCAGCGAGCAGGTCTTGGACGAGGTGAGAGGCTACCCCAGGAAGCTGGCTGAAGGTCTCCTCTCCCCTCCTAAGGCTGCTGTAAAAGCAACCTCTGACTGCCTCTCCCAAAAAGTGCCCTGATGCTACTTTTTGAGTTTTGTTGTTTATTTCTTCCGGAAGAGGAGAGAAGAATCTCCAACACGGGCTTCATGCTATGATCCACCCTAGCCTCTGCCAGCCAGGATCTCTGTTTAGAGAGACCTCATGCAAACCGGGGACCTTCCTGTTTGGGTTCAGCATCACAGAGTGTTGTTACTGCTGGACCCTGGTTTGTTTGTTCTTTTTGTTTTTGTTTTTGTTTTTGGTTTTTTTTTTTTTTTTTGAGAGGTTTTCGCTATAGGGCGCATGCACTCGCCAGACAGAGAGAGACAGAGAGATAGAAAGCGAGAAATCACCCCCCAGGGGGGGTGGTCATGCCGCAATCCCTTCTCCTCCATTCTCCTCTCGGGATCTTGGGCATGCACGCACACGTGCCCGGCGTGAGTTTAAGCCACCAGGTCCGGGATGCGAACCACGGTCGACTACGTGGGAGTCCAGCGACATAGCCATTACTCTAACTGCTGGTTCCCGACCCTCGTTTGTTTTTAAATCTGGCTCCTATACTCTTTAAGCCTTCTTTTCTCTTCCTCTTTTGCATTTATTCTCTCATCAATACTTATATCACTATTTATTTAGCAAATATTTATTACTATGCACCAGGCATTGTTCCAGGTTTGGGGGATACAACTGTGAACATACAGAAAGAATCTCTGAAAGAGTCAAGAATTTGGATAATTTTTTTTAGAGGCAGTGAGAGAGAAGGTGAGAAATCACCCCATGGTGGGGGGATGGGGGGATGGCCATGCCACAATCCCTTCTCCTCCATTCTCCTCGTGGGATCTTGGGCACACAGGCACACGCACCCAGTGTGAGTTTAAAGCCATGGGTTTCAGGACTTGAACCGCGATCAGCCATGTTTGAGTCCAGCGATGTAACCACTACGCTATATGCTGGCCCCAAGAATTTGGATTTTTGGCATCCTTTTTTTTTTTTCCTTTTGTTTTGTTATAGGGTGTGTGTGCTTGCTGGAGAGAGATTGAGATTGAGAGAGAGAAAGAGAGAAAGCATCCCCCAGAGTGAATGACCACACCACAATCCCTTTCTCCTCCATTTTCCTCAGAACTGTGGGCACATGCATCCAGTGTGCTTCTCAAGCCACCAGGTCTAGGACTCGAACCATACACTTGGCCAAGTGGAATCCAGCTACTCTAACCCCACACCACCTGACTGGCCCAGACTTTTTGCATCCTTTTATGGGGACACATATTGGTAGTGGTGCTCGTCTTCGGTGACCTGTACCTGCAGCAGAGGCTACCTACTATTCCTAGATTAGGGCTCCCCGGTCTGTCAGGTGAACCTGCTGTCAGGACGGGATCCAGCCGTCAGCAGACATTTCAGCCTGCAATGGATCCACTTAATGATCCTGACACCTCGTCTACAGGGTCCAGGAGAGACCTTGTAACATGGCTTGAAATCCATCTTGGGCTTTGCTGTTCTGCTACTGCTGTCCCATGGCCATGTTTTGTCCCTTGTTCCTCTGACAGATAAAAGGGCCGGATTCAGTTCTTTCTGCCATTGTTAGCAACCCCCCTCTCCCCTCAGCACCGGGCCAGAGCAGTTCCGGCCTGCCGGCCTCTCCTTTCTATCTGCCCTTGGCTAGGTGCCCTTCGCTCAGCCTCAGAGATGACCTGAAATCTGAGCTCCCTGCAGCCCCCGCTGAGCAGCCTCTTCAGGCTTTCAGCAATGCTCTTAAGCCTCAGAAGGATCATTTGTGATTTTATAGCTGGGGTTTCATTGCTGACAGTCTCCTAACCCTCCTGAGTCATTTTCCTTTTTAGTGTCTCAGTTCATGGGATCATGACTCTTTTCTTGGAACTGTTTGAAATCTTCTCTTCTGAAGCTGAGGGCACATACCGGCAATCCGGCCTTACTTTCTCTGATTCCCCTCTGTTCTCCAAGGACTTGGAATTCAATGAGCAATTCTGCATCACTGGACAGAAATCGTTGATGGAGTAATTGTCCCCTGATCACATCTGCCATCTCCTCCGAGGTGAAATAGACACAAAATGCATTTAGAATTTACCAGATGCTCTGCTTTGAACTGGATGCAGTTTTCAGTAGATGCCCTATGAGGGAAGTTCCTTATCACTTACTTTAACCTTGGGTCAGTTTTGAGGCCTTCCCCAGACAGACCTCCATTCTTTCCAGCTCAGTGGGGAGATCTAACCTGCCACCACGCCCACATCTCTTCCAGCCCTCCCTGTACCTGAGACCATGCACCCTCTCTCAGGCCCACGGAGAGGCCTCTGCTCAGGACTTCTTGACACACAGAGCTCCTCTCCCTTCTTTTCTAATGGGGAAGGTTTCTTTGGTAAGGGAGGGACTCTCACCTTTCCCTTGACTCAGACATGGTTCCTGAGTCTAGGAGGGGCCTCCTCTCAGCTTGACCCTCAGTCTGATGCACACGGAATTTTGGGCAGACATCCCGTGGGCTGGTGGGGTTGTGTTTTTTTTTGGACAGGTTTTTGCTATAGGGTGCATGTGCTCGCTAGAAAGACAAAGAGAAACAGAGAGACAAAAAGTGAGAAATCACCCCCCCCCTCCCCCCCCCAGGAGGGATGGCCATGCAGCAATCCCTTCTCCTCCATTCTCCTCTCAGGATCTTGGGCATACACACACCCACATGTGCCCGGTGCGAGTTTAAGTCACTGGGTCTGGGACTTGAACTGCAGTCAACACCAACTGCTGGTTCCCAGTGGGGTTGTATTTTGATTATGAAGTCTAATCTTCAATTTCCTCTTTTTGGAGACCTCATGGTAATTCCCCTTTTAGACATCTGAGCCACTTCTTGCAGTCATGGGGGTCATCCCTGACACCGATAGCCTGTCACCAGGTGGACTGCAGCCACGCTTGGTTGACGCATCGAGGAGATGCACGGGAGGGCTAAAGGCGTAGGTGAAGCAGGGAACAGGCCCGGCCAGTTACCAGTGCGTTGCCTCACTCTGTAGCGACAGGACACAGCTGACCTTGCTCAAGACTCAGTTTCCTCAGGCGAGAAATGGGGATAATGACATAGGACCTGTATTGCCTTGTATCGTCTCCTGATCCCCAGGAGGGATCACTGGTGCCACCTTGGTCCCAAGTGACACTCTGTCCTAGCCTCTGGGCTCCGTCTTTGCATCTTTTCCAGCCAGTTTTTCTGCTTCTTCCCTGTTCCCAAACCCACCTGAGTTCCCAGGCGGTGTGAGGATTGAGTGGCCTAGCCCAGATCCATATGTTAGTCACAGGCAGGGTCCCATAGGCACCTGCCTCCCGAATGGTGATTCTCTGGGCTCCCGCTCTCTGTTCTGGTCACCTGAAAGCTCAGGGCAAAGCCTGTAATAAAGCTATGTGTGTGGGAGGCCCACACAGCCACGGTTTTGTGAGTAAAGAATGAAATAACACACAGCCCTAACCACATACTGTGAACTGTGAGCACCAAACTCGTTCCTGCTTCTTATTTTTCTACACTGATGTTCCCTGTTCTCCATTCCTTTACACATCATACTGATTTGATTTATTTTATCTCGCTGCGTGTGAGTATGCTTTAAATTCTACCGGGACAAGACAAGAGCATAAACAAAAGAAAGCACAGACAATGGCTCTTCCAGAAATCTTCCTTGCTCCCAGCACCTGCATCCCCTCATCTGACCTGCTTTCAGTCCTTCTCCAGTGGCCTCTGCTTATAGCTTCTTTCTGCACAATCAGAACATGGTCTAGTTTCTTTAAAAGGTCTGGGCATTTTCTTCCTCAGCTCCATCCTGAACAAGTTGCATTTCCAGGGCTCTGCTCACAGGTCTATCACTAACCTGCCTGCAAAACCGTCAGCAAGCTGGAAACACCGCCTGGGCCATTCACAGAGGGGATTAGTTTCTTTCTTTCTTTTTTTTTTTTTGGAGAGGTTTTTGCTATAGGGCGTGTTTGCTAACCAGAAAAGACAGAGAGACAGAAAGAGAGAAATAGAAATCACTCCCCATGGGGGATGGCCACGCAGTAATCCCTTCTCCTCCATTCTCCTCTCAGGATCTCGGACACGCATGCACATGCCCCAGATGTGATTTTAAAGCACCGGGTCTGGGACTCGAACCACGGTTGACTACATGAGAGTCCAGTGACATAGCCATTATGTCAACTGCTGGTTCCGAGGGGATTAGTTTCTCACACCTGCACACAATCTGGGCTGCTGCTCAGATCGTAGGACTCCACGTGTGTCAGGAGAACAGGCCCAGGCTGGTGATGTCTCTCTGCTCTCCCCATTGGGTCTGCTCCTTTCAGATCCTGAGTGTTAACGTGAAGGCCCCAGCCCTGCTGCTGAGCCAGCTGCTGCCCTACATGGAGAAGAGGGGGTATGGATGCAGGCTGGGGGTGGGGACTAGTGGGAGTTGGGGAGACAGGCACAGGAGTAGAGTTGGGCATAGCTAGGAGGGAGTGGAGGATAGAAAAGGTCTCTGGGGGATGGGGGTCTCCATATTCCCCTGGGTCCCACTGTCCTGCCTCACCCTTTAATTTCATTGGCTGCAAGGTGAGGGTAATGTTCTGAGGGTCCATGCATGCTCTCCTTATTCTTGACCTTGACCTTACCAGGTTTGGCACGAGGCTGTGCTTCAGCCTGTGGGCTGGTCATTGTCACCTGACTTACTCTCCAGTCTCCCCACAGCTGGATGATCCCTCCTCACCAACTTGAAACCTATGACAGGGTTTGCCCCATTTCTCCCCATGGGGAACAGCCCATCCTAGGCCCCTCCCCATTCCCTGCATCTTGGTCTCCAGGGACCTTGCCTCTGTCCCAGACCTGCAAATCTGACTGCTCTCCCTGCAGACACACTCTTTAGGAAATGGCTGGGGCCGTCTTGAAGAGAAGAGAGAGTTCTTGACTGCCATTTCTCGTCTCCCCCAGCTCTAGCTGTCTCTTAGAGACTGCCCATCGATAGGCATCTGCCATCTGTCCTGGACGCCTCATCGCCAAGCCCTCTCTTTCCTCTCCTTCAAGCACCTGATTTTCTGCTCGTCTCCTCCCAGGGAGCAGCAGCAGAATATAAAGGTTAAGAACATGGACGTCCTATTTATGAGAACTAGGGTTGGAACGCCAGCTCTGCCACTCATTGGCTGTTACTAAGCCTCTCTGAGCCTCAGTTTCCCCAGCTGTGAAATGGGGATGATGATAATAGGACCTGCGTCGCCTTGTGAGGGCCGCATTGCTTAGCGACTGCACCGTAGTGCCTCCGTCACTGCTGAGCTGTTAGCGACACCTCTCCTGTGCCTGCCTGTCTCCTCTCAGGTGGGGTGCTGTCATCCTGGTCTCTTCTGTTTCTGCGTACATGGCACATGTGGCAAGCGCTTGGTCCTTGTGCTCGTGGTTGGCAGAGGGTGAAGGTAGACTCTGTTCTAGTCCCTGGAGCCCCACAGGGACAGTGCCTGGGGCAGAGCCCCTCCTTATCTCTGTTGCCCTGGGCTGAGCTCTGGGCTTGGGGCAGTGGGATCCTCGGTGGGTAAGAAATCTAGCGGATGCTTTCTTCTACTCCCCTGTCCTAAGCAGGCTCTCGATTCCCTTCCCGGGAGCTGGGGGCCTACAACGTCAGCAAGACGACCCTGCTGGGCCTCACCAGGATGCTGGTATTGGAACTGGCCTGCAGAGACATCCAGGTGAGCTGCCTGGTTCCAGGAGTCATTGAGACTGACTTCAGCACCATGGTGAGACCTGGCTAGAATTTGTCCCCATCTCCCAGCCTGGTCTACGGAAACCCTCCCCAGTTTGCATCCTTTCGGCCAGGATCCTCCCTGCCCTCTGAGCTCAGCTGTGGCCCGGTCCACCAGCTCTGAGAGGGGCACACTTGCCATGGTCCTCTGCCTGGGGGTGACCCTGGCCTGCCCATCTTCTTGTTTGGCAGAACTGACTCTGCCAATGCTTCCCTGTGCCCAGTTACATAAGGACGAGGCTTTCTGGATCCACCTGTAGGAGAGTCAGTGTTTGCAGAGGGGGTGGGGTTGGGAGCCTTGGTGATCTGGGTATACCTGGGGAAGGGAGGCTGAGTGTCTCAAGAGCAGACGCCCACTCCATCTACTGGCCGTTTCTTTTGCTGAAGTCTGGGGTCTACATGCCCTGGAGCGTGCAAGGAACACTGCTGAGTCCACTGGGTGCCCCAGGGAGCCCACGCTCACTTGTGACCTGTGAGCCCCAGACCAGCAGCCCTGGAGTTTAAGGCGATGATGTCACATCCTCATTCTATCCAGGATAGGGTGGCCCGAGGACTGTGTGGGACTTGTATTCTCCCCGTGCTCCCTGGAGCCAGCGACATCACCAGTGAGGACATCGTGGTGGCTGGCTTCTCCCCTCAGCTCTGAGGGACTAGGAGGTGGCTGTGTAGCCTGGGTGTGGGCCTGGGAGCATGAAGGTAGGTAGACCAGGAGACCATCTGGATCTGGGGACAGAGTCTGCAGCTCAGCCAGACCAGCAGTTTGGGGTTCACTCATGCTAGGCTTGGGGAAGAAATATACTGAAGAAAAACCTTCAGTGTTCTCATCCTTGGGACTCCTGTGCATGACTGCTGTAATTCAGCTGATCCAACCAATATCTGGGATTCTTGGTGTGGAGCTCTGGAGCTTAGGGATTGCATGAGGCTAGCACTTTGGAGGAATCTTAAGGAAAAAGAGTAGAAGCTCAGGCCCCTGAAGGACCCTGGTTCCTTCTCTCTATAATTCATGCTTTAAACATTTCTTTATAAAATAAACTCAAGTTTATCCTCAAGTCTGGAAGCTCCTGGCAGTGTGGAGCCAAGGGTCACATAGCTGGGGACAGGCTCTCCTCTTTCCTGCCTTCCTTCACTGCCCTGAGCCTGTTGCAGTCCCACCATGTTTTGGAGTGAGAGTGCTGCTTCACTGCCTTTGCACTCATCCTCTGAGCTGGGTCTACTGGAGGCTGAGCAAGGCTGTTGGGCGTGGTGGGGGAGGTAGAAAGGTTCCCTAGGCTAATAGTTCTTACTATTTTCTGGGCCACACAGGCATTTGAGAGTCTGAAGAAAAAGCTTCACCAAATCTTGCTTACAATTCCAGGCTGAGAACCTCTGACTTAAAAGAGAGTAGTCAGTGGTAAAGTTCCTCTTGGAGGTAGGCCAAGAGGTGGCTCCTTTTGGAAAAGGCCTTTTCATTGTTCTGAATCCTATTTGGGGCACCAACCTTCTGTGTCCAAGGCTCATCACAGTGGTGGAAAAGCTGTGGCCTTGAAGTCATCCATGGCCTGAGGACATCTCTATTGCCTGAAATGGTCCAGCAGGAGAAGCTGACAAGTTTCCAGTGAGCATTGGCTTCAGTCAGCCTTGTTGAAGCCTCTCAGACACTCTGGGGATGGCACCTTGTTGTGAGAGTAATTCAATTACTAGAGCACTTACGTCCCACTGCTCACTACCTGTCATGTATTGTGCCAGGCACCCTGGGGAGCCCAAGTAGAAATCCAGCCTCCCTCAAGTCCTTTCAGTGTGGTGGGAAAACAGCAGGAAGCACTCACTGCTAAATGAGGCAGATACACTTACTGAGGCCACTCCATGCCAGGCACTGGTCTAGGAACTTAGGTACAGCCGTGAACAGAGACCTCTGCCCTACAGTAGCACATCATGGAAACCTTTTTGCCTCAGGTGGCGGCAGGAGAGCAGGGCAGGGCAGCTGTTTCCCTGGCCCCGGCCTCTCTCTGAAGGCAGTGATGTGTCTGCTTGAGGCAACCCCTGCCCCTTCTGCAGCCACCAGCTATGGCTGGCTTCCCTGGTCCCTGCAGACTTGGAATCACTGTTGCTAGTTCCTGGCTGCTTCACTACCCCTTGCTGGTTCCTTTAATCCTGCCCACATTTTTATTCCTTCATTCCACTCTCTACAATTACTCCCTTGAATGTGGCTGACAGGGAGCCATAGCCAGCCCTGAAAAGTTTAACTCCTGATATACTTCTAATCGCCCAGCTGCCCTTGCTTCTCCCTGCGATCTCTGAGGTCTCCCCATGAGTCAGCAGACAAAGGGTGAAGGGCTGGTAAAACAGGGCCTGTAAGTAGAGAAGACTGTAAGCAGAGGAAGCCACGAGCAACCTCTGCTGGTGTCTGTGGGCTGCCTGAGACCCCAGGGCTTCCTTGCATGGCCTCTCCTCTGGCCTTCTGCAGTCAGACTCCTACTCCTTTCCAGGAACTTCATGGGAATGAAAAAGAACAAGGTTGCTGGGGGGTGGGGGGAGACAGGGGAGAAGGTGGGGAAGGTAACTGGTAATTGGTTTCTCCTCACTCAAGAGCAGAGACAACTTTCTATAGCTCCTCAGCATCCCTGCTTCCCAACCTGTTTTCTGGAAGGTACGGGAGAGGAGGAGGGTCTCCTGGCTGTGTAATGCCTAACCCTGCTGCTGCTCCTTCCCTTCCCACTGTCTGAGTTCTTTCCTCCCTTCTCCTTCATGAAACTGGGCGTCCTGAGCTCCCCTAACCCAGCCCCTCCTCTGTTTAAATATCTGAGTCATACCCAGGCTGCCAGACCTGGGAAGGTAGGCACTTTGATGTGACAACTTTAGGTCACCAACCTCCCTGAGCAGCTCAGGGAAAGCTGAAGGAAACATACGCCTCAGCCTGGGTTCCCAGAAAGCAGAGCCTGGCCTGGAGCTTCAGTGGCTTCTAGAGGAAGACAGGCACAGCCAGAGCTCAACTGTGGGTTGCATCCTGCAGCCCTTCTTTCTTCTTTTCCTCTTCCTCCTCCTTCCATCTTTTACATTATTATTACTATTGAACATTTTTATTATAAGTAGACAATTTGGTCCAGCCTCGGTGGCATACTGAGCTGCAGTGCAGGAAGCCACGTGGCCAGCTGTGGATTTGGAGCCCCAGTCAACCTGAAAGCACACCGGACGTGCTCTCACCCAAGACCCTGACAGGTTGGAAGGCCGGGGAAGGGGGCTGTGGCACAAATTCTGTCGAGTGCCCTACTTCCCTTATGCAGGCACACCTACTCTTTTTCATGAATGACATAGATAAGCTTAAAAAATAATTGACAATTTATCATTGTATATATTGATGGGGCACAAAGTGATGTTATAATTTATGAACACAGTGTGAAATAATGAAATTAAGCTAATTAACATATACATAATCTCTGTACTTACCATTTTTTGGTGGTGAGAACATTTGAAATTTACTCTTAGTTAATTTTGAAGCATATAATGCACCGTTATTAATTATATTCACTACACTGTGCAATAGATCTCAAAAAAAAGAAAAGAAAAGAAAAGAAAAACACTTTTCTCCCTGCCTAACGGAGATTCTGCACCCTTTGATCATTGTCCCCCACTTCCCACACTCCTCAGCCTCGGATAACCACTTTTTCCTCACTGCTTCCGTGAGTTCAGCTGTTTCAGATTCCGAGGAGAAGATGCAATATTTGTCTCTCTGTGCTTGCGTTGTTTCACTTAGCATAATGTTCTCCGTGTTGTTGCAAATGACAGACTTCCCTTCCTTTTTAAAACTAATGAGTAATATTCCATTGTGTATACACAACACATTTTCTTTATCCATTCATCTGTTGATGGACACAGGTTGATTCCATAACTTGGCTATTATCAATTGTACTTTAATGCATATATCTCTTTGACAAACTGATTTAAGTCTGTTGGGTAAATAGCCAGAAATGGCATTGCTCGATCATGGTAATTCTTTTCTTAGCTTTATGAGGAACCCCCGAAGAGTTCTCCGTAATGGCTGTGCTAATTTCCACTCCCATGACCACAGTCCTTCTTGAGCATTGCTGACTGAGGACCATAGAACAGCATCATCAGAGAACCAGCAGTTAGTGTAATGGCTATGTCGCTGGACTCCCACGTAGTTGACCACGGTTCGCGTCCAGGACCTGGTGGCTTAAAACTCATGCCGGGCGTGTGTGCGTGCATGCCCAAGATCCCGAGAGGAGAATGGAGGAGAAGGGATTGCGGCGTGACCATCCCAAAGTGACCCCCCCAAAAAAAAAAAAAAAAAAAACCCAGCATCATCACAATTTGGAATAAGTCCTTCTGGTGGAGTCCTTGTCCCAAATCTGCTCCTGGTGGGGCAGTAAGATCTGGGAAGCCTCAGTTTCCACATCTGAGAAGTGAAGGTCCCCCTAAGTCCTTTCTGACTGTAAGATGTGCATTTACCTCACCTAATTAGGTTCACAGCTCACCTCCATATGGCAAGTGGGCATGAGCCCCTCCTCTGGTGGATGCTAAATGTACCTGGGTCCAGGGGATTTGGACCAGCTGCTGGGTAGATACAGTGTAGAAAGAACCATGTCTGAGTAGAAGGGTGTCTGAGAGTCACCCAGAGTCCTGTAGAAGCAGGTGGAGGAACTCTCAGTATTTACTTTGTTCCCAGGAGCCCTTGGGCAGTGCTCACTTTCCCTGGCAGATGAGTGGAAAACAGTAAGAGAACCAAGGTTGGCACCTCAGGGAGCTCTGCTGGCCTGGGGCTACCCGTGTGCTGAGGAGGAGGGGAAGGAGGGTCAATGATGGAAGGTGGGGAGTGGGCTAATGAGTTATAGTTCTCAGGAGAAGGAGTCTCAGAAGGGGTGGGACTCTGAGGATGGGGGTCCACTGGGCACACAGTGTCATGTTTGCACATTTTAAGTTAACTCCCTCATCTCTGGACTTTTATGGAAGCCTCAGGGCCCTGGGGAATTCTATGGTATGTGGGGACAGCCATAGATACAGATTATGATTAAACCAGGGTAATGGCATGCCAGTCTGAGGTTCTCTCTTCTGACCCTCAGGTTCTCTAAAGCTTGTTTAGATGTTGTTCTCACTACCCCAATAAAAACGGTGCAAGCTGCAACCTCTAACCCATTTTTTTGTTTTGTTTTGTTTTTTCTCCGGCCTTTATAGCAGTAGGTCTGCTTGTCCTGTCACAGTGCAGGACTCACCTCTATCTAAATATCTTTGGTGTCTATGCTCAGGTTCCACTGTGGGTCTGGGATTACCTGGCAGGAGGGAGTTTGGGGACAGTACCAGGGTGGAGGGCCCTGGTGCTGCGAGGAGTAGAAAGGGTGGTTCCAGGGAGGCCTGAGACTGTGTAACCGGCTGAAGAGTTGGTGCAAGGTTTTATGGATGTTTGGTTTTGTGGGGTAAGGTGAGGACAAAATGAGTAAATGCCCAAGGGTGTGTGTGCTCACACTGATGACACCAGAAAACATCCTGGGTCAGATTTTACCAAGAAAGTGAACTGTTCTTTTGAAAGCAATGATGCCCTTCACCAACTATGCAGTGGGGTGATTGTGACCTGCTCCATGGCATAGCAGTAACAGACTTCTTGAGAGAAGCCAGATCCCACACAGAGACCATGATTCAAATCCTCAGCCTGGTCAGCCTGAAACTCGCCAGACTGCGGCACTAGAGGAAGGAGATTGACCCTGTGGAGGGGACTCATCTCTCTCTCCTCTCTCACTCTCATGTGTGTGCATGCACATCTTCTATGAATAAAGAAAAAGCACAGGTTGATTGCCGAATGAACAAGACTGGGAGTAGGATAGAAATGGAGGAAAGGAGTGGTCATGATTCAAGGCTTGAATGAAGGCCACAAGCCACAGTGTGTCTTCGGCTTTGCTGTACCTCAGGTCGGGACCCTCTCAGACAGCTGGAGTGACTGGAGAGAGCTGTGCAGGGCTGAACTCAGTTTCTGTCCCTTTAGCCCTTAAAGGCTAAAAGATACTGTTCTGAATCCAGGGAGTGTTCCAGCGAATCCCAGTGGTAAAATGGTTCCCTTTTCTGGTCATTTCGTTAGTGACCGTTGATGTTTTCTAGTTGCTATGTGTTCCAGAGAAGTTACTCTGTCCACATGTGTACAGCCTGTAAGAGGCAAGGCTGGGATTTTAATCATGGTCTATCTCTCAATCACAGTTATGTGTAGGTCTAGATTGTTCTAAAAACAGAACCTGAGGACTTTTAGAGAGGAATATGAGGGTGCAGGAGCAAGGTAGTGAGTGGTGAGAGGAAGTCAGGGAGGAAGGGAAGCACCTGCAGGGGTGCATGGGGGCGGTGAGCCACTGTATGCAATAAGGCTCTGACCCCAGGATCTCCTGAGGAGTATGGGATGCCTCTCGGTGATCGTCAGTGGAGCATTTTCCCACCTAGTAAAGGTTGTCCTGGGGTTATCAGCTCCCCCACACTTACAGCAGAGAGAAAGCTGCGATGAGTTGAGCCCTCTGTATCCACAACTGGTATCAGGATGAGGGCAAGAGTGTGCATCGGGGCACCAACTGTGTGGGCAGCGAGGACTTGAGGAAGTAACAGGCTGCAGGCTCAAATATGTCTGAGGGGCAACACTTTCAACCCATTGCTCTGTGAGGCTCCAGGGAGAAACAGAAGCTCTCCTCTGCACAAAACAACAATTAGTCCACTTCCCCCAGGGGATGGCCTTGGGAATTTTCACTGGAAGCTTTCAAGCCACAGGATCTCAAATCTCCTGTTAATGGCTCGAGCAGTCCATGTGGCTGTCCCACGAGGTTACCAGAAGAAACTAGAGTATTAAAATGGATGGGCAAGCTGAAAAGGAGGATCAGAGAGAACGCCCTTAGTTAATTAATCACACATAAAAAGAGCTGAGGTCTTTCAACAATTGAATGCTCTATTTGTGACAAAATATAATTATTTAAGTGCAACAATTAAATCCATAAAATTTACATACTTAATTTAAAAATTCTGTCTAGCTTTCCTTAATTAAATGTGTGGACAGTGTTAGAATGGGAGGACCCAGAAGGAAAGGAACCAGGGCCTCCTTTTATCCCATTCCTGGTGACCCAGCTTCTAGAGACAGTTGTCAAAAAAATGTTCTTGGTAACAATGGGTCTTTGGTGCCCTGAAGCACCCCAGATGTGGGACCAAGTTGTGGGGTCCTGGCGTTTAATGACTGGATTCTACTGCAGTAACACTGACCAGAGAGCACCAGGTATTTTGGATCTTGAATGTACTAGGTCAGAAATTACCAAAAAGATGGGCCATCTTTCCATCTAAAGCAAACACCCTGTTGGACAGCCAGACGGCTTACTGAGAGCATAGGTGGTCCACAGCTGAAGGGTTTCTTTTAATAGACAGGCGGAGGGAAACGAAGCAAAATAAACTATCACCTTCTGTCTCAGTCCACTTGTGCTGCTCTAACAAAATACCATGGATTGGGTAATTTATAAGGAGAAGAAATGTATTTATTTATTAAACTGTTTTTAATTCCTAGAGAGTACATGAACTAGAGAGACAGAGAGAGAGAGAGAGAGAGAGAGAGAGAGAGAAAGCACCTTCAGTAGAGCATGTTCACACCACAATCCTTTTTCCTCTTCTAATTTTCCCTCCTGTCAGGACCTTGGGAATGCATGCACACGCCCAGCATATTTTCAAGCTGCAGGAGCTGGGACTCAAACTAAGGTCGGTCATATGAAATCTGGCTTTCAATCCACAGTACTTAAACCACTTAACTGTAGAACTGGCCCTGGAGCAGAAAATTTTTTATTACACTTCTGGAGTACTTACAAATACTCAAAGTCAAAGTATCAAGTATCTGAGAAGTCTGAGATCAGGGCTTTAGCATTTAATGTCTGGTGAGGCCTGCCCTCTGCTTCCTAAGTGCCACCTTGTGGCTGTGTCCTTGTGTGGTAGAAGAGCAGAGGAGAATGAACATCCTCCCGTGAGCCCTTTTATAATGATCCTAATCCCATCCATGAGAGCTCTACCCTCATGACTTAATAGCCTAAAAACCCACCTCTTGGGACCAGCAGTTAGCGTAATGGCTATGTCACTGGACTTCCACGTAGTCGACCGCAGTTCGAGTCCCAGACCCGGTGGCTTAAAACTCACACCGGGCGCGTGTGCGTGCGTGCCCAAGATCCCGAGAGGAGAATGGAGGAGAAGGGATTGCAGCATGGCCATCCCCCCTGGGGGGGGACTTCTCGCTTTCTGTCTCTCTGTCTCTGTCTGTCTGGCGAGCGCACGCGCCCTATAGCAAAAACCTCTCCAAACAAACAAACAAACAAACAAACAAAACCCACCAGAGAGAACTATCACATTAGTGATTACATTTCAATCTTCGAATTTTGGGGGACACATTCCGATCATCCCACCTCCCAGCACCCTATATCGCATAGAACAATTTTTGGAATCCTCATCTGATTCCTTTCTTCTCTTCCCAGCCTCCTGAAAGCTTGTCAGCTAGCTTTATGCAAAGCTTTTCAGGGAAACTCAGATCTCTCCTTGCCTTGCTTCATGTCTTGGGGGTTGAACATCGATGCAGGTGTGGGGAGGTGTAGACACCTGAGGATTAATAAACTCCAAGCTCACATTCGACAGGTTGTGTTTATCCTGTCAAATTTGTTGGTTTTTCTCCAGTACACCTGGTCTCTAACCTTTTCCAGAATAGGTTGAAACATGCTTATCATGTGCTGTGGGAACAGCTGTACCCCAGAATCAAGGAAGAGACAAATGGAAAAGATCATATAAAAGTCTAGCTTATTCCCACTTTTCCTCTCCCTTGCCATTTTATAGATGAGGAACTGAGGTACAATTTTTGTACCACGGAGGGATAAGGAACTTGACAATGTGGTGGGCTGGCGGTGGATGTGGTCCAGAAATCAGATTCCATGATCCTCAGTGTGAGCTTGTCCATGAGAAAACCCCATGCCAGGTTCCCCTTCTTTCTTGTCTTTCTTTATTTCTTTCTCTCTTTTTAAAATAGTTGTTTATTTTATTTCATTTATTATTATTTGATTTGCTATATGGCATGTGTGCTTACCAGATAGAGACAGAGAGAGAAAGAGAGGGAAAGTGAGAAAGCAAGCCTCCAGGTCTGGAACTCAAACTGCAGTCAGCCATGTGGGAGTCCAGCACCTTAACCACCATACCACCTACTGGCACTCCCCTTCTTTCTTGATTTCCTGCATTGATGATTCCTTAAGAAATTATTATTATTATTATTATTTAGAGGTTTTTGCTATAGGGCACGTGCACTCGCCAAAAAGACAGAGAGAGATAGAGAGAGAGAAAGCAAGAAATCATTCCCCCCCCCCACGCCCGGGTGGGGATGGCCACGCCACAATCCCTTCTCCTCCATTCTTCTCTCAGGATCTTGGACACGCATGCACACGCGCCTGGCATGAATTTAAGCCACCAGGTCCAGGACTCAAACCATGGTCAACTACATGGGAGTTCAGCGACATAGCCATTACACTAACTGCTGGTACCAAGAAATCCTTTATTTTTTCCAGGGCAGGAGTTTCTGGGTTTGAAAAGGGACTGCCCTGAGGACAGGACTACAGAGCTGGCATTAATAGCTGCCAGCCAATCAATAAGACCAAGCAACTCTAGGGTCATGTTGAGGGCTGGTTGGAGAATCTAGACGATCCCCATTAGCATTCCAGTCAAGAGTGGGACCTTCCATAAGGTCTTTTGGGGTTTTAGAATATATTCTATTTTAGGACTTTGGCATCTCACACAGTTACTGAAGTGAGTCTTACTTGGTGTTGAATCAATAATTAAAAAATAATTAGGTCAATTATTGTACCATTCAGGCAGTATAATAAAGGTAACTAATTGAATTAATACCTGTACTCCTTAGCTTGAAAGGCACTGAAAATAAGAAAAAGAGCCCTGGCAGCCGGCCTTGATGTTGATAGGAGCTTGGCCTCACCGTTAGACAAAGCTGTTCTGCTGAACAGAAACAGTTGGAAATACCAACATCAGACAAGGTCATGTAGTTAACCTGATGCATAACGACCTTAAAGACAAAAACAAGATCGCTCTATAGTCATGAACACAGACAAAAAAAATTATTGTCCAAACTACAAAAATGACCTAACGTTCATCCCCCTATCCTGCAATAACAAGAGCGATTTCTGGCTCTTCATCAATAACAATAACCCCTTTACTTTGCTATTTTCTTTTCTCTTTCTAGGCTTTAGACTCCAATTATTATGATACTTAGCATTACTATTCTGTTTTTTTTGTTTTGTTTTGTTTTGTTTTTGAGTAAAAGACTTGCTATATTGCCCAAGCTGGCCTTGCGCTCATGATCCTCCTGTGTAAGCGCCCTGAGTAGCTAGGACTGCAGGTGTGTGCTACTGCACCCGGCTGCTTTTGATTATGAATCTAATTGGAAACATCTTTCTGCTTCCTAGCAGTATCCAATCCAAAGCAAAGTCTGGCTCCCATGAATTGCCACAGTTTCCTAACACAAGCCGAACCTTTGAAGTCCTTTCTAATATCCTCCTACTGAGACACCCCACTGCTTCCCATGATGTGTGTTCTCCCGATTTAGTTTGACTACAGTTGTGTTAGTGGTGATCTGTGGCTGAAAGATACTGATGGCCCTTACGTTTACTAACAAAAAAATATTTTAAATAAACATGAAAACAAGCTTAAGTACTGTAAAGGGCGAAAAGTGAAAGGTAAGTCTTCCTTTTATCCTTAAACTCTAGCATTTAACTTCACTCCCCAGAGGCAAGAGCAGTTACCAAAGACAGCGTCTGTTGGTACAAGCAGATGGGCACAGTTGATCTCCCTTATCACTGTTACCATTGTTTGTCCTCCCCTCCATCCACCTACCCACCCGATACTTATTGTACCTGGGCCTTCACAGTAATGCTATGAACTTTCTCAAGCAGTGAAGTTAAAAAGGTGACTCAGGATAGTGTGTGAATAATTTTTCAATAAACAAAGGCAAAGAAAGAAAGGGTTCAGTTGTAGTGGTGATTCTGAGCAGCTGCCAGTATTGCATTTGCAAGGAGACATATTGGTTGCCTGCTATAACCAAATGCCTGAGACTGGGTAATTCATAAAGAAAAGAAATTGACTTCCTTCCTGGGAAATCCAAGATCACGGGGCCAGCTGGTGAGGACCTGGCCTCTCTATTTGTAAGATGGCACCTTGGTGCTGCATCCTTTAGAGAGGAATAACCACACTAAAGTCTCCCTTGGTGGAAGGTGGAAGGCAAGAGTGTGCAGTGCGGTGCGAAGACTCTTTTATGAAGGTCTTAACCCATTCACAGGAGGAAGAGCCTTCATGACCTAATTACCTGTTAAAGGCCCCACCTCAGTACCAGCACATTGGCCATTAAGTTGCAGCCCCTGAGTCTTGGAAGGGACATATTCAAACCATAGCGAAGGGGATGCTAAGGAGGATAGAAGAAATCCTCTGGTAAGCTTTTCCGTCAGCTTCAGGATGAAGAAACATTCTTTTGTGTAGCAGACAGCAGAGACTTACCTCTGTTTCCCTTGTCAGTTTTTGTCTTTTGGGTTTATTATTTTTTAAAGAATGATTTAATTTAATTTAATTATTAATATTTTTTAATTTGGCCAGAGAGAGAGCAAGAAAGTGAGAAGGCAAGCTGCCAGGTCTGAGACTTAACCCACAGTCGGCTACGTGGGAGTCCAGCATTTTAACCACCATGCCACCTGCTGGCCCCTTGTTTTTTATTTTTTTAAATTTTATTTATCATTAATTATTTTAATTTGACCAGAAAGAGAAAGGAAAAGTGAGAAAGCAAGCTGTCCAGGATTCGAACCACAGTTGGCCATATGGGAATTCAGAGCCCCAACCACCATGCCACTTGCCAGCCCCACTATTATTATTGTTTAATTTACCAGAAAGAGCCAGAGAGAGAGAAAGTGAAAAAACAAGCTTCCAGGTCCGAGACTCTATCCATGGGGGCCCCGTGAGAGTCCCGTGCCTTAACCACCACACCATCTGCTGGCCCTTGCTTGTTTTAAATAGCTACCACTTACCCTCATGAACTTCACTCCGTAATATAATACATAACCATCTTTGTACTTACTCTGATTTCTCCTTAAACACAGGATTATCTTGCATCTCTGAAGCCTCCATCTCTAGGAGGGGCTCAATAAAATTTTGTTCACGAAATGAATAAATTCTGAATGAATGAATTCCTCCTCTGATGGTTGGGTCTGATATGTCTAGCTCTTTCTGCTTCTTAGGAATTCCTCCTCAGACCCTAATTTCCTGGAAATAGCAGTTACCAGCCACATAACATTAGACCTTACAAAAACAAAAGAGGATTCTGCCTCCTCACCCCACCTGACCACTCCAGAGCTGCAGCCCTCTTTGCCTCATGGAACCCAGGCTCTACGGGGTTTGTCTTTCTTTGGAGGAATGAAGAGAAAACTTGGCAAAGTTTCTTAGGTCTCCAACTCAGGCTGCTTGCTTGGAAGCCATTTTCCGCATGACTTCCTGTGCCTCCCAGCTTGTTTCCTGCCAAGAGACGAGATGCGGTATGGCTAAGGACCCCTGGAGGCTTCCAGCTCAAGAGGTGCTGTCCTGTGTCAGTCACGGCCAGGGCTCTGTGAGGCAGGGCAATTCTTTCTTTCTTTTTGGAGAGGTTTTTGCTATAGGGCGCGTGCACTCACCAGAAAGACAGAGAGAGACAGAGAGACAGAAAGTGAGAAATCACCCCCCAGAGGGAAGGCCATGACACAATCTCTTCTCCTCCATTCTCCTCTCGGGATCTTGGGCACACACGTACACGAGCCCAGTGTAAGTTTAAGCCACTGGTCCGGGACTCGAACTGCAGTAGACTGTATGGGAGTATGGGAGTCCAGCGACTTAGCCATTACACCATCTGCTGGTCTGACAGGGCAATTCTTTATCTCTGTTTTACCTGTGGAGAACCTGAGACTCCAGTGGGGGTCGGTACCTTGCCTAAATGTGGTCACGCCCTCTTTGGCCCACCTCAGTTTTCAGCCATAGCTCATGGGAACAGTTCCAGGGAAGCTAAGACTCTTCTCAAACACACATCACAATCATGTCACTTTCTGCTCCTGGATTTGTCTCCATCCACCGAAGCTGCATGGATTGTGCGCAAGGTAGGCCAGAGTGCAGGGTTGATGCAGCAAGGGACAGAACAGTTTCCATCCTGCAGGTGGAGAAATCTGGAAGGCATCCTGTACTTGTCTCAGTGGGTTTTTTGGAATTGATCTCTGTTGTCCACAGCAGTGACCCCCACAATGCACCTGATAGCAACTCTACTTGCTGACCTGCATCTCTTGCCCTCCTCCCTCCTGCTGTCCCTCAAGGTCACATCACAAAGGACCGACTTCCTTAGGCTCTACTTTCAGAGGAATTCAAGCAAAGACAGTCACTCGGGGAAGTAAGTGGCAAAGCTGGGACTTGGACTCAGGTGTGCCTGCTGAAGACCTCTTTGATTTGTTTTTAGTAAGTGAGAAGTCCAAGAGAAACTCAGGGTCACTAAGAAGAGGTGAAGGGGCCAGCAGATGGCATGGTGGTTGAGGCGCTAGACACTCCCACGTGGTGACCATGGTTTGAGTCCTGGACCTGGTGGCTTGATTCTCACTTTCCTTCTCTCTTTTTATGTCTCTCTCTGGTCAAACTAAAAGCAATGCTATAGGGCGCGTGCACTCACCAGAAAGACAGAGAGAGACAGAGAGACAGAAAGTGAGAAATCACCCCCCAGAGGGAAGGCCATGACACAATCTCTTCTCCTCCATTCTCCTCTCGGGATCTTGGGCACACACGTACACGAGCCCAGTGTAAGTTTAAGCCACTGGTCCGGGACTCGAACTGCAGTAGACTGTATGGGAGTATGGGAGTCCAGCGACTTAGCCATTACACCATCTGCTGGTCTGACAGGGCAATTCTTTATCTCTGTTTTACCTGTGGAGAACCTGAGACTCCAGTGGGGGTCGGTACCTTGCCTAAATGTGGTCACGCCCTCTTTGGCCCACCTCAGTTTTCAGCCATAGCTCATGGGAACAGTTCCAGGGAAGCTAAGACTCTTCTCAAACACACATCACAATCATGTCACTTTCTGCTCCTGGATTTGTCTCCATCCACCGAAGCTGCATGGATTGTGCGCAAGGTAGGCCAGAGTGCAGGGTTGATGCAGCAAGGGACAGAACAGTTTCCATCCTGCAGGTGGAGAAATCTGGAAGGCATCCTGTACTTGTCTCAGTGGGTTTTTTGGAATTGATCTCTGTTGTCCACAGCAGTGACCCCCACAATGCACCTGATAGCAACTCTACTTGCTGACCTGCATCTCTTGCCCTCCTCCCTCCTGCTGTCCCTCAAGGTCACATCACAAAGGACCGACTTCCTTAGGCTCTACTTTCAGAGGAATTCAAGCAAAGACAGTCACTCGGGGAAGTAAGTGGCAAAGCTGGGACTTGGACTCAGGTGTGCCTGCTGAAGACCTCTTTGATTTGTTTTTAGTAAGTGAGAAGTCCAAGAGAAACTCAGGGTCACTAAGAAGAGGTGAAGGGGCCAGCAGATGGCATGGTGGTTGAGGCGCTAGACACTCCCACGTGGTGACCATGGTTTGAGTCCTGGACCTGGTGGCTTGATTCTCACTTTCCTTCTCTCTTTTTATGTCTCTCTCTGGTCAAACTAAAAGCAAGCAAGCAAGCAAACAAACAGAAGATGAATGAATAAATAATATTAAAATAAATAACTCTAAAAAAAATAAAAGAAGAAGTGAAGACTAGGAGATAGTCTGGAGGTGCACTGGTGCAGGCTGCTCTGCTCGAATGTGCTGTTAAGTGTGACAAGACTTGTGCCTTCTGGCGGGATAACAGGGAAGGAAGCAGTGATACTGGGCAGTGGAGATGAAGTCCCCTTATGGTGACACTGCACCTACCATTAATGTAGCAGAATTTTCTGAGAATCACATTCCTAGGTGTGTTACTCTGCTATTATATTGTCAAATGAAACTGAGTGATTCTTAAGAATAGAAGTTTAAGTGTTGGCCCTGGGGCTTAACGGTTAAGGGAGCTGGATCCCACATGGCTGACCATGCCATTAGAATCGTTGCCCCAGTGGGTTGAAAAATATACCAGTTCATTGGGTGCATGTGTGCCTGAAATCCAGATGAGAGGGAGAAACGGAGCACAGAGGACTGTAGAGTGACCACACCCCATTGAGAGTGCTTTCTCCCTCTTCCTCTCTTTGTCTCTCTGGTGAGTGCACATGTCCTCCAGTAAATAATAATAACAGACAATAGAGGGTTATTCAACTCACAGTATGGAGGTTCAAGGTTCAGGGGCCAACTTTTGGTGAGGCTACAACATGGCGAGCACAGAGTCTTGAGCACAGTGACTGTCCATGAGTTTCAGCCTATTCCAGTCTCCTTTCCCTTCTTATGAACCCACCAGAACTCAGTCATGAGACCCTGCCCCAATGACCTGATCACACCCAACTGCCCCACTGGGGACATCATAAAGGATTAAGTTTTCGCTTGACCCCTTTACAGTATGACCAAGTTTGAACGCGTGAATTTTTTCGGATATCCAAAGTACAACAGTAGGCTTTACAAACAGGAGCTGAAACAAAACAGACTCCCCTTATCATTTAAGGGAGCTAGCAAGTGTAAAGAAATGCTTTGGAGAAAAGAAGATCCATACCACGTTTATCTTTTTCTTCCTGAGAGTCTAAACTCTGCTCTCATAGCACTGATCCTTGAATTAGTGCCTAGAATCCCACCTAGGAATTTGTACCTTGCAAAGAATTTACTCCTTACAATTTAACATTTGAGTTTCCTGGGAGAGAATACGTTTTGACTTTAATCTGTTATTTGTCACATTCAGGTATGAATGGGCTCTGATCCTTCTTTGAAAGCAGGTGTTGATTGGGAGAGGTAAGACGTTGCAGGATGCCTGAGGTAGCCAATGGCATGGTTCTTGCTTGGGAGACAAAGGCAGGAAAGGCAATTTTGCTTAACCTAGCTCTGCGGGATTCTAGGTGTGCACATGTTGGATTAGAAAGGAACTTGGGGGAGGGGGCAGGTGGAGTGGTGGTTAAGGGTGCTGGACTCCAACATGGCCAACTGTGGTTCAAGTCCCGGACCAGGCGGCTTGCTTTCTAATTTCCCCCTCTCTTTCTTTCTCGCTCTGTCCCTCTCTGGTCAAATGAAAATAAATAAATAAAATAATTCTTTTTTTTTTTTTTTTTTTTTTTTTTAAAAAATTTTTTTTTTTTTTTTAAAGAAAGGGACTCGTGGTTTCAAAGAACCCTCAAGACCTCTCTTCCACCCTGTGAGCTTGAGCTATGCAAAAGCCAAGATTCATGGTCTGAAAGGTAGAAAAAAAATACACATACATGGGAAAGAAATATATCTTCCAGATACTGTTGGAGAACAGTAGAGACCTCTCTATTTTGTTAGCAAAGATTCTATAAACATAAGGTTTGTGTGTGTGTGTAAGTGTGTGTGTGTGGGAAGGGCATTGTTCTCAGCTGTATCATTACACACCTTATCAGAGAGAAGTAGGACCAGGGTCTTGTTGCAGAGGCCCAACTGTGCAGAGTCTAGGAAGGGGAGGGTGGGGGGAAACCAGACAGAGCAGGGAGGGCAGGGGGAGTTTGCTAAGAAGTACCCAAGGGCAGCTGTTCAGCATCTCACTTATATTTTCCTGACCTGTTATTGTCACTAGACACAGGAATCTAGAGCTGGCATCCTCTATGGCTTGAGGGATGATGGAAAACTGTTTGGAAGCTGGGCATCCTAAGCCGGTGGAATGGCTAAAGAGCTGCGTCTTCAGGAGGAGACTCTTCTGACCCCTGAGAGGAGGCTTATTTCCCAGGAGTGTTCCCATAAGTGCATTTCCAAGGCCAAACGTCCTTTCTCCACAGATGCTTTTTATTGCCATGGAGACAATCTGCTGCTCTGTCCAATCAGGAGTTTGAGCAGCAGGCACCATGACAACCTGCGGGGGTTGGGAGGACAGCTCCAAAGCGCCCCAAGGATCAGAGCCAGAACAGAGACCCGCAGACACTGTGATTCTCGTATGTGGGGGTTGATGAGAGGGGGACTCCTGAGGCTCTCTGAGCAGTAAGCTGGGGAGGATGTGATGGGACCAGGGGCTGCTGAGGTTGAGGTCTTGGGCTGATGAAGGCGGCTGGCTCAGTCTTTTCCTGATTTCATGCTTTGCTTGTCCCTGGCCAAGCCAGCTAATAGTGCCTGAGACATGGCAAAGCCAGAGCAGGGCAACTTTGTCTAGCCCTGGGCGCTGAGGAGGGTACACTAGTCACTGAGATGACTACAACTAAGTGCTTTTCTGCCGAAATCACTCCACCCCTCCCATGATGGTGGAGACAAGGACTTACTGCCAAGTTTAAGTGAAAGCGAGTCCTGATCCCCATGTTGGAACCTCCTGGCGCATCCAATTGGTATACTGAGTTTGTGGCAGGGGGGGAGAAGCCTGCCACACCTTCTCTGCCTGTCCCTGCTGCCTGACTCCTGCTGGAGCCTGCTTAGCACAGGTGGATCTGTCGACATTTGTGTTCAGTCTATAGCTGGTTACGTTGCAGAGCTGGGTCAGGAGCCTTGCCTGTCTCCTTCCTTCCTCCTGGGCTGTCTCACCATCCCTTCCATACCCTGGTCTGGGCTTCCTGACTCCTTGTCCAGTGCTTTTATTCCCACTACATTGTTGTATTATTCAGAGAAACAGCTCCTCACCCAGGAGGAGCAGGGAGGAGCAGAGACGATCTGCTTGTTCCTAGAGTGGGGTTGATTGGCTTAGGAAAGGCAAAGACATGATTGAAGGTCAGATTGCCCTGCTGGGGCCATCCCTGTGAAGATCACATCTTATGGGATGGCAGGCAATCCACAAGTGTATCTGCCGGTGCTAAACCGATGGCCAATTTCTTTCTTTCTTCCTTCCTTCCTTCCTTCCTTTCTTTCTTTCTTTCTTTCTTTCTTCCTTCCTTCCTTCCTTCCTTTCTTTCTTTCTTTCTTTCTTTCTTTCTTTCTTTCTTTTTTTTTTTTTTTTTGAGAGTTTTTTCCTTTTCTTTTCTTTTCTTTTCTTTTCAACTATAGGGTGCATGAAAGACAGAAAGAGACAGAAATCAAGAAATCACCCCCCTAGGGGGATGGCCACACCGCAATCCCTTCTCCTCCATTCTCCTCTCGGGATCTTGGGCACACATGCACACGTGCCCAGTGTGAGTTTAAGCCACTGGGTCTGGCACTCAAACCATGGTTGACTATATGGGAGTCCAGCGACGTAGCCATTACGCCAACTGCTGGTTCCCCAATGAACAAATTCTTTAAAGTCTATTTAATTCTTCCATGAGAGAGAGAATGAGAGAGAGAGAAATACAGAGATAGAGAGAGAGGCACTCCCATCAGAGTCTTAATCCTGTGACCCACCTCCCAGCCTCAGTCAGCCTAGATTATAGACACACACCTGCGTGCACCCACCCAGGGTGTCAACAGAGTTTCCATGGTACAAACAGGTCTAGTTGCATTACTGTTGTGTCACCATCTGGCCCCCAGGCTTTGATAAAAGACACAAGTTATGTGACTCTAGTTCTGGAGGGTCAATTTTTGTGACTTAATTTTCTCATGTGTAAAATGGAGATAAACTTGTAGTCCTTGTACAGAGCATGGGGACACACTCTCCTGTTCAGGAGGCTCTCCAGATACCCAGCAAGAAATTTGCTTGTCCTAACCAGCTCCAAGGCTGAGGAGCAGCTCTTGCACTGTGTGCATCGAATGGGGAATGAAGGGCCCAGTTGACCCAGTCCCACCCAGAGCTGTCTGTCCTCATCTCCCAGAGAACTCCAGCTGTTGAAGTTTGTACCTTGATCCATCTGGATAAGGAGAAGCACCTTCAGGAAATCCTTATAGTCAATGAGATTTGGCTCCTTAGCTTACAGTTCTGTCTGTGGCAGCCTCCAACTTCTATTGACCAGGTATAAGCATGAGCCTCCAACTGCTTGCCACAGACCTTATATGTTCTCATGCAGCCACAGGCTCAGTTCTGTGTTTGGAGCTCTGCTCTGAGCCCTGCTGGCCTTGCTCCTTGCTCATTACCTGTCCTGCACAGGTACTTGCCTCATTCCCTTAAGCCTCCAGCTATCCTGATTAGCCTGGCCCATTGAATAGTGTGCTGAGAGCAATTTTTCTAAATTGCTGCAAGGAGTGCCTTCAACAAACCACCAAGCATTTGTCTTCAGAATCTCCTCCATCCCTGGTCATCAACCTTTGGCTGCATCCCATCACTCTGTTTGTTTGGATTTTAGAGGTTTTTACCTTATGGTGCATGCTCTCACGAGAGAGAGAGAGAGAGAGAGAGAGAGAGAGAGAGAGAGAAAGTGATGACCACACCACAATCCCTTCTCCTTCATTCTCCTCCTGGGATTTTGGGCATGCATGCACACATGCTGGCATAATTTTCAAGCCACCAGGTCTAGGACTTGAACCATGGTCAGCTATGTGGGAATCCAGCAACATAACTGCTATGCCATCTGCTGGCCCATTTCGTCACTGTTATAATGTGATGTCTTTCTCTCTTCCCCATGTCAAAACTTATTCTCAAGAAAGTTCTGCAAACTCATGCATTCTGATAGGTAAGTGTCTTAGGACTTATTCACTCTGAGGGTTGGAGGACTTCCAGGTAGCCCTCCTTAATGCTGTGGATTAACTACATATTCATACATTCAACACACATGCCCTGAGGATGTGCTACAGTGGATGCTGCTGTGATGTCAACATCACCATGCTACTATTAACTGTCTGCAAGCACCTGCTGGAGGCCAGGTAGGACCTTTGTCCGAAGTAGAGTGTGGTGGCCAAGAGCACGTGCTTATGGATCTGTACCTCATTTACTCTGCCAAAAATTCCTGAATGACCAATGATTTAAATGTAATGTGATTTGTGTCAAGACTTATGGTAGGATAGACTTTATAGCCCCATGTAGAATAGCAAAAGACAGAAAACTACCTGAATGCCCACCATTGGGGGTGGATTAAATAAGTGACAATATATTCATTTATTGAATACTCTATTAAAAAGAATGAGGGTGGGACCAGCAGTTAGCATAATGGCTATGTCGCTGGACTCTCATGTAGTCGACCCGGTCCGAGTCCCGGACCCGGTGGCTTAAAACTCACACCGGGAGTGTGTGTGTGTGCGTTCCCAAGATCCCGAGAGGAGAATGGAGGAGAAGGGATTGTGGCACGACTATCCCCCCTGGGGGTTGATTTCTCGCTTTCTGTCTCTCTGTCTCTCTGTCTTTCTGGCAAGCGCATGCATTCTATAGCAAAAAGCTCTCCAAAAAAAAAAAAAAAAAAAAAAAAAAAGGGTCTGTAGCTACTGATAATCTTCAAGACATAAGGGAAGAATAAAAGCAAGGAATGGAATGGTATATAGGATGTGCTACTGTTAATGTAGTAAAAACAAATATGAGGGGACTTCAAAAAGTTTGTGGAAAATGGAATTAAAGAATAAGTTTATTTTAGTGCAAAAATTTTTGAAATCCATGCATAGTTTTTTCATAATACACATTTTCCATAAACTTTTTGCAAACCCCTTGTACATAGAGGAGTATATGCATAGACTAACTGTAGAAACTAAAAGGAAGTTGATAATGTGGTTGATTCTGTTGATCTCAGTAGGAGAGATACTTGACTTTTTGTTTGTTTGTTTTAATTGCTAGATGGCTCATGCCCTCACTGGAGTGAGAAAGAAAGCACCCCCTCCCATGGGGGTGGTCACATCATAATATTTTTTTCTTCCGTTTATCTAACCCATCAGGATTTTGGGTACACATGTATCTGGCATGTTTTTCAAGATGCTCTGGCTGGGATTTGAACTATAGGTCAGCCATATGGGATCCAGCTCCCTCTACATATCACTTAACTGCTGTGCTATGGAGCTGGCCTTTGCATTCTTTAATTCCTTACCACATGCAGGTAATATTTTTGAATTTAAAATTTTTTTCAATTATTATTTATTTAATTTAATTAATTAATTTATTTTAAAAATTTGACCAGACACACACACACACACACACACACACACACACACACACATACAGAGAGAGAGAGAGAGAGGGAAAGGGACAGAGGAAGCTGCCAGGTCTGGGACTCGAACCGTGGTCAGCCATGTGGGAGTGTCCAGCACCTTAACCACCTCACCACCTACTGGTCCCGAATTTAAAAGTTTTAAAAATAAACAAATGCTGTGGAGACAAATAGACTTGGGTCAAAGCCCAGTTACTACCAATTTCTAGTCATGTGACCTTGAGGAAGTTATCCTATTCTAGCCTCAGTCTTCTCTGTAAGCTGGGATGTAATAGCCCTCACCTCTTGGTTGGTGGTGAGGATTACACCGTAGTGCCTGTGAAGTTCTCAAACCATCACTTATGCTTGCTATGGAGCGTTGGTGTTACCACCCAATTCATATGATGAAGCCCTAATCTCCTCTTGGTGGTATTTGGAGATGGGAGGTTTTGGGGAATAATCAGGGTTAGAGGCAGTCATGAGGGTAGAGCTGGACTGGTGGATGATCCCTTATAAGGACATGAAGAAGCTAGGGCTCTCTCTGCCATATGAGGATGCAGCAAGAAGGTAGCATTTGTGTACCAAGAAGAGGGCTCTTACCTAGAACGCAGCCACACTGGCAAGCTAATCTTGGATTTCCAGTCTCCAGAGCTGTAAGAAATAAATGTTTGTTGTTTAAATCACCTAATATCAAATTCTATGATATTTTGTTATAGAAACCCAAACTAAGACAAAGCTGCACAGCATTGTCTCTAATTAGCAGTCCAAATGCAGCACTGATAGTACTGCAAGCTATGGTCTTGGTTGAACAGTACCAGTTCCAGGTACCAGCAGAGTCTGAACTTACAAAAGCAGTGGGAGAGCTGGACAGTACACAACCAACTGTAACAACCTGAGGAACGAAGTGCTACGGGACTACAGGGAAGAGCACCTTGAGCTTTGCTGGAGGGGTATAGATGGGTTGGGGGCTTGGAAGGGGTCTTTGATTTTCCCCAGAGAGCTGACATTGACGATGCGGGATTCACAGTACAGGAGGAGTAGTTCTGGCAAAGATGTTGCTGGAGGGAAAGCACAGGTTGGGAGGGGTTGGGGCTGGAGAGCAGGTGTGATGTAGGAGGAGCTGGAGATAATGAGTGTCAGTTCCTCACACCATCAGCTTCTGGCCTACTCCTTTCCCTCTGGCCACCTTCTTGAGCCCCTAACCAGTTTCATATTTCTGCAGTGGAGTCAGGGGCCAAAATGCTGCGGGACTTTATGCAAATGTATTTTGGGGACTTCTAGCCTAAACCCTCAAGCCACCTTAGCTATGGAAGTTTCAGCAACGTGTTCTGAAATGTTCTGACAGGAGTAAATCTATTCTATATACTTCTAATATTGCAGTCATTACCTGTAGACATTATTCTCCACTGCAAGATTCACACAAAGGATTTGTATGGATGTTCTGTTTCCCTATCAATTATATATGTCTATAAAATATAGATATGTTTCTCTCTTTCTGTTTAAGCAGAGAAAGGTCAAGGTAGGGAACTGTGATTGAACCAGATACTTCCGGAAAGAGGAAGAACTGGAAGGACCCACAGGTTCGGGCTCTGGTGGTCACCTTACAACCAGAAGAGAGACTGCGGTGTTTCATCAGATGATGGATGAGCCACGCTGGGAAACAGAGCTGAGCGTGCAGACTCCCTCCCTGTCTCCTGGGCAACGGAGCCTCCAGATGACCCTGCCAACAATAATGAGATGAAAATGAAGAGCTGCAGTATAATGAGCACGATAAAAATAGAGACGTTGCTAAATAATGAGTCAGCCGTGGTTGAGGAGCAAGAGAAGGAGCCATGTCTAGAGAAGGTGGACAGGGCCTTCCTGTGTGGCCTTCAAGTAGGCCCCTGTTGTGTCACTGGGATTCAGACGGGTCACAGGTAGTTCTGAGTCCTTAGGGTGACAAGGATGCCAGAGAGGTATTCAAGGGTGAGCCTGTCCTGGTTACTGTGACTCTGACCTTCCCCAAGATGAGAATGAAGGTGTGGCCCACCCACATGCTGAGGTAGCTGTGAGGTTACTGCCTTTAGTAGAACATTTTGCTTGTCAATGAGTGCCCAGAGAATGGTTTAAGAGTTTCTGTCCCCAGTATTTTCAGAACAGTGCACTGCTTGTCTGTAGAGTGTAGAGTGGAAGGAATCTGCTAATTATGCCCTTGTTTGTATGCCTCTTAGTCTAGTTGGAGGCTTGGAGTGTCTGCCAGGTAAGGGGGAGGGTCTGATGGCTGCAGGAATAAGCTGCCTGTGCAGCACCAAGTCCTTCTGCAGTCTCTATTTTATATTATATTATATATATATATAAATATACTGGGTCATACATCATCTGAATACACATTTTTTTTTATTCCAAAGCAAACATTATTGTTTAACATGATTTAGTGTAGTTTAGAATAAACTCCAACAAGACATAAATCAGATAATAATAGATTGTTGGAAAAGTCATGACGTATTTTTCTATGCAAAAACATGTCATGACAACCAATGCATTAAAGCTTATTTTTGAATAAGTAATACAAGTATATAGTTAAAAAAGGATACAGTAGACATAAATACCCCTTTCTCCTCCCTGTCATTCCTAGTCACCCTTCCTTCCCTCGAGGTCACCACCATTACCAGTTTCTTGTGCCATTTTCCAGAGATATTCAAAGCATAAAGAAGTGCATGTATCCCACCCCCCACACATACTACCCGTTTCTTTTTAAATACAAATGCTAACATACGGTATCAGCCAAAGTACTGACAGAGAACAGATGGCCCACATGAAGTGAGTCCTTGAGTAGAGTGTAATAAATGGACTGTTTACAAAGGTGTGGGCAGGTGTAGGAAAAGCACAGGGGCAGCGCAGTCACCAGGGCAGCCGCAGTTGAGTGAGGAGCGGTAACTTAGAGTGAGCAACACAGACAGTAGAGGGCTCCCCAGGGACAATGCAGGACATAACTATCGGCCTTGCTCTCCTCCCTCCTTCTGATCTCTTGCGGTGGCAACTCTTGGGCTGAAACCCTTGGACTGAACCCCCCCTGAGTAAGAGAACAAGACGGTCTGTTGATGTACTTTACAGGGGGCCAGAGAACAGGGGGTAAGTGGTGGGTACTCCATGCATATTTTCAGCATCTTGTTCTGCATTTTGCTATTTTCCACTTAACCGTCTATCTGCACATACATCTTCATTCTTTCTGCTAGCTTGGTGTAGTCTATTGCATTCCTCTTGTGGAATACTATACCACATGCTATGGACTGAACTGTGTTCATGACACTCCACCCCACCCCTAATTCATATGTGAAGTCCTAAGACCCAGTGTGACTGTATTTGGAGGTCATTACAGTTAGCCAAAGTCATAAGGGTGGAGTCTGGGGTTAGATTTATAAGAGGAGACTCACTGGAGTACTCTGTTTCTTCTCTGCTATGTGAGGACACAGCCAGAAGGTGGTAGTCTCCAAGCTAGGAAGCTGGCCCTCACCAGGAACCAAATGCAGATACTTTGTTCTTGGACTTCCCAGTCTCCAGAACTGTGAGAAATAAATGTCTTTTGTTTAATCCCTCCAGCTATGGTATTTTGTTATAGCAACCTGAGCTAAGATACTACATACACAGACACAAACACATAGGAGGGGAAAAGTTCATGAAAAAATGGAATTCAAGTACAGTTTATTTTGGTGAAAAAAAATTTTTTTAATTTTTGGAGAGGTTTTTGCTACAGGGCGCGTGTGCTTGCCAGACAGACAGAGAGAGACATAGAGACAGAAAGTGAGAAATCACCCCCCAGAGGGGATGGTCACGTCACAATCCCTTCTCCTCCATTCTCCTCTCGGGATCTTGGGCACGCACGCACACGTGCCTGGCATGAGTTTTAAGCCACCGGGTCCGGGACGCAAACTGCGGTCGACTACGTGGGAATCCAGCGACATAGCCATTACGCTAACTGCTGGTTCCCAGTGAAAATTTTTTGAAATCCATGCATTTTTTCATAATATGCATTTCCAGTAACTTTTTGAAGAACCTCCTTCATCTATCTATGCACATATAGAAGCACATATATAATAATATATACTATCATATGTTTAACAAATCTTTACTTCTGCTATTACAAACAATGCTGCAAGATATATCCTTTTAATCATTTCACATAGCAAAGATATGTACAGAATACATTTATAGGAAAAAAGAACTGTCATATCAAAGAGCATATGCTTTTAAAATTTTGATAGATGTGGCCACAACACCCTGCATAGACTTTGCACCAATTTAAATGCACATCAGCAATGTATGAAATTCTGGTGTAGTTTTTAAGCATCTAGGTTTGAATAGACATGAATAAACATATTAGAGTATCTCTCCGGCAGTGTTCTGTCACCTTCACAAAAAATAAATTTCCCTTCTTTGGAAAATATAAAAATATACATTTCCCCCTTGTTTTCTGTCATCTTTTTCAGATTTATTCAACAGGGATGAATTTCCCCCATTCCTAGATGAAATTCTTTTGCTTATACTTTGGAAACAGTCCTGAGTCAGAAATAACAGCCTAATTTCAGAACTTAAGTATCCAGTTTATCTTTATGAGCATGAACAACCCAAGTATATGTGTGCACACGTGTGCATGCACGCACACACACACACACACACACACCTCGGAGACATTTAGGGAAGTCAGACATGTGTAAGGCACCAGGGGACTCAAAGGAATCACCATTAATCCCACAGAGTTGCTGTGGCATGCATGAAATGTCCCTACTCTCTGAAGAGGTGCATGAAGTATCCTAGAATGTGAAATGCCACGTGTCTGTAATCTACTCCAGATACCTCAGAAGAGAGAGAGAGAGGGAGAGAGAGAGAGAGAGAGAGAGGAAGCAGAAGATACAAACATTAACAATCATTAAATCTAGGTGGTGGGGTCCGACAGTGGTGCAGCGGTAAAACATCTCTTGTGCAAGGCAGTCCCACATGGAAAGTTTCCCATCCAAGTCTGGAGACCTCCCCGGGTTCACCAGGTACATGCTTGCTTGTTTAGGCTTGGTCAATGGTTTCTGTTTCCTTGGCTGTTCCCAGCTCCCCAACTCTGGTCTGGTGGTTCACAATACATTGAGAATTGGAGTCCCTTCACTTTTTTTTGGAGAGGTTTTTGCTATAGGGCAGATGCGCTCGCCAGAAAGAAAGAGACAGAGAGACAGAAAACAGAAATCACCACCCCCCCCACCAGGTGGATGGCCATGCCGCAATCCCTTCTCCTCCATTCTCCTCTCAGGATCCTGGGGCACATACACACACGTGCCCTGTGTGAGTTTAAGCCTCCAGGCCCAGGACTTGAACCATGGTCGACTACATGGGAGTCCAGCGACATAGCCGTTATGCCAAGTGCTGGTCCTGGAGTCCCTTCACTTCTCATGTGGTTCTCTTGGGAAGAATTTAAACTAGCTCCAGACTAGCTTCTCAACTCTGCTGAGTTGCAAATACTTTTTCCATGGAAAACTCTCAACCCTCCAACAAACCCAGAAATGCAGTCCTGGCCATTGTGGCTTTAGCTTTATCAGGCCTGAATTATGTAGGAGTCTAGGATCCTCCTCCCCATCTGTGAAGAACACACACTCATCACTCCCACTGTGCTCTGGAACCTCCCTCTAACCAGGTTTATGTTGGAGAGGAGTGTCCAGCCTCTCCCTGGAAGTGGGAAAGTATGTGTTCTCCAAAGTAGCATAAATCCTCCCAATATATTTCTTAGATAATATCCTTTCCCCCCACCATGATATTGAACATAGCATAGTATTATTCAATATTTACTTTCATTGCATACATTTAGAGTTTTACACAGTAGGGTTTCCTATAATAAACTCCATTTGTTTATACCTGTGCTGGAAGATACTTTATTGGTCACCTGTTGTTACAAGTGCATAAAGAAAACAGACTTTACCACCTCATACAATTTCTGAGGGTCAGGAATCCAGGACTGGCTTCTGGGTTGGCTGGGTGGCCCTGGACCAAAGTCTCCCATGAAGCTGCAATGAAGAGGTCAGCCAGGGTAGCAATCATCTGAAGGCTTGACTGGGGCTGGGCGATCTGCTTCCAAAAAGGTTCAGTCAGGTGGCTGAGCTTCCGTTTCTATCAGGAGATCTCGGTTTCTCGCTAAGTAGGTGTCTCCTTCCTCCTTACGTACAGTATGTAGGGCCCTATCTGCAGGAATCGACATAAAGAAATGGAGACTAGGTGGTGATTGAGTGCACTCGGATTGGGGTGTAGGAGGGTTCATCCTCCTGTCACAGAAGAAGTGAATCCTAATACAGGGAGGCTTCCATGAAGGAGAAGACTCCAAAGGCAAAGCTATTACCCTACACAGAGGACCTCCACGAATCAGAGGTCTTGACACCACAATGAACCTGATTCCCCAGGAGAAGGAAACAGACAGAAAATAAAATTTCTGTTTGAATCTGGGAGAAACTGTCTACTTGGTATTTATACTTAATACAAATGAATTCTGTTTGACTTTGCACTCAGTTTCCTGTCATTTTGATTCAGTCCTGGACTGAGATGGCTCAGGAAGTATTTTCTCCTGAGAGGGGCAATATGGTATCATAGCAGGTCTTTATCTTAGTATTTAATAATAGCTGCTATTGGGAGGGACCAGCAGTTAGCATAATGGCTATGGCGCTGGACTCCCACGTAGTCGACTGCAGTTCACGTCCCAGACCCGATGGCTTAAAACTCACACCAGGCGCGTGCGCATGCGTGCCCAAGATCCCGAAAGGAGAATGGAGGAGAAGGGATTGTGGTGTGGCCATCCCCCCTGGGGGGTGATTTCTCACTTTCTATCTCTCTGTCTCTCTCTGTCTGTCTGGCAAGCGCACGCACCCTATAGCAAAAACCTCCAAAAAAAAAAAAAAATAGCTGCTATTGGGGCCAGCGGGTGGTGTAGTGGTTAAGGTGCTGGATTCTCACAAGGCTGACCACAGTTCGAGTTCCAGACCCACAGGCTTGAAACTCATGCCAGGTGCATGTGTGTGCATGCGTGCCCAAAATCCCAAAAGGAGAATGAAGGAGAAGGAATTGAGGTGTAGCCACCTCTCCTGGATGGGGTGATTTCTCATTTTCTCTCTCCCTGTCTCTCTCTGTTTCTGGCAAGCTCACATGCCCCATAGCAAAAATCTCTCTAAAAATAATAATAATAAATAATAGCTGCTATTTACCAAAGGGTAAATAGCCATACACTGTCATCTAATTTAGTTTACCCCCAAACTATTAGAGCTGTCATCGCTACCTTTATTCTATCAGTAAAGAAACAGGCCACAAAAGGACAAATAACTTCTTAAGGTTTTACTTAAAACTAAGGAGGAGAGTCAGACCCAGAATAGTCCAAAATTCACTTCCTAACTGCTCTGTTAAATTGTCTCCCACACTGCTGGAAATGGATTTTTACCAGTGATGTTGTTTTCTTTACAGGCCAATATCAATTGCCCTCTCTCAGTGATTCTTTCGAGTCTTTCTGGTGAGAAAAGAAACATCTGACCCCACTCACACCACTTCACAGGTCGTCCACATTAGCCACACTGATAGCCTTGTGTGGTCTCATCCCCGAGACTCAGATCTGTGGAGGTCACCAGTGAAGCCATAAGAATAAATGAGCTTTCTCTTTTCTACCTTTCTGGAGCATTTCATTTAAGATATATCTCTTCCAAGCAGCATAGAGCTGGATTTAAACAAAACAACAGGGGCCTGCCTCGTAGCCTAGTGGCTAAGGAGCTGGATCCTGCATGGCAATTCATAGTGGCTTGAAAAAATACACTGGGCATGATCTCAACAGGATGGAGAAATAAAGGAGAAGGTGAGGGGTGGCCATGTCCCACTTAGGCATGCTTTCTCTCTCTTTGTCTTTGTCTCTCTGCTGAATGCACACATCTCCAGGCAATTAAAAAGAGAACAATAATGCTTTTTTTTTAAAAAAAATAATTATTTATTATTATTGTTGTTAATATTATTTTTCACATGAGTTTTGCCAGAGGAAGACAGAGAGGGAGAGTGAGAAAGCAAGCTGCCAGGTCTGGGACTCAAACCATGGTCAGCCATGTGGGAATTCCAACACCTTAACCACCATGCCACCTGCTGGCCCAATAATTCTTCAAGAAAAATTTGAGGGACAGTAGGTGGCATGGTGGTTATGGCACTGGATTCCCATATGACTAACTGTGGTTCGAGTCTTGGACCTGGTAGCTTGCTTTCTCACTTTACCTTTCTCTCTCTCTCTGGTCAAATTAAAAACTAACTAACAATAATACATAAAATTAAATGAATAAATAGTTCCTTAAAATTTTTTTTTGATCCAGGACCAGCAGGTGGTGTATTGGTTAAGGTGCTAGATTCCTACATGGCCAGCCACAGTTCAAGTTCTGGACTCTGTGGCTTCAAAATCATGCTGGGTGAGTGTAGGTGTATGCCCAAAATCCCAAGAGGAGAATGGAGGAATTGAGTGAGTTATATTTATTTGTATTTTATCAAGTCCTGATACATTTGGGGTCCTTTTACTAAGGGTTTCTTCTCTCTCTCTGTCTCTCCCTCTCTCTCTCTCTTTTTTTTAATCTTCTCATTTATTGACTTCTGTTGTATTAATGACTCTTTTATTGGTTTAGAAGTAGGGTCAGATGGTGAGGCAGCAGTAACACAACTGGATTCACATGAGAAAGGTCCTAGGTTTGCGACCTGAAATCTCTCTGAGTATGCCCAGTGGATGCCTGTGATCTGGGCTAGGTGAGACTGGAAGTGGATTGTAGCCCAAAGGCCCTGTTGGGGGTTCCTGTCTTCCTCTCTCTTTCTCCCTCTGTCTCTCTTGTGGAAAAAATAAATAAACTTTAAAAAGGAACAAATATAATTTCAGAGGTGAAAAAACAAATGAACGAGCAATACATTCTATTTTTACCTTTTCTGTTTTTTTTTATTTTTAAGATTAAGTTTATATTTTACATAAAGTCCTCATTATGATATATACAATATATATTTTTTCTATTTTTTCTTTCTATTTTTATCTTTTTTGTGACTTGGTGAAATTTGTTTAGTTTTGCTTATTCATTTGACAGAGAATGTGTGCACTCACTGGAGAGAGACAGAAAGAGAGAGAAAAAGAGAGACAGAAAGCAACCCCCATTAGGGCATGGCCATGCTGCAATCCCTTCTTCCCCATTTATCTCCCTTTTCAGGGTTTTGGGCATGCATAAACACATTCCTGGTGTGTTTATTGAACAGCTGAGTATAGGACTCAAGTCACATGATTGGCCATGAGGGATCCAGTTCATTTAACCATCGGGTCATAGACTGACCGCAAATTTATTTTTAATATGTAAATCTAACTCTATTTTCTGTCAAAATCAGAAGTTAATTAAAGCAGTGATCCTCCTCCTGCATTAAAGACATGGAATACCTTCATTTCCCTCTGCAATCCTTCTTCCTAAGTTCCATTCTGTAGTTGCCTAGTATTTGAGTTCCTTCATGCTTTTAACCTCTCAATAGTTATGATTTACCATCCATCGATTATTAGATTTGCCGAGATGTTTCATCACTCTCTTGGCTCACGACTGCTTCTTGCATCCCTTTCCTTTTTTTTTTATGGTTCACATGATTTCTTGCTGAAGTAATACTTTTAAAGTTCTTTCAAGGTGTTTCTCTGTGATGTTCTGTAATTGCACTACGATGTCTCCAGCTGAGGTGAGGATTTGTCTTTAATTATGTAGCTTGAGATTTGGTGTATTTCTTCAATTCTGGAAATGCTCAGTCATTATTTCTCAAGAGGGCAATGTTATGGAAGTGTCTGGAAGATGAGGATAATATTACATAGGATGGCCAAGAAAAGGTCTCTGAGGAGGAGGTGTGGGAGCCGATACCTTTCTTATTAAAGGTAAGAGAAATGTTCCAGAGAGAAGGAAAAGCAAATCCAAGGAGCTGGCAGAATTCTGGGATTTAAGGTAGGCCTGTGAGACAGGCATGATTAGTGAGGGGGAATGTGGTAGATCCTTAGACTGGACCAGAGCGGGGGCAGGGACCAGCTGTGCAAGGTTCTGGGCTCTTCCTAGGAGTCTGAGTTGAGAGATGAAGGAATTCATTATGCGCTTCTATGGCAGAGACGTTTAGCTGTTCACCAAAATCTGCTGATTCTTTTCTTCTTTCTTTCTTTTTTCTTTTTTTAGAATTACTTGTTTTTCATTTTATTTATCATTATTATTATTATTGTAAAATTTGCTACAGGGCACATGCACTCACCAGAGAGAAAGTGATAGAGAAGTTGAAAAAGCTAACCTCCAGGTTCGGGACTTGAATCGTGGTTAGCCATGTGGGAGTCCAGCTCTTTAATCACCAGAGCACCTGCTGGCCGCTGATTATTATTTGCCAGATGGTATGCATGCACACCAAAGAGAGATAGAGAGACAGAGAGAGAGACAGGGAGAGGAAGAAAGCACTCCCCAATGGGGTATGGTTGTACTCCACTCCCTTCTCCATTTCTCCATCCTGTTTGGATTTGGGGAATGTACACACAGGCCTGGTAGGATTTTCAAGTTGCCAGTGATGGAATTCTAACCCTGTGGTCAGCCATGTAGGATACAGCTCCTTGTCATCAGGCAATGAGGCCAGCCTATTTTTTTTTTTTAAAGAGAGATTTTTGCATGTGTGCTCGTCAGAGAGAAAGAGAGAGACACACAGAAACAAAGTGAGAAATCACCTCTCAAGGATGGACACATCACAGTCCTTTCTCCTCCACTCTCCTGTTGGGATTTCTGGGCACACATACACGCATGCCCAGTTTGATTTTCAAGTTGCCAGGTCTGGGCTTGAATTGCCGTCGACCATGTGAAAGCCCAGCACCTTAACCACTATGCCACCTGCTGACCTCAAGGCCAGCCTATTGATTTTTTCCCCTTAGGCTCCAAGCAATATTATCTCCCTTGCAGTCAGATGTGTTCATGTGATTGAGTTCTGAAAAATGAAACGAGAGCAGAAGCTATCTATGTTACTTCCAATACTGGTCCATAAACAAAAACTCACACAGGTGCTTTGCCAAGCTCTGTTTCCCTTTTTTGGGTGATTGGGTCAGAGACAGCCATATCAACCATGAAAACGACATGTTGAAGATGGCAGAGTTGGGAACCAGCAGTTAGTGTAATGGCTATGTCGCTGGACTCCCACATAGTCGAGCGAGCGCACGCACCCTATAGCAAAAACAAAAAAAAACAAAAAAAAACAAAAAACAAAAACACACCTCTCCAAAGATGGCAGCGTTGACATGAGTCTGAGGAACCGAATGGCCATATGGAGCAGGATGCCCACTCACATCCTCAACCAAACCCTCCTCACCTGGAACTGTCATGAGGTGTTAAATATCTTGCTATCTAAGCCACTGACTTTTGTTATTGTAACATAGCTTAACTAATGCAGCCACAAGGACCTTGTCAAAGATCACTTAAATACTATGGGTCACATGGAGAGAGGAGAGGATATGCAGAGTAATATTAGACTATACAAATTAATAATGTCAGACATGGAATGGCTTAGTGAGGGAATATTACTCCCAGCCCGCCTTTTAGCAGATGAGGCAATCATGACTCAGAGAACATTAGTAGTTTTTCCCAAATACACTTAATGGAGAGACCAGCAGATGGTGTAATGGTTACGTCGCTGACAACTCTCATTGTCAACCGCAGTTCAAGTCCTGGACCCAGCGGCTTAAACTCCTGCCAGCTGCTTGTGTGTGTGCCCAAGATCCCGAGAGGAGAATGGAGGAGAAGAAATTGTGGTGTGGACATCCCCCCTGGGGGGTGATTTCTTGCTTTCTGCCTCTCTGTCTCTCTCTGTCTGGCGAGTGCACGCGCCCTATAGTAAAAACCTCTCCCCCCCCACCAAAAAAAGAAAAAAAAGAAAGAAAACCCAGAATTCTATAATATTCCATAGGAGTCAGTATAAAAGGAGAAAAATGAGTGGATCTGTGTGGTGTGAGGGATGAATACTTCAAAAGTTTGTGGAAAAATTGAAAGTATGAGTCTATTTTGGTGCACAAATTGTGAAATCCCTGCATAATTTTTTAATAATATGCATTTTCCATGATCTTTTAAAAGACCCCTTGATTCAAATCCGTGTCCATCCTCAGATTTCCTCAGCACCAAGAGCCTCCCAGGCTCTGCTGATACCACCAGAGCTGATAGTGGTTTCCTCTTGGAGCAGCTGACCATCACGTCCTCTTGAGCACCACCATGCAGCTGGGCTGAACATTCGTGAGCTCAGAATTTCTGGCTCCTCCTAGTACCACCTGACGGGGATGAAACACAACAGTGATTCTCACTGCAGAAGGGGGCCTTCTGACAATACCTGGAGGTGCTGGAGGGTTGGTTTCCTGTGGCTGAACCTTGACTAATAGGAAAGGAGATGGGAGGGAGACTGGCAGATAACATTCCCTTATTCCTCCTCCATGGCCTCCATCCGAGCATCATTGCTCTCCTCAGACTCTAGAGAAGACCATGTGTCAAGCAGACATGCTTGTTGAGTAACTGGCTGTGATCCTGGAGGCTTGTCATCAAGTGCCAGCCAGCGTGGCAGTGTGCCATCTCACAGTTTCTCGTCTTCCAGTGCTTTGCTTCCCCTTTCCTCACTCTTGTTGTCTTCTGCTTGCATTCCTAACTGTGAGTTGGTACCCTCTGTCCTATCATATGGTTATATTTTGTGTGTCTACTTGCCTGGGCCACAGTGCCCAGATTATTCTGGATGGTTCTATGAGGGTATTGAAAGATAAGATTAACCTTTAAATTGGTGAACTTTGAATGAAGCAGATTACTTTCCATAGTGGGAGTGGATCAGTTGATACATGATATCCAATCAACTAAAAGCCTGAATAGAATAGAAGACTGATCTTGTCTGAGCAAGAGGGAATTCTGTAGCAGATGGCAGCATCAATTTGGGATTCCCTGGGTCTTCAACCTGCCAGCCCATCCTGAGATTTTGGGCCTGCCAGTCTCTAAAACCGCATGAGCCATTGTTAAAATGAATCTCTTCTATGTAATACACACCCTGGATGGGCCCTGCAGTACAGTGGTTAAGCTCAACACATTGAGAGCCAGATCCCACATGACCTATTGCGATTCAAATCCTGGCCCCAGAAGCTTGAAAACAAACAAACAAACAAACAAATCAGGTGCATGTGCATGCATGCCCAAAGTCCTGAAAGGAAGAGGAGATAGAGGGGAAAAAGGCTTGCAATGTGATCATCTCTCACTGGGAAGTACTTTCTGTTTCTCTCTTGTGTGTGAGTACGTGCACCCTCTGACAATAAAATAAATAAATAAAATCCTATTGATTCTGTTTCTTTGGAGAACTATGATAAACATACCAGATAAGTCTTAGTGCTTTCATTCTTGCCTCAACCTTGTTTTAGAGAGATTTGGACCAAAACAAAGTCCTTGCCTTTGATGGATCTGAGGCCTTGTCTTCACGCCCATGTGGATATGAAAATCACAGTCCCCAGACCCGAAAGGCCTATCTCCTGGTCCAACACTTCACTAACCACCCTAGTTTCACCTCACGCTTATGCTGGCTTCGTGTTCCCTATTTCTTTCTGGGACTTGAGAATTTCCTATTACTTATTATAGTCCCATTATTTTATAATAAAACTTCCTTTCATTAATTTCCCTTTTTTCTTTCATCATCTATATATTTTTAAATATTATTATACATTATTTAGCATCTCTGTTTATTTGTAACAGGAGGATAATCCTGCTTCTGCACAGCACATTGATTGGATTTCCTCCTGTACTTAAAAGAAAAAGTTGCAGGCTAGCAGGTGGCATGGTGACTAAAACAGCTGAATCTCACATGACTGACAGCTAGTTCAAGTCCCAGATCCAGTGGCTTGAGAAACATATGCACAGGCAGGCCCAAAATCTCAAGAGGAGAATAGAAGAAAAAGGATTGTGGGATGACCACTCCTCCAGGGAGTGCTTTCTCACTTTCCCTCTCTCTCTTGCTCTTTTTCTCTTTTTTCGGCGAGCACATGAGCCCTATAGCAAATTGTTTAAGAAGTCTCTATCTTTCATGAAAAAGAGAGGAGAGAGAGACACACAGAGAAATAGGACCTCTAACAAGGTCTTGTCAAGCCACAGTCTTCATCCCCTTCACCATTAGCCTTCCAGCTAGCCAGGACCTGGGGGCACAGCCAGCATGTTCAGGTCCTGACTATGAACCCGGGTCTTCCATTTGGCTCCAGCATTACACAGCAGTGCCCTACCACTTCTTTTTCTTTTCTTTTAAAGAATTATTTTATTTAACTTTATTTATTTATTTAAATTTGACCAGGGAGAGACAGAGTGAGTGAGAGAGAGAAAGAGAGAGAGAGAGAGAGTAAGAAAGCAAGCCACCAGGTCCGAGACTCGAACCAAGGTCGACTATGTGGGAGTCCAACATCCTTAACCACCACACCACCTGCCGGCCCCATTTAAGCCACCAGGTCCCCGACTTGAACCACGGTTGACTACACGGGAGTCCAGCAACATAGTCATTATGCCAAATCTTGGCCCCATTCCCTACCACTTCTTCAAGCAAGTTGCATGTTACCTATTAACATATAACATTCATCAACTTTGTGTGTGTGTGTGTGTGTGTGAGAGAGAGAGAGAGAGAGAGAGATTTCTCATCACATGGGGGCTCCATTTTCCTGACCATTTCACTAGTACTGGATAATTATATTGATTTTCATTTTTACTATTAAAATCATCTTATGGTGAATATATTTATGCACAAGCTCATTAGGTATTTAGTATTATGCCCCTAGAACAGATTTCAAAAAGCAGAATCAGTGCATCAAAGAATATAAACATTTAAAAATCCAAATCATTCTCGGCAATTACGTCTTCATGCAACTTCACTCTCGACATCTTGATTGAAGTTTGGCGACGACTTGTTTCTTCTTTCTTTGATCTGTTCCCTAAGGTGAGTTTTTAGACAGCTACTCTCACCCATTATAGATTTATTTTTACGGTATAAATCTCAGAGGAAGGCTACCGCAAGTTCTGTCTTTCTGGTATGAGGACACAGTCATTTTAATGAACAGACATCCCACACACTTAACATAGTTACTGCTCTTGATTATGTCTTAGTCCCGTAACCAGTGTGTAGGTGTTTACTCCAGCCTACTAGCAAGCACTCGTAGCAGACCGGTTACGAGTCTGAGTTCTGGCGTTGGATTCAAAGCAGAGCTCCACCACTTCCTAGCTTTGTGGCTTTTGGATGTCCTCCCTCCCCCTTCCTTATTAAGCTTTAGATTGTTCATCTGTCAAATGGTAAGAACCAAATTACTGGGGCCAGCAGGTGGCATAGTGGTTAAGGTGCTGGGCTCCCACATGGCCGACTGTGGTTCCAGTTCTGGATCTGGCAGCTTGAAACTCAGGCCAGGCACGTGTGTGGTGCCCAAAATCACAGGAAGAGAAGGGATTGCAGCATGGCCATCCTCCCTGGGGGAAGATTTCTCGCTTTCGGTCTCTCTGGCAGGCACACACGTCCTATAAGCAAAAATCTTTCTCTCTCGCTCTCAAAAAAAAAAAAGAATGTATCTAATCAAAAGGCTGTTATGAGAATTAAAGGAGATGAAAGACCCAAAGCTCTGAATACACATATACTGAACAGCACAATAACCTTCACGATGAAACTACTACTTTTTAAAAAATAATTATTTTATTTAACTTTATTTATTTATTTATTTATTTATTTATTTTAATTTGACCAGAGAGGGACAGAGCAAGAGTGACAGAGAGAGAGAGCGGGAAAATGAGGAAGTCGCCAGGTCTGAGACTTGAAGCACAGTCGGCCATGTGGGAATCCAGCATCCTTAACCACCATGTCACCTGCTGGCCTCTGAAACTGTTATTAATAGGTGGACTTCAAGTTCTGACAGCCCAAACCTGGGTTCCTCATTCCCAATGACAGACAATGGTTGTGGAGAGTCTATCCCCTCTACCCCCAGTATACAGTGCCTCCTTTCTCCATCTAGTAGCTCCTAGTGTAGACATTGATAAGTATACTGTAACTACTCCTTTCATTCTATCTTAAATTTAGTCTTTCAAAAATGGTTTAGTCTTTTAAAAGTTAAAACATCATAAGTACCAGAAAGTCTCATTGATGGGGACCAGCAGTTAGCGTAATGGCTATGTCGCTGTACTCCCATGTAATCGACTGTGGTTCGAGTCCCGGACCTGGAGGCTTAAACACGCCGGAGGCTTAAACACTCCTAAGAGGAGAATGGAGGAGAAGGGATTGTGGTGTGGCCATCCCCCCCAGGGGGGTGATTTCTCTCTTTCTGTCTCTCTGTCTCTCTCTGTCTGTCTGGCGAGCGCACGCGCCCTGTAGAAAAACCTCTAAAAAAAGTCTCATTGATGAACACTCCTGCCTTCCAGCCTCTCTTCTTTGAATCTGAATTCACCATACTCATGGATTTAGCATTTTTCCTTCCAGACTCATAAACACATTTTTATTCAAATATTTGTACTTAGAGAAAATGCATAGTAAGTGTATGGTATTTTCATAATTTATATTAGATGACACATAATATTTTCTATCTGTACAAACTAGCTAATGGAAATATGAGTTTTGGAAACTATGTTTTTTAATTTAGCCATGCTGGTACATATGGATCTAGTTATTCCATTTGAATATTGTGTAATTTTCCACTTTATTTCCTATTGATCTCTGGGATTTGAGCCTCGTAACTTTTGATAGCTTTCTAATACATTAAAATTGTTTGTCCAGTTTTTTAACTCCTTAGTGGGAGAGTGGTTCTGGCTTTGTTTGCAGCTCTTCATTCGGCAAACCAAATACATAGGGATATGACTACAGAATTCTTTGCAAA
>NW_006159594.1:1947886-1952549 GCF_000334495.1 Tupaia belangeri chinensis
GGTGGCATGGTGGTTAAGGGCACTGGACTCCCACATGGCCAACTGCAGTTTGAGTCCTGGACCTGGCAGCTTGCTTTCTCACTTTCCCTTTCTCTCTCTCTCACTCTGTCCCTCTCTGGTCAAATTAAAATAAATAAATAGGACCGTCAGGTGGCATTGTGGTTAAAGGCACAGGATTCCCATATAGCTGACCACAGTGTGAGTCTCTCTCTGATCAAAATTGAAAAAAGATAATAAATAAATAATTATTTAAAAATAAAATAAATAAGTTAAATAAAATAACTCTTTATAAAAAAGATTTATGTATTCATCTATTATTATTATTTTTTAATTTGATCAGTGACGTCAGGTGGCATTGTGGTTAAAGGCACAGGATTCCCATATAGCTGACCACAGTGTGAGTCTCTCTCTGATCAAAATTGAAAAAAGATAATAAATAAATAATTATTTAAAAATAAAATAAATAAGTTAAATAAAATAACTCTTTATAAAAAAGATTTATGTATTCATCTATTATTATTATTTTTTAATTTGATCAGTGAGAGACAGATAGAGAGAGAAAGGGAACACGAGAAAGCAAGTCACTATGTCCAGGACTTGAACAGCAGTTGGCCATGTGGGAGTCCAGTGCCCTTAACCACCATGCTACCTGCCAGCCCCAGAATGTCAGTAAAAGTTTTCGACCCCTAGGGGAAGATGAGGGGAGAGCAAACATGTTTTCTGACTTCATTCTGCAAAATTAGAAATAAAAACAGCTAATTTTAATAAGCATTTAATAAGTGCTAAGCATCAACCTAAATGCTTCAGACATTAAATTATATTTAATCACTACAAAATCTCATGAAGTAGATACTATTATTATTAGTCACAAAAGAGGAAATTGAGGCAAAATAGTCTAAGTTCTCCCTGGGAATCACTGGTAGAGCAAGGATTCAAACACAGCCATGGTGGCATAAGCATAGGGCAGCACCATGTAAGGCTAGGGCCCTATGGGAGGCCCAGGTACAGACCCTGGACCAACCCAAACGGGCCAGGTGCAGTTGCACATGCTTATAATCCTCACTAACTGGGAAACGAGGATAGAGAATCAAACTGTTGATTGTCTGGAATGTCATTTTGGCATAGAAAAACTCAGAAAAAGAATCATGACTTTCCCAATGACCTTGTACAAAACCCTGTCAAAATACCTACTTGTCTCTTCGTTTTCTTTCATATAAACAAACAAGCAAAATTTCAGGGTAGTTGTCTGATTTTATAGTGCTTAACCATTTCATTGTACTGCTATACTGAAAGTGGGAAAAAAGAATAATTGCAAATTAAAAGTCATGAGATAATGAATTGGAAGAGAGGACGGAAGATCCTATAGCACAGAGAGCCCGCAACTACAAAAACCAAAAGAATGAAAGGCTCAAGATGCATCTAACAGACAATGTAGAGGACTAAATTACTGAATGAAGGAAAACTGAGAGAAGATGTGGGAAGCAATAAACCAATGGTATTTATTGAATTTTAAAACATATTTTGGTAATGTAATTAAGAATGGATAGTAAATCCCTTGTTAATATACTTTGTGTGCTTGACAGTAAAATAAAGTCTTTTAAAAATAATAATTTTAGGGGCCAGCAGTTGGCATAATGGCTATGTCGCTGGACTCCCATGTTGTCGACTGTGGTTCGAGTCTCAGACCGGGTGACTTAAACTCAAGCCGGGCACATGTGCGTGTGTGCCCAAGAACCCAAGTGGACAATGGAGGAGAAGGGATTGCAGCGTGGTCACCACCCCTGGGGGTGATTTCTCACTTTCTGTCTCTCTGTCTCTTTCTGTCTTTCTTGTGAGCGCACTTGCCCTATAGCAAAGACCTCTCTAAAAAAATAATAATTTTAAATTAAATTTTATTTTTTATTATTATTTAATTTGCTATAGGACATATGCACTCATGAGAGAGAGAGAAAGGAGAGAGAGAGTGAGAAGGCAAGCCACCATATGAGAATCCAGCACCTTAACCACCATGCCACTTGCCAGGCCTAAAATAAAATCTTTAAACGATTGGGATGCATATACTCCAGAGGGTTGGCAAAATGATCTCTTAGTATTAAAAAAAAATTAAAACATTCATCTTTATATTCTATTTGTTTATTAATATACCTTTGTACATATTTTATGTCTTGCATAATATGCTAATAAGTGATGCATATCTATAATTTGTAAACAGTGAATGCACATATATTGCTGAGGGTGCCCAAAATTTATTAATTGAGTATGTCAAGACACGAAATTACAATACTTAGTTTAAAGATGTTAATCGACTTTATTTGCAGTTCTGGAATTGAGCAATGCTTTATTCTATAAAATGGAATAAGTGTCCCAATGAGCCAAGCAGAGGAAGTTGGCTTTACAGAGAAGGGCTGAAGAAAGCAGAAATAAAGAACAAAGAGTAGACTCAATATTTCAGTTATTTTCTTTGTATGGCAAGGACAGGGAGCCAGTACAGTCAAAGATTACTGATTAATCAACATCGAATTATTCCAGGTTACTTTTTGTTGTAAAGACAGGGAAATGGGAACTTTATTATCGTGCTGATTGAAGACTGAAATGTACTTGTTTGGGGAATTTGACTGTTAACTCTCATTCTCTTGATGTCTTGGAAGGTCAAATTCTGCTTTGTGAAGTGGAACTTTTGCATATGGCCCAATTTTATTTTGTTCTGGTCTGTTAGGGTCTGGTGCAGAAGGTTAATCCAAAACAATGGCCTCTTATAATTTTTACATAACAGGCTTCTTTTTAAGAAGAATTACTTTATTTAACTTTATTTATTTATTTATTTATTTATTTATTTATTTATTTATTTATTTATTTATATTTGACCAAGGGACAGAATGAGAGTGAGAGAGAGAAGGGGAAAGTGAGAAAGTAAGCTGCCAAGTCCAGGACTCAAACTGGAATCGGCCATGTTGGAGTCCAGTGCCCTTAACCACCATGCCACCTACTGGCCCCCATAACAGGGTTTATGAAAATTTCACAGACCATTGTTCTAGAAAAAATAATAAATATTGGTCTGAGACTTATTGTATGGATAATAAAAATAAGCTAACTTTTTTTAAAAAAAATATTTATTGTGATTTTCAAACTGCCGGGTCTGGGTGTCGAACCATGGTTGGCCACGTGGGGTTCCAGTACCTTAGCCATCACACCATCTGCTGATTCTTGATTAACTTTTTAAAATGAAAGAATAGAAACATTAGAAAATTTAGGCTTATTTAGAAAAATTTATGGTTCTAATTATATTATAATTTAAAAGTATTTAATAAATTAATGTAAATACCATTGCTGTTGATCAAGCAGAGGTAAAAAGATACAGAACACAAAAATGTATTGGCATTAGTCAAGAAAAGAGGGAAAAAAATAAAAGCAAAGAATGTGGAATAAAGATGCTGTGTAGGTGTTTGCAGGTGGTGCAGATGTTAAGGTGGCTGGATCCCACTTGGCCAACTGTGTGGTTCAAGTTCCGGACCCAGAGGCTTGAAAAACACACCAGGCACATGTGTTTGTCATCAGATCCAGGAAGGACAATGGAGGAGAGGGGATGGCTGGGTAGCTGTCCTCCCTGGGAGTGGAGAAGTGATTTCTCACTTTTTCTCTCTTTCTTTCCCTCTCTCTCTTTCTGTCTCTTTCCAGTGAGCACATGTGTGTGGGAGGCTGTGCACCAGCGAGTCTGCTGAGGTTTCTTAGAGAGCAAACAATTGCCATGATTGGTTCCCTTCAAAAAACCTGACCTTCGAAACTTTGCTCTGATTGGCCACTAGAATCCCTCAAATTTGCATATCCAGCACCTCATGATTGGTCCAAAAGCAACCAATCATAACCCACCATTTACAATCAATCACGGCCCACCATTTACAACCCATCAGGGCCCACCGTTTACAACCCACCAGAGTGTATATAACCACGATGCCTGGCCCACAGTAGCCAGACAACACAGACAACCAGAAAGACGATGACGACCAGAAAGACTACGACTAAAGAACCTGAAGAGCTGAAACACCGCGCAGTCTCCAGACGACCCTGAAGATCCTGAAGAGCTGACACTGCATCATCTCCAGACGACCTGGGAGACCCTGAAGAGTTGTAACACTACATCGTCTCCGGACGACCCTGAAGAGTTGTGACACCGCGTCGTCTCCGTGCTGCTCATGGTAGACGACGCAACCCTTAAGAGCTGTGACACTGCGTTGTCTCTGTGCTGTACCGTGCTGCCCACAATAAATGGACGACACTGTCCTCTCCGTGTTGTAACACTACGCCGCTTGTCCCGGCTCTCACTCCTTCACTCAGGAAACCTGTTCGGATGTCTCCCCGGGTCGGGACACCTGGCGCCCGAACAGGGATGGGACACATGTGCTCTATAGCCAACTATGGGAAAAAGTAAAAAAGTACAAAGTATATGTCTACAATCTAATCCCTAAAGCTTGTGAATGCAACCTTATTTAGAAAAAATGTCTTTGCTCGTGTAATTAAGATCATTCTAGGGTGAGCAGGTGGCATGGTGCCATGTTGGACTCCTACGTGGCTGACCATAGTTCAAGTCCTGGGCCTGATGGCTCATTTTCTTTAGCTAAAGAATAGCCAGATGGGCATGCCCCCCCCCCCGGCCCCGCCCCACGCG
>NW_006159594.1:1953556-1959473 GCF_000334495.1 Tupaia belangeri chinensis
GATGGAAAATTTATTGGTGGGTTGTGATGGTGTATAGTGAATTAAGGTAGAAAATAAAAATTAAAAAAGAGAAAAAAAATTTGGTGAGCCACAGTAGTGGTATTGAGAGGGTGGAGATTTCAACTGATTACGGTGTTGACAAGTGGGGTCTTTGGGAAGTTACTGGGCTTGAGGGTGGGGTCCGCATGATTGATTTCTGGTGGGCTTATAAGAGACAGAAACACACTCTGCTCTGCTCTATCTTGCCATTTGATAACAGCTGGAAGACCCACCAGATGTGGCCCCTGAACTTGGTCCTCCAAACCATCAGCTTAATAAAACCTAATTCTAAAAAAAAAAAAAAAAGAATAGCCAGATGGGAGAGATGCAGAGGGCAGTGTGGGGGCGGGGCCAGGGCTCCTGCGCCTTGTCTGAGTACACATGTGCTCAGCATTCCAGGAGCTCATTGAAACTGTTATAGAACTTTATCTCAGCTGCCCCTCATTTCCCAACCCAAGGTCAGTGGGTGAGGTTGAAAGTCCCAGCTTTCTAATCACATGGTCTTTTTGGTCTTCTCAGCTCCATTCTGAGGCTCTCCAGGGACCCAGTTCTAAGTCACCTGATTAGCATAGAATCAGTTGTGATCGAAACGGGCTCCTTATGAGTAAGGAAAGGCATACACATTACTCAGAAAAGCCCAGGGAGTTTAAAAACCCTGTACCAAGATCTGGTGACAAAGACCAAATCTATTTGGTGTTACAGCATACATGTGAAGGCAGAGGCAGATTGGAGTTTAGCAGTCCTAAGCCTAGGAATGCGGACTGCCACCAGATGTTGGATGAGGCAAGGAAAGCAATCTCCCCTAGAGCCTCTGGAGGAGTGCAGCCCTGCCAATGCCTCGACTGTGACCTCTGGCTTGTAGAACTGTCACAGAATAGTCTGTTGTTTTAAGTCACCCAGTTTGTGGTCATTTGTTATAGCAGCCCTAGGAAACTAATGCAGATGGTAATAAGTGTTAGGTTTGATTTGGGAGCGCTGGCGGAGTCAGAGGGCAGAGAGGAAAATACCAGAGTCAGGCTTTGGGGTCTAATAAAACCAGCATAATTTATTCTGCGCTCTCGGGTGAGGTCCCTGGCCTGGGCCTGGTTATAGGTCCAGGGAGTCATGCCCAGGGTGGGTGCTGCTCATTCTTAAAGGGTCGTTGTCCAATAGGTGGTCACCACGGGTCCTTGTCTGGCCAATAAAGTTCGCTGTTTCTGTTCAACTTTGGCGGGCGCACCAAATGCAAAGAGCAGGAAAGTCCGTTGGTGATGGCGGCCAGATGTGGAAAACAAGAAAGTTCCTCCTGGTGGGAATGTTTCCACCATGTTTCTTTTCCCTTCCCCCAGACCTTACATTCCAACCTTAAAAGGATAAGGGATGACCACCCGCTCTGGCTGTTTCAGGTTGTTAAGGGGCGTTGATTTGGGGCCCTCTGGTAGGAGGGTCTTGGGGGAGGGGTGTGTGGGGGTGCAGGAGCATCTGATTAATTGCCACTCAAACAATGGTGGATGCAAGTTTTCTGAGAAAGCGTAAAACACAAGGTGTAAAAGCCAGGATTAGACATAGCAGTATGATGGGTCCTAGAAACAGGAGGATGCCAGTAGCAAGAATTTTAAGAGAGCCGTGCATAGAGCTGCAAGCAGGAGAACACAGTGCCTCCGCGGAAGACGAAAATCCCAGCGGAGGGCACTGGCAGAGGCACTGGGAGCCAAGGTGAGGTGAGACATGTAGAGGAGAGAGACATTGGAGAACTGTGGAGAGGTAGTGACTTTGTGGGTAGAGGTATAATTGACCTGGAATGAGGCTGGTACCAGAATGGCGACTATGACTGTCTTAACAGTGGGAGGCAGAACCAGCAAGAGTTATTTTGGGTAGGGTCCAGGGAGGCCAGAAAATGAAAAGTAGAGTTGATTAAAGCTGGCACTTGGGGGATTGGGGAAGGAGAAGGCGAAATTACTGGGGTCAAAATTTTCTGGATTGGTCGTGTAGAGGAGGCGGGTTGTGATAAACTTTAAGTATTTCTATAATGCTCCCAGGGTCTGTATACCAGTCATTTATTTAGATGCCTGCCAGCTGAGCGGACAGCCGGAGAGAGACAGATGGGTTCCTGATGGTAAATGTGACCGGATTAGAGGTCATGGGGGTGCAACCCTGAGTGCACAAAAGATTGACCAGATGGCTGCTCAGTTATCCCAATGGTCGAACTGCAGAGTGACATGAGGAGTGCCTGTCCCAAGCAGTCTTATCGATAATACCTTGACTACCCCATGTGTGTTGTACCTGGAACTCCCATTCCATAACTATCAAGGCAGAGTCCATTCCAAAGACCATGAGAAGGAGGAGGAGGCCGGGCATGGCTAACCAGGTGGGGAGGAAGCGGCCCTGGTTAGCCAGTCCAGACATTTTACACTTACTGTGAAAACAGAATATAATATGGTGAAAATAAGTTAGAATTTGTCAGTAATCACAATAAATGAGAAGTAGATAAACTCATCTATTAAAAGATTATAAAACAGGATTAAATAAAAGAATGCAAAATCCAACTATATGTTGCTTACAAGTCACTGAGTGAAAAACGTGATTGTAAAGACTGTAAATAAAAGAGTGGAAGAAGATGCACTCGGCAATTATTTAAGAAAGCTTGGGAGGTGATTTTAACATCAGATTACACAAAATTTAAGACCCAAAAAGAATTAATGGGAACAAAAAGAGACAGAGCATAATTATTTAGGGAAAAGTCCAGCAAGAAGTCTTTAAGTCTTTATTTATTAGTAAATGAAGCTAAAATACAAATAGCAAACTAGAAGAAAGAGTCTGCAACTCATAGTACAGCTCAAGGGCTATTTTTTTAAGGCAAAAAGAACCTCTACATATGAATAAAAGGCAATAACCCTTAAAAATGGACAAAGGATATGAATAAATATTTATAGAAAGAAAAACATAGCTCCTAAATCTATGAAAAAAGCTCAATCTCACTAGTAAAAAAAAAATGCAGTTAATTTTTGTTTTTTGTTTTGTTTGGCCAGAGGGCTTGTACACTTACTGGAGAGAGAAAGAGAGGGAAAGCAAGAAAGTACCCTTCATGGGGGATGGCCATATTGCAGTCCCTTCTCCTCTATCTCTCCCCTGGGGATTTTGGGTACATGTGTACCTGGCGTGCCTTTTAAGCCGCAGGGTCTGGCACTCGAACCTCACAGTTGGCCATGTGGGATCTAGCTGGCCTAACCACCAAGCCACGAGGTGGCCCCCAAAAATACAATTTTAAACTATGTCGAGGTGCCATTTAAAAATGATCAGGTTGGTAAAGATCCAATAAATCAGTTAAACGTTAGGTTAGCCCTTGTTTAGAGTGTGATGGAACAGACTCTCTTACACATTGCCAGCAGCAGGACAAATTGGTTGGTATAACATCTATGGAGGAAAATTAAGTGATGTTTAACTGAATAAGAAAAAATTTGATCTGCCCATGTACTAGGTCATTGAGAAAGTCATGACTCATTTGTCTATATTTTTCTATGCAAAAAATGCATCATGACGTTCCCAGTGAGCCAATACTTTTTTTCAATTTGTTATGGTTTGAATGTTTGCATGCCCCCCCCCCCATCATTACATTGATCCTATTCCTCAGTACAATAGATCACAGGAGGTGGAGTCATTTGGGAGGTGATTAGATCATGAGGACAGAGCCCTGATGAATGGGGTTATTATGGTTCACAGCATATGTGTTTGAAAACTAAGACAGTAGACAGACTATACAATGGGCAGTTTATAACTGACAGTGTAAAATATTATACCACATCGATGCCTGTAAATGGAAGCCAGCAGCTCCTTGATGCACCATTTTCTTTGGGAGAGGGAAATATGGCAATGGTGACAACATTTTCTGGAATGGGTACACACAATTTGTTATACGGTTAGTCTCAGAAGATCAGTGAGGCATATGAAACTATAAATATAGTTACGTGGTCTTTTTTAACCTCCTCTTGCTATATCACTTTATGACTTTCTGATACTCTTATTCTACATGGCAGAAGAGCAATCTATTTCACTTGCATCGACGGGGGCACCTTTGCTCTCTTCAAATTTATGAATCTGAGGCTCATGCTTTCTTTTCAATTTATTATTTCCTGGGCTGCTTTTTGCTAAAGGTCAGGAACTATTAGTGTACCATTTTCCTTGAAAAGAAGATCAAGGGAGATAATGTGAGGTGATGAGGAATATTAAGGTTTCTCCTTGTATTTGCTAGACTCCTGTAACAAAATACCACAGACTGGGTGACTTAAACAACAGAAATTTATATCTCATGGTTCTGGAGGCCAGAAGTTCAAAATCAAGGTGTTGGCAAGTTTAGATGTTTCTGAGGCTTCTCTCTTTAGTTTGCAGATGGCGATCCTCACACAGTGTCTTCACATGAACTTTTCTGTCTGTGTGTCTGTGTGCACATGCCTGATGTCCCTTTTGTGTGTCCAAATTTCCTTCTTTTTTTTTTTTTTTTTGCTAGAGAGAGACAGAGAGAGACAGCGAGAAAGAGAGGGCAGGAAAATGAGAATCACTTCCACCCCGCCGCCAAGAGGGAGAGCCACGCAGCAATCCCTTTTCCTCCAGTCTCCTCCTGGGATTTTGGTTACACATGCACATTCACCTCCTATAACTTTCAAGCAACTGGGTCTGGTATTTGAACTATGAAGCTGACTATGTGAGATCCAGTGCCTTAACCTCCATGGCGCCAAATTTCTTTTTTATAAGGACACTGCTCAGATTGAATTAGGGCCCACTCCAATAGCATTTTTATTTTTTGGAGAGGTTTTTGCTATAGGGCGCATGCGCTCGCCAGAAAGACAGAGAGACAGAGAGACAGAAAGTGAGAAATCACCCCCCAGGGGAGATGGCCACACTGCAATCCCTTCCGCTCCATTCTCCTCTCGGGATCTTGGGCACGCACGCACACATACCTGGCGTGATTTTAAGCCACCAGGTCTGGGACTCGAACTGCGGTTTACTACATGGGAGTCCAGCAACATAGCCATTATGCTAACTGCTGGTTCCCTAATAGCATTATTTTAACCTAATCACTTTTATGTATTTTTGTATAGGGCATATGTGCTCACTGGAGAGACAGAGAGAGACAGAAAGTGAGAAATTATTCCCCGTCCCCCACCTTGGGGAATGGCCATGCCGCAATCCCTTCTCCTCCATTCTCTTGGGATTTTGGGCATGTACGCACATGCACCTGGCATGAGTTTTTTAAGCCACCAGGTTTAGGACTTGAACTGTGGTTGACTACATGGAAGTCCAGCCACGTAACCATTATGACACCTGCTGGTCACCCTTAATCACTTCTTTTAAAGGCCCCCGTCTCCAAACATTGTCACACTCTGAGGTACTAGGGCCTCTATCTGTAAATTCGGGGGTGGGAAGAACATATTTCAGTTAATAACACTCAAGATAAACAAGACTGAACTTGCTTTTTTTAAATTTAAATTTATTTGTTTACGTTCATTCACTGTACATCATTACAGCATACAAAATGAGATTTTCCATCCAGAGTACACTGTATATTGTCTCAATCAAGCACATCAACATACATGTTATTGTCAACAAATAATTTTCCATTTCTTGTTTCCTGTATGTTTTGCTTTCCCTTCCCCCATCCTTGATTCCCTATCTCTTACCCTCTGCCATCTCCCACTCTCTTCCCACACTGTCTCTGGTATCTATGTTTACTTTCTATACTGTTTTTCCCTCATAATTTATTGAATTACTAAAGATCTTAATTAATCTAAATATTTTCATAGCAAACATAGCTGATATATACATTTCCATGAACACAAGTCTAACTTTAGGCATCCTATAAAGTAGCTTCTAGTTGGGGCTATATATCTTTTTTTTTTTTTTT
>NW_006159594.1:1959523-1959794 GCF_000334495.1 Tupaia belangeri chinensis
ACGCTTGCCAGACAGACAGAGAGACATAGAGACAGAAAGCGAGAAATCACCCCCCAGGGGGGATGGTCACGCCGCAACCCCTTCTCCACCATTCTCCTCTCGGGATCTTGGGCACGCACGCACACGCACCTGGCGTGAGTTGTAAGCCACCTGGTCCAGGACGTGAACCGCGGTCGACTACGTGGGAATCCAGCGACATAGCCATTACGCTAACTGCTGGTTCCTGAGGCTTTATATCTTACTGCGGTCATCGAATGGATTTTTTTTTTTT
>NW_006159594.1:1960447-1966608 GCF_000334495.1 Tupaia belangeri chinensis
GACTGGATCTTTGAATGCCTCTCTAGGTTTGGAAAGTTTTCTTGCAGGATTTCATGGAATAGATTATCAATGCCCTTATGGGTCTCTTCACCTTCTGGAATGCCAATTATCTGGATGTTTGGACGTTTGATGGTATCTAGTACTTCTCGTATATTATTCTCAAATTTTCGTGCCGTTTTCTCAGTCTTTGTGGTGGATTTTTCTAGGCCAGCAATTTTCTCTTCTACGTCTGAGATTCTATTTTCTGTATGATCTAGTCTGCTTTTAATACTTTCAAGGGAGATTTTGCCTTCTTGTATTATAGACTTCATTTCTAACAGTTCCGTTTGACTCTTTTGTAAAGTGTGTAATTCCTCTTTTAGATCTTGCAAGAATTTCCTCACCTCCTGGAACTCGTCAACTTCTTTCTCTTTAGCAGTTCATTGTCTCTCTTCTCTTCCATTATGAATGTTCTAAATTCTTTATCAGACATTTCCATGATTTGCATTGAACTACTTGTGGATGAAGAGGAGTTATTCTTTTTCCTGGAGGAGAGGTATTTTCTTACTTTCCCATATTTCTTGTGGTCCTGCGGTGATTTCTTGTCATCTGATAGATGGTGTGTTTCTTTCGAATTCTTGAAGTTCAATCTGAGTGTTCAGGAGCAAGCAGAAAGAGGTGATCTGGAATCTCTTTGCCGTTCTGTTGTGATCGCACGCTAGCTTTGTTTGCTGGAGGCTGAATTATCAGTAGAAAATCTTCATTTTTCCTGTCCCCTGAAATGACTAGTTTGCAGAAGCCATGAGGAATCCTCTTCAGAAGGAAGGCCTCAACTCTCCTGCCTGGGAAGACTGAACTTGCTTTGATAGCTGAAAATCTCAAACTCTAAAACTGTGTTTCTGGTGGAAAACACAGGGGAAACACTCAAAGGCACTGGAATAGGCAAAGATTTCTTAAATAAGACTCCTTAAAGTACAGGCAACAATACCAAAAATAGATAAATAGGATTACTTCAAGAGACAAGCTGCTGCAATGCAAAGGAAAAAGTATAGGGAGGAAACAACCCTCAGAGTGAAAGAAAATGTTTGCAAGCTATACTTCAGATAAGAGATTGAGATCCATAAAATATAGGGAACTCAAGCAGCTCACCCACAAAAGAAAACAAAACAAAACAAAAAAATGAAACAAAACAAATAACCCAATTAAAAAATGGACAATTGAAAAAAAGTGGACAATTGAATTGAACAATTTCCTAAGAAAGACATATAAATGGCCAAAAGCATATGAAAAAAATGCTCAACATCCCTTATCATAAGGGAAATGCAAATTGAAACCACAATGGGACACCATTTAACACCAGTAAGAATGACTCTGATCAAGAAAATAAAGAACAAGTGCTGATGAGGCTGTGGTGAAAAGGAAACTCTCCTGTGCTGCTGGTGGAGATGTAAATTGGTACATGTAAATGTAAATTGGTACAGACACTATGCATATTACTCAAAAATCTACAAACAGAACTTTCATTTGACTTATTTCACTCCCCAGTATTTACCTAAAAGATAGGAAAATACTCTTGCACACCCATGTTCACTGCAGCATTATTCATAATTTCTAAGATTTGGAAATCAACCCAAGTGCCCAAGAATGGACAACTAGATTGAAAAAGTGTGGCATATGTACACAGGAATATTACTCAGCCATAACAATGAGACCTTGTTATACGATACAAAGTAGATGAACACAGATTTAATGCTAAGCAAAGTAAACCAGATTATGAAAGAAAAACTGTATGTCCCTGCTAAATATATACCAATTGTCTGCACTCTATGACAGAAATTGAGAGACTTAAAGATATACTAATAGGGAAGACAAGTGTAGTTATCAGACACTGTAGGAGAGGGTGAGTGGATAGCAGGGGTAGGAAGTGGGAAGGATTTAGGGAGGAAGTACTTGACAGACATAAGAATGTAAAACTCTCCAGTGGAAAAAAATATATATAATAATAATCCTTGATTTGATGGTAAGATAATGCATGTATTTTTTAAAAAAATCTATATTGTGTACTATGAAGATATAGAACAATATTTTTTTAAAAAAGGAAAGTTAGAGATTTAGATACAAAGTGCACAGTTATTTAAAGCTTTGATGTTTACAGATGTGAACTTGTCTATTTTCTGAGGTCTATGATTTCGTTCCCTAGGAAGGATTAGTTTAGTGTTCTGTATTAATTCCCTTCTTGTGTGCAGGCTTAATAATGGTATAAAGACTGGAGTAGACCACTCAAAGTAGAATAAGAATTAAATCAAAACAAAAAATGGGCATTAGAGAAACAAAGGATAGCTATTTTAGTCACTAGAGTCCAAAATAAAGCTTATATCTTTGAGTATGATTATCATTTATTTACATAAAATATACCAATTTTTAAAAATTTCCAGGAGTTTCTTTTACCCTTAAGAGTCTGAAGCTGTGGCTGAATGGCTGCAATCTCATGATAAAATTTTAATGGGCGAGGAGTTGCCTTTTATGAATGAGCAAAGAAAGTGACTTTTTACAAAGGAATTTACTCTTGGTTACGACAATGTGAACATCATTGACAACAAAGGGTTTAGAATATTACATAAACTTAATTGATAAAGGAGCAGCATGACTTGAGAGGATTGACTCCAATTAAAAAGGAAGTTCTGCAGGTAAGATGCTGTCAAACGGCATTGCATGTTACAGAGAACTCTTCCTTTCATGAAAGGCAGAGTCAATCAATGCAGCAAACTTGATTATTGTCTTTTTAAAAGAAATTAGCACAGCCATCTCAGTGAAAACATCGACAATGACAACATCCTGATCAGTCCGCAGCCATCAACAATGAGGGAAGAGCTTCCGCTAGATTCTGACTCACTGAAGGTTAAGAAATTCACTAGCATTTTTTGGCGATAAAGTATTTTTAATTAATACTCATATATTGTTTTTTAGACATAACACTATTGAAGACTTAATATCCTAGAGTAAACATAGCTTATATGCACTGGGGAGCCAGAAATTTTGTATGGCTTGCTTTATTGCAAGATTAGCTTTATTCTGGTGGTCCACAACTGAACCTTCAATATCTCTGAGGCATACTCTACTCAGCTCGCAGCACAGTTCTGGTTCCACTGGGCAGAGCACACTTAGGTTAGTCTGCTGGGATTTCCAAAAAGTGAGCTTTCCAAAAGTGAGCTTCTCTCATTAAACTTTTGTTTTCTAGGAAGCAAAGTGAGATGGTTGAAAAAGCAGGTGCTTTGGACTCTGTCTTGGATTCGAATCCAGGGTACAAACTTATTTACCTGAGTAATGTGCAGATTTACTTAACCATCTCTGTAAAATATGATAGTACCTCTATCCTAGGATAATGAGAAGACAGAGGTGCTCAACAATATTAGTTCCTTTTCTGCTTAGAAGATTTGTAGGCTGGGACACAAGAGAATTGTTTTATGCCTCACGATCAGGCTCACGGAAGGAGGGTGGGGAAGGCTGAAGCCATTATTGTCACCTCTGCCTGCAGGATTGGCTCTGCCACTGCCCAGTGTCTGACCCAGGATGGGGCTATGTGGTCATCAGCAGTTGCAAGCAATAGAAATGTGGACTGGGTAGTGTCTGTGCTGCAGCAGGAGGGGCTGGTCACGGTGAGCACCGTGAGCTACGTGGGGAAAGCCAAGGACTAAGACTGGCTGGTGGTCAAGGTGAGGGGTTAAGGGTACAGGAGGGGCAATGGTTATTTTGAAGTCATAACCTAACCAATGGCATTAACATAAGAAATAAGACCAACCATGTGCTCAGCACGGGTCACTCCAGAGGCCCACAACCTGCAGACCAGGGCAGAGATGATTAGAGTGTGAAGTGAAAGACGGTTCTCCATCCTCACTTGGTGATATTCTCCTATGCTCTAAACATGACCTAGGTACAGCCCCAGGGACACCAAACAAGAATCACCCCTCACTGTAGCAGATCTGAACCTGGTCCTCCATATCCCCTTCTTGCCTGAGGGCTGCAAGAACACTGAGGGTGTGGCCTTCCTGGTGTGTGTGGTGGGGGCCAGCTACTTTGTGGAAGAACCTCAGGGCAATGAGCGGGTCAAGTACACATGCTGAGGTCTGGGGGATCATAGAGCTGTGGTTTGTTCTGTTGCTCCATCTCTACTCACACACCTGCATGTGGTCCTAGCTGCACCACAACCTTGGTTCCACTGGGCAGAGCACACTTGGGTCAGTCTGCCAAGCAGTCAAGGGGACTGCAGGGCTCCACTTCCTATACCATGCCCCAGAGTTGAAGAGGCACACCTAGTTCTGGCTCAGGTTTCAGAGGCTGTCCCGGTCTGGATTCACCGGCATCTGCTCTGGTCCCATCCCTTCAGTCTAACTGTCTCATGACCATCTCTAGGATGTCACAGGGACACCTTACTCCTCCACAGAGATGGCTGAGGGAAGACTCCTCCTCCCCCGGCCTGCTATTCCAGCCAGAGTCCACAGAGTCTTCCAGGGGATCCCACTGCCTATGAAAAACCCTCTCCCCTGCTGTTCCAATGGATCCCCTGAGAAGGGTCAGTCCTGGTCCCTCCCCTGAACCTGTAGGCAGAGAATGGATCCTATGATCTGGGTGAGCCATCTCCTCCTCAGGGAGTCTTCTTACCACTGACTACCTCCTCCCTCCCCCCAACCCCCCCAGCAGACCTTGTCCCACTCTCTCTGGTTCTCACACTCTGTGACCTTCCAGACTTCTCCCTCCATGCCCAGGCCAACCTCTGGTATTTATAAGAAACTCAGACTTCTAGCACCTTCCTCTGTGGAGTGCCCCACACAGAGCTGGTGTTTATGTTGTGCAAATTCTCACCTCTGCTCATTAAAGCAGACACTACTACATCAGCTTTCCTAATGTCATTCCCCAGTGTGATTTTCAATGACCTGCTGTGCCCTGTGCCAAGTCTGTGCGATGAATGACAGTGAGGGGATTGTAGAATCAGATATTCCTGGAGACAGGGCATTCCTTTCTTCACCACCCTGGAGTCACAGGGAGAACACAGTGCAGACCTTAGCTCCTCCCACAGTCCCTCAGGCCAACGGATGCCAGGACTCTGGCTGAGCATACATCTCCCTTTCTCCTCCTTATTCTGCTTCCAGATCCTGGGTGAGAATGTGAAGACCCCAGCTCTGAAGACCCCAGTACCTGAGGTATTGCTCACATGGAGGGGTGAGGGCTCCAAGGGGTTTGAGGCCACTCTGTTTCGTGCTCTGCTTCCCTAAGAGAACACCTGGGGAAGGGGACTAGGAAGTGGAATACCCACGGGAGAGCAGGTAGAACTGTGCTCTGGAAGCCAGGATTTCTTCTCACTTATGGAACCACACTTCAGGCTCCTTGACCTCCAGGAGCTGTGACCACACAATGAAAAGGAATGTGGCCCCAACTCCAATCCCACAGGGGAGCCTCAATCACCTCCAACATGCTCTGTACTCTGAGAATGGAGGACAGTGGGAGCTGCAAGGGGACAGTGGCCATGTGGTATTCAGTCTCTAATCTTCCCAAAAGACGCCATAGAAGCACACTTAGTCCCTCCCCTGCCTATGGCCGAGCTTCCCCCACCTTTAGCTCTTCATCTCTTTTTTGAATCAACAGCTCCTGCTCTGAGCTTAGATTTGGAGCCCAGGGTTTCTAAATGCATTTCCCACTACATAGATTGTTCCATGTTTGTCGCGACCCGCGGGACAGTCGAACAGGTTCCCTGGGGGAGGGAGTGAGAGATGGGACAAACACACGCACACATAATACGAGGTGCTGATCAAGTCTTCTTCTTCTTCCATTTATTGAGGGAAAATGGCGAGTTATATACAGCTGGTGGGCACCAATTGGTTGCCCGAAATGCAAATGAGAGAGAACAGCATGAACCAATCATTGATGTGGGTGGTTCTCTTCCGTTGCCTAGAAACCCAACCACTTCCGGGGAGAATGGTTGGTCACATGATTTCTGAGAACCGGTTTGCCCGGTGAGGAAGTGAAGCCTAATGGTTTCCAAGATGGTGGATAGCTCAAGATGGCAGAAAGCTCAAGATGTTTCTGTATGTAGTGCCTTCCACACATGTTCCCGCTCTCCAGAAATCCATCTGCTGAAGGCCCTGTCCATCTGGCTGATCCCAGGGGTTCTGGCTTTCCCAGCAGGA
>NW_006159594.1:1966661-1978949 GCF_000334495.1 Tupaia belangeri chinensis
TGTCAAGACCCTCCTAGTTTAACTTTGCCAAAAACCACTTCTCTCTAGAGATCCTACACCATCCCTACTTTCTCCTCTTCCTTACTCCTCAATTCTGCCTCCTCATCACTTAGAATCCAATTTTCAAGAAGCATTTGACTTTTGGGTTGTATTCATCTTGCATTTTTCACACCCATTTATCTCCTCATGGGGAAAGCTCTGTGGCATTGATTGCTGTTGTCAATGAATCTCAGATGGTGAATGTGAGTGAATGGGGAGCTTTGGGTGGGGCGATGGAAAGAATATGAGGGTTTGGGACAGTGAAACCATGCAATATAAAAAAAAATCCAAATGTACAGCATTGGGCACCTGCTGTATCCACACCATTATCTCATCCCATCTCCACATCCCAGGACCGCCTTGTGTGGTTGTACAGGTTGCTCGCTGTGCAAGAGCACCTAGTCTAGAAATTCAGCTCATGCTTACCTTGCCAAGCTATGCACCTGGACCTGGGGCCACATTTACCTGAAGGAACAGGGTAGTTTTAGAATTTGCACTCATGAAATCAAGCAAGGATGGAACTGAAAGCTCAGAGGAAAATGTCTTCTAAAAATTTCACACCAGGGGGCACTGTAGGCCACCAGTGTTCCTGCCTGGCACTCCTGTGACTATCACAAAGCAGGACTTACAAACTCCATGTGACAGATGAGGACATGGAGACCTGGAGATCTTGAGTGATTATCCCAGGGTGACCAGTTCATGGCAGAGCGTGAATATGGCCTTGGGTCTCTTTAGCCCAGTTCCCTGACTTTTCCCCTAAGTACTTTTCTCTGGGCCAAAAATGGGCAAAGGCAACCTCTGCCTTTCTAATTTTTCTTTCAGCTCAAGTTTCATCTTACTTCTGCCCAGATTTTGTTCTTTGGTAACTCACAGAGTGGAGTGGGAGAAGCATATGAGTTTGGGCCTAAGAGCAAGCAACTCCCTCAATTCCTCACAGCCCTGTTCATCTAGCAAGAGCCCTCTTTCTCAACTGCGGCAGACTGTTTCTATTCCATTTTCTTTGTAAATGCTGGAGACCTGCACTGCTAGCAAAACTGCATGCCAGGACCGGCAAGTCCATGTCTACAGAGCTGGCACCAGAGGACACCCAGGTGAACTGTTGGTTGCCCGTTCCCTTGCATCCTCTCTGCTGACCCACTGCAAAGCCCCCATTCACTATCTGGGGTGTATAGACAACAGTGGCAATCAGTACCATGGAGCCGCTCCCATGAGGGCACAGATAGGTGTGGAAAATGGAAGAGAAACACAACCAAGAACCCAAATGTTTCTCAAAAATTGGCTTTGAAGTGAGGAAGAGAAACTACTAAGTAAGGAAAAGAAGGAATGCTTTGACAGTGCCAGGATCCCTATGGAGAAGTGTTTTTGGGGAAAGTGAGGCCTGGGAGGTTCCTGACATGGTCTCCCCAAGGACTTATCAGGATGATTCAGCTGAGGGGTGAGGGTTCAACAGTTCCCAGCTGCTCCCATGCCAGCCCCCATGTGCTTTTCCCAGTCTGGCCAATCCCTGCTGAGACCAGCAACTTCCTCCTCCTCTGTAGAAGAAGAGGGGCTCTCCTCTGCAGGAGCGGTGGTCCAGTAGAACCCCAGCCCTGGCACTGAGGAGGGCCATCTGCCCACAAAGGCACACACTCCCATGGCAGCCTCCCTCGGCCTTTTCATAATCCTGTCTAACACTGACCCTTTGACTCTTTTCAGGTTATAGATAATCTGGCTCTACAAAATCCCTTTGAAAACCCCTGTGGATGGAGGTCCATGGTCCCCTTCAGAGGAGATAGGGCTAGGGCTCTCTGACTGCATCCTCTCTCATCAGCCCTTCCTCTCAGTGTGTAGGGTTGCACAGCCTAGAAGTGAGATCTGGAGGGCAGCAGGGACTCCATTAGATCCCTCCATAAAGCCTGGCCTTTGAAGGACTTGGGAGGTAGAATCCGGAGCTGGAGTGATGTCTGGGCCTTTTGTCATGATTTCAGTAGGGCATAGGCCAAGACCTCAGTTCCATCTTCCTTCCATGCCGCCAGGGAGCCAGAGGACCGTGAGAGATTTGTATCTTCCCCGGGCTCCTCAGACACCGCCTGTACCATTGAGCGAACACCAAGGCAGCTGGCTTTTCCTTGCGGCTCTGCGGCTGTAGCTCTGGGTGCAGTACTGTAGTGATTGCCCAGGAGAACAAATGAAAACCAGATGTAAGAGGTTTCATGGACACTAGGATTCAGGTTATGAGTAGAATTCTAGGATGGATCTAGCGTGGGCACGACAGGCAATGGGACAGGGTTGCTGCTGGCATTACTGACCTTGAATCTACATTCAATTCTTTTCTTAAAATTTTAATTGGCAGAAAACTTGCATTGAAGCTCCTCACCCCGTTTCTTGATGTGGTTAGCAGATGTTAAGTGTCTTCTTTGCCTGCAAATGCCATCCCTGCCTCAGTGGCCCATTTCCTTACATATCCTTAACCACTGTCCCCATCATCAAGAATTCCTTCCTTCCTGTTTGTCGCCAGCACCTGAGCATCCTGAGATCCTGGAAAAGAGAAAGTCTTTGCCTGAGGAGTAAGAGATGTGGATAATTAACTGTCATACCATCAGCTCTACAACCCCCTCATCAGTGCTGTGCCGTGACCCTTTTCTCTTACCCCTCTTGCTTGTCTGGCCTGTCTCCGAGGACCTTCATCTGCTTGACCCAATGACTAGTTTTTTGAAGACAGAGTCTTCCCATGTTGTGATCTTACTGTCCTTGCCCCTTATGTCAGACTGGAAATCAAACCTGGACCTTCAGTGTTGTCTCACGTTTGGGGCATAGTGTGTTAGCACACATCCCTGCAACTGGGCATCCAACAGCTGTTTCAAATTGCCACCACTCCTCCCCCACAGCTTTACTTCTGTCCACTCTAAGCAATAGCCTTGCAGAATTCTGCACAAAGAAAACAACGGAAATGAGATGGCACTCCTTTGATCTCTTCCCACTGTGCCCCCACACTTACTTGTATTTGCTTCTGTTCTTGCCTAAAAGCTCACATATCAGCAGAAGAGGTGTACCTGCCCCCTCCAAGGGAATCCTTCCACATTCATGTCGTTCGCTCAGGAGCTTATCCTCTCACCCCTCTGGGAACCTCCTTCCAGGAACTAAATTCTTTCTCATCTGCAGCTTCAAGCATTTGAACACTTTAATCTGAAAACAAAACCAACCAACAAAGAAAACTCAAACTGTTACATCTCTAATTATCCTGTAGCCATCTTTATTATTTCACTCCTTCCCATAAGAGTCCCTCTCTCTTGTGCACTCTGCAAGCTTTTCATGATCAATGTGCATGCTGAGGTTTTATTCTCCTCCCTTTAGGCATTTCGAGCCTACTCTTCTCCACACTCTAATACTCAGTATGATCTCAAGGACTCTTCCCTTGCCACCTAGATAAGACTCTAAGCCTGTTGTTGTCATCCTGTTTTGTTTGTTTTCCCCCTCTGTCTCAGAGATTTGCCTTTGCTGGACTATTTCTGCAAGAAATATGCAAGGTGGGCTGCACTGCCTGGCCAGTTGCCTCTTTTATCATCTCACTCCTGATACAAAGACAATTTTCCTTGGCCTCAGGAGAGAGAGAAAAGGGACCATCAGCCATGGATTTCCTTTTCAGTTCTGCAAACATGCTAGTGCTCATAAATGGAAGTCGTTATCTTCCAGATGAAATTCCAGAACACACTTCTGACCCTTCTCAAGAGAGATACTGTGTGCCACCCCCTGGACAGCTCACAGTAGACTCAGGTAGGCCTGAGGTTGGATGTTGCAGCCAAATCAGGCCCCCAATAAGCAGAACCATAGATCTTTTAACTCCCTGTATTCCTTTCTCAAGTGGGAAGGACCTATAGCTTGACTGCCATGAGGGTAGAGGCTAGAGAGGCAGAACGGATGAAAGAACAGAAGAACATAAGATTGCATCATATGAAGAAGGCCAAGGAGCTACTGGGAGAATATAAGCACATAACTGGGTGTTGAGAAAAGTTTGCAGGAGTGGGAGGGAGGAGAGAGAGTCAACTTAGGTTGCATGCACGTGAGAAAGTACTAAAGTACAGAACTCGAAGGTTGCTGGGGTTGAGAGGGAGCAAGTTTATTTAGTGGGCCCAGGAGCACTCTGGAACAGTAATGCAATCCACATCCTCTCCTGGATTGATAATCAAGGTTACTTGGGGCAACTTGGCTAAGGTCCAATGAAGTTTCTAGCATGTAATATAAGAGAGTACACTCATAGTCTCCAGGTAGTGAAAGATTTCTAGAGGAAGATGCAAGAATGCCAATCATACAGAAAAAAAATTAATACATTTGATTACATTAAAGTGCGTTCTATATATTGTGTATGCACCAGCAGCACCCCCCCGCTCCCCGCAGGAGGAGCAGGATGTGCTCCCACATGGACCCATGAGCCAGCCAGGGGGTACAGTGGCTCTGTAGATTATGATTTTGTATATATCGAGTATAAACTGATGTTAAACATTTTAATACAATGTGGAGTGATAAATCATGCTAGTTCATTTATTCTTTGGCTCAAATATTTAACAGTTTCTGTGATGAAAACGTTTGCAATTTACTCCCTTCACACTACTGAGCTCTGAGCAGCCCCTTTCAGGGACTAGGACAACTGAACATTTTCTGCTCAGACTTCACTCTCCTGATCCCAAGATCTAGTAGGAAAGGCCAATCACAGGCCATCTGCCTTTGAACTCTGAACGGCCCCTTTCAGGGTCTAGGACAATTGAAGATTTTCTGCTCAGACTTCACCCTCCTGAACCTAAGATCTAGATCAGAGCAATCCTCAATCCCCATGGAATCTGCTGCACAGAGGGAGAAAGAGGCAACCACAGAGAGATTGCAGAACACCTCCGGCATGCCTCTGAATGCTTAGATTTAACTTCAAACACTAGGAAAAAAATGTATAATCCATCAGATGACCAGACACCACTGCAGAGGCACAAGAAATATGAGAAACCAAGAAAATATCTCTCTCCCAAGGGAAAAGAATAACTCTTCATCCTTTACAGACAATACAATAGAACTCATGGAAATGTCAGATAAAGAATTTAGAATATTCATAGTGACAAAGCTGACAGAGATGCAAGAGAAGAGAGACAACAAATCCCAGAAGATGCAGGAGAAAAGAGACAATGAGTTCCAGGAGATGAGGAAGTTCTTGCACCATCTGAAAGAGAAAACACATGCCATAAAAAAGAATCAAACAGAATCGTTAAAGATGAAGGCCGTAATACAGGAAGTCAAAAATTTTGTTGAAAATATCAAAAGCACATTAGATCATGCAGAAGATTGAATCTCAGATGTAGACAATAGAACCTCTGACCTAGAAAAATTCATCAAAAAGACAGAGAAAATAACCCCCCAAAATGATAACACACAAGGAGTACTATATACCATTAAACGCCCAAACATTGGATTATCAGTATGCCAAAGATGAAGAAACTAATAAGGGCTTTAATAATCTATCCCATAAAATCCTAGAAGAAAACTTTCCAAACCTAGAGAGGCACTCAAAGATCCAGACCCAAGAAATACAAAGGACCCCACATAGAATTAATCCAAGATCTTCCCCGAGGCACATCATAGCCAGATTGACCAAAACTACATATAGAGACAAGATACTAAAACTGGCAAGAGAGAAATGTCAAGTTACTTTTAAAGAATATCCCATAAGGCTAACATCAGACCTCTCATCAGAAACAATGCAAGCAACGAAAGAATGGGAATATATATTCAAAGTGTTAAGTGAAAACAATTTCAACCAAAAATACTATACCCAGGAAGATTATCCTTCACATGGGAGAAAAAGACAAAAACATTCTCATATAAACAAAACCTGAAAGAATTTACTGACACCAGACCAGCTCTCCAAGAAGTCCTGAAAGAAGTGCTATAGCAGGAAAACTAAAGTCAGAAACAGAAATAAGAACACGAAAAACAACTAAGAGAATGGCCAACTTAATGGTAGAGACACGTCTGGAAAGATCAATAATAACATTGAATGTTAGCTTCCAGAATTTAAATGGAAAGATCTGACCACAGTAACACAGCAAATTCAACAGAAGAGAGACTAATTACATGAGATTGAACTGGAGAAATAGAATTTTATGACTTCTGACTAAAACATTACTGATTTTCTCCTATGCTTTGTTTTCTAGGTTTAAGGATTTTTGTCTTCTCTTGAACTGTTGATAGGTTCATCTACTTACTGTTTGAACTGAATCCTAATCTTTTTTTCCTGGATTTAAGCCTTAAGCAAACTTCTCTTAACATCTTAAAATTTTGATCTATTAAAACTAAAACTGTTTTTCTTGAAATTAAAAATGCATTAAAAATACCTGTTTAGGGGACCACCAGGTGGCGTGGTGGTTAAGTGTCCATGTGCTGGACACTCCCACATGGCCGAACACGGTTCGAGTCCTAGACCTGGTCGCTTGCTTTCTCACTTTTCCTCTCTCTTTTTCTCTCTCTCTGTGTCTCACTCTTGTACATTAAAATAAATGAATGGTGGGAACCAGCAGTTAGCGTAATGGCTATGTCGCTGGATTCCCACGTAGTCGACCACGGTTCGCGTCCTGGACCCGGTGGCTTAAAACTCACGCTGGGCATGTGTGCATGCGTGCCCAAGATCCTGAGAAGAGAATGGAGGAGAAGGGATTGCGGCGTGACCATCCCCCCTGGGGGGTGATTTCTCGCTTTCTGTCTCTCTGTCTCTCTCTGTCTGTCTGGCGAGCGCACGCGCCCTATAGCGAAAACCTCTCAAAAAAAAAAAAAAAATAAAAGAATGGATAAATAAAAATAAATAAATAATTCTTTAAAAAAATACCTGTTTAACGACTACAGTAAGTTACATAGCCCCAGCTAGGTACTACTTTATAGTATGTTCATTCTACTCATTGAGGTTTATGCCTAAAGTCAGACATGTGTTCATAGATATGTATACATCAGCTGTGCTCATTATTGAAAGTATTTCAATTAATTAATATCTTTCGTGAATCAATAAAACGTGGAGGGAAAAATGGCAGGTGAAGCAACTATAGATACCAGAGACAGTGTGGGAGGAGGATGGGAAATGGCAGAGGGGGAGAGGTAGGGAATCAAGGAGGGAAAAAAAAAAAGCAAGATATATAAGAAACAAGAAATGGAAAATTATTTGTTGACAGTAACAAGTATGGTAATATCCTTGATTGAGACTATAGACAGTGTATTCTGGATGAAAAAAATCTCATTTTGTATACTGTAATGATGTACAGTGAATGAATGTCAATAAATAAATTTAAAATAAAAAAGAAGAAAATGCACTCTATAGCAGAAACTGAAAGATTGAAAGGTTTAATAGCAAGGAGACCAACTGTAGATACTAGAGACAATATAGAAGGGGGTGAGACGGGGGATAAGGGAAAAGAAAACATTTCATAGAAACAAAAAGTGAAAAGTTATTTGTTGATGATACCATATACAGTAATGTCTTTGACTTGACTAATACACACCGTGTTCATGTTGGGGAAAACCATGTTGTACACTGTAAGGATGTACACTGATTAAATGTAAATAAAAAGAAATAAAATTAAATTTAAAAATTAAGAATTTTTTTTAATCAGTAGACACTATTAAGAGGATAAAAAAGCAAACCACAGAGTGGGAGAATATACAACCCACAAACAAAAGAAAAGGACAAGAGACTCACATAGATACTTTATAAGATAGGATTTCCAAATTACCCATTAAACATGAAAAGATCCTCAGCTATATTAGCAATCAGAGAAATGTGAATTAAAAACATAATGAAATACACCAGAAATCTAGGCAACTTCTGACAATACTGAGTCAGATGTTGATGAAGATGTGAAGCAATAGAAGCACAAATACATTGCTATTGGACGTTTAAATTCAGTCACCACTGTGGAAAGAGGTAGGGCATTGTCCACTGAAGCTGAACATACCGTAGAGAACAGCAATTCCATTTCTAGGCACCTATAAGGCACTTGTGGAGCTTTATTTATCATAGACCCATACTGAACCCCATGTTCATCAACAATAGAATGTATAAATAAATTGTGGTCTGGCCATATAATGCCATACAATGCAGATATGAACATGAATAAACTCAAAATGTAATATGGAATGAAATTAGCCAGTTACAAAAGCGTACATATTGAATGATTCCATTTATGTGACATTAACAGAAAAAAAAAAAAAAACACAAAACTGAGCCATAGTGTTTAGGGATACCCTTACTTTAAGCAGTAGAGACATAAAGAGAAGCAAGGCAGAGATCGCCAGTCAGAATATCAAGGAGAGGGTAGTGAAGAGTGGGTGTTTTGAGTGAAGATGACAAGGCCTTTAGGGTGCTGACAGTGTTTGTTTATCAGCTTGGGCAGTTACATGGGTATTGATCTTGAGAAAATTAGTATGTTTGCTGAACATTTTTGTTTCATGAATTCCATTGTAGGTGTGCTCTGTATCACAATTTATAGTCTATATCACAATCTAAAAGCTTTGTAGATTAATTGTATATATTCAATTTTTTTCCCAGCATGATTACACTATATATTAGTCCAGTTAAAGATATTATCATACACATTATCATCAACAGATAATTTTCCATTTTAGTTTAGTGTCTCTTAAATATTTTACTTCTTTATTTTTCTCCTTGATTCCTTTCCTCTCACTTCCTATCATCCATTTCCCATGCTCCTCTCACACTGCCTCCAGTATTCGCAATTGTTCTTCACACTTTTATACCTTCTGATCTTTCAGTTTATGCCATAGAGAGCAGATATTTGGTATATATTAATTGGGGATATACAATATCTCTCCTTTATAGCCTGCCTTGCTTCACTCAGCAGTAAATCTTCCATATTCCATATTCATCCACTTTCTATTGAATTCCACAGCCTTTTTTATGGCCGAGTAGTATTCCATAGTGTATACATGTCAGACTTTTTCCATTCATTCAACAATCTAAAAGTTCTAAAAAATTCCTTGCATTCTTAGCAAACTAAATACATGTTTGGAGTGGACCTGCTTACAACACTCAGGTAGTTATAGTTTTGTTATTTTCTTTTTTTCCTTATGAATTGGTGGGAGGAAGTGGCAGCACTTTATTCTCTGGAGTCACAGTTGGAGACACTTCCCTTGTTCATCTTCCTGTTATTATCATTGTTTTTTTTTTTTTTTTTAATTTACCTAGGGCGTGTGCTCTTTCTACACACACACACACACACACACACACGGAAAGTGAGAAAGCATCCCCATGGGGGATGATCGTGCCATATTCTCTTTTCTTTTATTTCTCTCCCCTTTTAGGATTTTGAGCCCACAGTCACACGTGGCCACTGTGATTTTCAAAGTGCTGGGTCTGAGATTTGAACTGCATATTTGACTGTGTGGGATATCGCAACTTTAACCACCCTGCCATTGGCTACCCCCCTGTTGTTTTTAATACCGGTTTGTCAGCTAATGAAAAATATGGCTCTGAAAGAGAATTCAGGACCTTGACATCTGTCTAAGGAAAATCATCAACGCTGATAAACTTCAGAGAATCTATCAAGGATTCAAATTTTCTAGATGTGCATTATAATCTCTCAATGCTGCTCTAAGGAATCTGTAAAGAAACCAAGAGCATGCTCCCGGATCCCAAAATAGCAGTGTGTGAACTTGGCAAATTGTTTGATATACCATGACTGCAAATGCTGACCTTGCTGGTACAGACAGCATCTCAGATCCAGTGCTCTGAGAGAATCTGCTTCAGGATCTAAACTGCTGAAAACAAAGATGATGAATCATTTTTAAAGAGCACATAGTCTAGTGTTCTTGGAAGCATGGGCTAGCCTTCATGTTTATCCTGCGTGATGAATTGAAGAAACTAGGTATGGCAAGAGAATGAATTGATTGGGTATAATGCTTACCATACCTCATTAGGTACCATTGATCAAAAAGAAATTCCTCTGTGTTTTCATTCCAGTCATATCATGTTTACATAGTGTTTAGAGGAAACCCTATAAGGGGACTGTGATAAACTATTTATACATTTTAACTAATGGCCTGGAATGCTTATGATATTTGAGTTTGAGAGAAAGAGATAAATAATAATTGTGAGTCAATGAGGGCATGTCAGCTCAAGCAAGCTTTTCAACCATTGCATTTTATGAGCTATTTTACAAAACCCTGAGATGTATTTATGGATTATTTAAAAAAGAAATATAATTTGTCCCTTAACATCCATGGGGAACTAGTTCCAGGACTCCTGCCGATACCAAAACCCAGGGATGCTCAAGTCCCTTACATAAAATGGCATAGTGTAATGGGCCTTCCTCAGGTGTAGAGTCCTCGCGTAGACACCGCGGATGGGGACAGAACTGTCCAGCTTGTGCCTGAGCAATATGCACAGTTCTGTACAGCTCAGTTGGACAGTTCTGCACCGTTACAGATTTTACAGTAGATACCCAAACGAGGCCGGTATGGATTGAGTTTGTAGCCTGGACTGACTGTCAATGGTGTTGATGTTGCTCCTACAGGACTTCTTAAATATTTAATTATTTTTTCCTTTCTTGAGTAGAAAGAGACATGTGTTTCAAATAATGCTGTATTTAAAAAATACATTGTACTTTATTTGTGCATACTGCCATCTGCTCAAGTAAGGGCCTGTCCTCAGGACTTATCTTACCTTCCTGCGAGGGCTGGTGGTGGGTGGGTGGCTTCTTAATCTAATCTCCTCTGCCTGTCTTTCACCTTACCCTGCCAGGCACGTGTTTGGTATTGAAGGTGACCAGGGATCCACCAGAGGTGCCAGGACAAACAGGGAGGGCTCGCAGGCAGGGTGGCTATGAAAAGTGGGAGTGAGGGTGTGTGTGCAAGGAAAGGGACATGTGGGAATGACTCCAAATCTCGATTCTGTTCGTCGTTTATTTACTCCTGATACACCAGGTCCTTATAAGAGACTCTCTTTGCTTTCGTCTCCCTTGGTTTTGGCTGAAAATAGTCAATTCTCCAGCAACAACCAACTAAGCAAAAAGGAGCCACCGCCCTTTCCTCCCAGAATAGTCCTGGTCTTCCCATCTCTTGATTGTAAGTTAGGCACAGCTGGGCCTGCGGTCCAGTGAGCACTGGAAATGCTAGGCCCAGGTTTCGGGGTGCTGTTATCTCAGTCTTGAGGCCTACTCTTGGTCCTGGTTGCTAGAAATTAGGTTAAAGTTTCCATTATGATTTTGGGTCAGAGGCAAGTGAGAAGCCCGATTCAAGGCAAATTAACCAAAACGCATAGTTAGTTCAAAAGCCCTAAATTTAAGGAGAGCATTTTCTTCTTCATTACTTGTACAACTTTAACAAGTATAGCCTGATCCTATATTCAAAGATGGAGACAAAGACTTTTATTTTTTTTTCCCAACAGGAGTAAATTTTAAAAAGTGATGTTAGGTCAGATGCTTGATTAAAAATAAGACTGTTAACCATGAAGCTAACATACCGTTCCAGGCTAGAATTGGATATTTAACAACAATCACATTTTCTTAAACAAAATAGAGACATATGGTTCAAAACATCTATGCTTATTTTCGGGTAAAATGGAGCAAAACACTTGAAAGTGTAACTTTTCTGGAAAATCTGGGTCATAACGTTGTGCACTTTTTAGAGGATCCATGTGCCATCAGCGGGACCCAAATCATTTAAGATCTGAGTCTTTCCACTCTGCTCTGTGCTGGGCAGCCCAAGCACCTCCACTGCTCTGGGCTCGGGAGGAACTGAAAATGTTTTGGCTTCAGAGGTAAAAAAGAAAGAAAAAAACAAAACAGACTATCCTTCACAGGAAACATAAATCCAGTGTAAGTTATTATGTTACTTATGATATGGCATTTTTAGTTGGTACTGTTTTTGACTTGAATAGCTGTAAATACTAAGAAAGTAAAATAACTGTCCAACATGTATAGTTCTTGCTGAATTCATTAGGGCTTAGATGCATATGAATTCTGATACATTTACCAGTTCATAATGAAAAACACATCAGTGCCAAGTATTGCCCTCGGGCTTGGGGGGAAAAAATCGAGCAGCCTCTGCATCCAGTCTATAGGGAGACAGGTATATTGACACCTCAGAGTGTGGTAAGTGCTGTAAATGAAAGCTGAGCTCGGTATGTGGCCATAAGGAGCACCAGCACACAGGGGGAGTATCATCTTAGCCTAAGACAAGGAGGGTTGGAGACTATAGTGCTCAGGGTTAAGCTAAGGTAATGAGAAA
>NW_006159594.1:1979577-1993572 GCF_000334495.1 Tupaia belangeri chinensis
TTCCTGGAGGAGGAAACAACATGTGTAAGATCATGAGGCATTTAAAATACTTGCTTTTATATACCTGGGGCTCAGGTGCAGAGAAGAAGGAGCAGGGGGAAATGAGAATGGAGTGGAAGCCAGAACAATGCCAACCCAGGGATGTCATAGGTGCAGTCTTCAAGACAGTGGGGAACTAATGAAGAGTTTTCTTATTGTTTTATGAATGGGGCAACCCTTGTGGCTCCCAGCTTAAGGCAAGGAGCTCAGACTGACTTCCTGGCCATGTTTAGGCCTAAGGTAGGGTCTACCATCCCGGTCACTAAAACCTTAGCCCCTGTGTTTCAAGGTTCTCTGTTCATTCATCATTGGGTATCTCCTCTGAACCTGGCATGACACTGGGGAATGTTGATACAGATGGAGTAAGAAAAGTAAGTTGATTAAGATAGTACTTTGCTACAGCAGATAAAATTCTAGTGATTAATACAAGAGTCAGTCACCTACTGCCCATTGGCCAACTCCAGCCTGCCACCTAGTTTTGTCAAGTTTTGCTAGGACACATAATACATTCATTTATGTATTATCTGTGTCTTCTTTCACACTGTCAGAGTTGAGTTGTTGCAACAGAGACCATATAACCTGCAAAATTTAATATTACTATCTGGTCCTTTATGAAAAAGTGTGTTACCATTGGCTTAATACATTCACTTAATATAAGACTATAAAAAGTCTGTGGAAAAATGGAATTAAAGTACAAGATTATTTTGGTACAATTTTTTAAAAAATCCATGAATAGTTTATTTATTTATTTATTTATTTAAGTTTTTACTATCGGGCACATGAGCTTTCCAGAGAGAGAGGGAAAGTGAGAAATCATTCTCCCAGGAAAGATGGCCACACCCCAATCTCTTCTCCTCCAGTCTCCTCTTGGGATTTTGGGCACGCATGCACACACTCCTGGCATGTCTTTCAAGCCACTAGACCTGGGATTCTAACTGTGCTGTCAGCCATGTGGGATTCAACTGCCTTAACCACCAAGCCACCTGGCTGGCCTAAATTTTATTATAATACATATTTCTCACAAACTTTTTGAAGACTCCTTGTATGACAGAAGTATATTTCTCTTGTATTTATATTCATATAAGAGGCAGAGGGTTTTCCAAAGATTAATTCAAATACTCAGGCTGATGAAAGTTCTGCCGTCTGATGTGAAACTTCCCAGCTAACCCTAGGTGAGGAAAGACAAGAGTGGACCATTTTTCCCTTTTGGGAGGAAGCTGACCAAGTTGGAGAGAGAAGGAACTTTCACTAAAAATAGATTCCAAAAATTTTTTTTCGAGAGCGATTTTTTTGCTATAGGGCACGTGTGCTCACTGGAGAGAGAGATAGAAAAAGAGAAATTGCCTCCCCAGGGGAGAATGGCTACTTTGCAATCCCTTCTCCTCCATTCTCTTCTCAGGATCTTGGGTACACACGCACATGTGCCCGGTGTGTTTGAAGCCGCCAGGTCTGGGACATAAGCATTATGCCATCTGCTGGTTCCAGAATTTTGATTATTATATTTGACTGGACAAATTAATTTCTGAAGAAAGATGCTTGTTGTGACTGAAGGGGACTAAAGGGCTGAATTATATAAGCAACATTTCACCCAGGTACATGTAAGGAGTTGGAACAAGGAATGGAGTGAGGGAACAGGACATTTTTCAGATTTCATCCACTGAATCCTGCTTGTTCATGTAGCCAGTAACATTTCCAAGTACCAGGATCCACAGGTTTAGCTTAAGCAGAAAATGAATTTATAAAGAGTTTATTAGGGAGTTGGGGGTCAGGAGATCGTGTGGTGGTTGGGGCACTGGACTCTGACATGGTCGACTATGGTTCAAGTCCCAGATCTGGAGGCTTGTTTTATTACCTTGTCTCTCTCTCTCTCTGTCTTTTTCTGGTCAAATTAAAATAATAATAATAAAGGACCAGAAGATGGCATAATGGTTGTGTTGCTGGACTCCCACATAGTTGACCATGGTTTGAGTCCCAGACCGGGTGGCTTAAAACTCACGCCAGGCACATGTGCATGCATTCCCAAAATCCTGAGAGGAGAATGGAAGAGAAGCGATTGCAGCATAGCTATTCCCCATGAGGGGGGTGCTTTCTTGCTTTCTGTCTCTCTGTCTCTCCCGTCTCTCCAGCAACCGTACACATCCTAAAGCAAAAATCTCTCACAAATAATAATAATAAATGAAATTAAATAAATAATCCTTTAAAAACAAGTTTATTAGGGAGCTCATAGAACCTTGGGAGGCTGAACTGGCCATATGCTAAAATTGCAGGTAAAAATTACCATTTTAACTGTTACAAATTATACACTGAAGTGGCTTTTAGCACATTCAAATGTTGTAAACCATCATTATGTAATTCCAGAACATTTTCATCATTCGCCAAAAGAAACTCTGTAATCCATTAACCAACTCCCTATTTCCCCTCTCCCCAAGCCTTCCTTGCCTCTAGTAACCATTATTACGTTCGCTCCTTATATGAAGACTTTTTATTTGAAGCTTTTACATGGGTAAGAACATGTAGTATTTCTCTTTCTGTGCCTGGCTTATTTACTTCCTATAATGACCTCCAGACTCATCCATCTTGCCTCAAATGACAGGATTTTATTGCTTTTAGTGGCTGAATAGTATTCCATTAAGTATATATACCACATTTTCTTTATCCATTCATCTGTGGATGGCCCTTAGGCTGATTACATATCTCAGCTATTGTAAACAGAGCAACGATAAACATGCGAATGCAGATACATCTTTGACACACTGAATTCTTTCCCTTTGGATATAGATTCAGTAATAGGACTGCAGAGTGGGACACAAGGTAGTTCTAATGATAGCTTTTGGAGTTACTTCCATACTATCTTCTAGAATGGCTCTACTAGACTGTATTCCCACAAACTGTAAATGAGTTACCCTTTCTCTGAATCCTTTCCAACATTTTATTTTTTGTCCTTTTGTTAATAGCCATTCTAATTGGCATGAGATGATAGCTCATAGTGGTTTCGATTTGCATTTCCCTGATGATTAGTTATATTGAGCAGTTTTTTCATTTATATGTCATCTTTCAAGAATTGTCTATTCACTGGGCCAGCAGGTGGCATAGTGGTTAAGTCGCTGGACTCTCATGTGGTTGACTAAAGCTCAAGTCTTGGACCTTGAAGTTTAAAATTCATGCTGGGCACGTGTGTGTGTGTGTATGTGTCTCTGTGTGTGTGTCCCAAAAATCCTTAGAGGAGAAGGGATTATGGCATGGCCATCCCCTCATTGGTGATTTCTCATTTTCTGTCTCTGGCGAGTATACACACCCTATAACAAAAATCTATCATTCAAAAAAAAAGTCTATTTAATAATTTGCTCAATTTTAAATGAAATTATTACTATCATCATCATCATTAACTGCTGAGTTGTTTGAGTTCCTTGCATATTCTGAGTACTAATCCCTTTTGAGTGAATAATTTGCAAATTTTTTCTCCCATTTTATTGGTTATCTCTTCACTCTGGTGATTATTTCCTTTGCTGTGAAGAAAGTTGTTCGTTTGGAATGGTCTCACTTGTTTATTTTTTGCTTTCATTGGTTATGCTTTTGAGGTTTTACCCAAAATCTTTGCCCAGAACAATAACCTGAAGTTTTTTTTTTTCTATGTTTTATTCTAGTATTTTTATAGTTTTGGGTTTTACACTCAAGTCTTTGATCCATTAATTTTTAAATATGATGAGAAAGGTCTAGTTTCATCTTTGTGCAAATAAATAGCCAATTTTCCAAGCACCGTTCATTGAAGAGACTTTGGGGGAATGTTCTTGTCACCTTATTGAAGATGAGTTGACTGTGTATGTGGATTTATTTATGAGTTTCCTATTCTGTTCTATTGGTCTCTATGTCTGTTTTTATACCAATATTATGTTGTTTTGGTTACTAAATGTTAACAGTGTATTTTGAAATCTGGTAGTGTGTTGCCTCTAACTTTATTCTTTTTGCTCATGACTGCTTTGGCTATCTTTTGTAGTGTCATGTGAATTTTATCATTTTTTTAAATAATTATTTTATTTAACTTTATTTATTTATTTATTTATTTATTTATTTATTTTAACTTGACCAGAGAGGGACAGAGAGAGAGAGAAAGCAAGCCACCAGGTTCAGAAAAAAGCCACCAGGTTCGGGAGTCAAACCATGGTCAGCCATGTGGGAATCCAGCGCTTTTAACCACCATGCCACCTGCCAGCCCCAAATTTTATCATTTTTTTTCTAATTCTGTAAATAATGCCATTTGTGGGACTAGCAGGTGGTGTGGTGGTTATGGTGCTGAACTCCCACATGGCCAACCATAGTTCAAGTCCTGGACCTGGTGGCTTGTTTTCTCACTTTCCCTTTCTCTCTCCGTGTGTCTCTCTCTGGTCAAATTGAAAAATAAATACTATAGAATAAAATTAAACAACTAATTCTTTAAAAAAAAAAAAAGAATACCAGGACCAGCAGTTAGCATAATGGCTATGTTACTGGATTCCCATGTAGTCGACTGTGGTTTGAGTCCTGGACCCAGTGACTTAAACTCACACCAGACACGTGTGTGTGCGTGCCCAAGATTCCAAGAGGAGAATGGAGGAGAAGGGATTGCGGCGTGGCCATTCTCCCTGGGGGGTGATTTCTCGCTTTCTGTCTCTCTGTCTTTCTGGCGAGCGCATGCACCCTATACCAAAAACCTCTCCAAAAAAAAAAAAAGGATGCCATTTGTATTTTGATAAGTATTACATTATCTGTAGGTCACTTTCAGTAGTATGAACATTTGAACAATATCATTCTTCCAATCTGTGGACAGAGGATAGCTTTCCCTTTGTTTCACTGTCTTCTTCTATTTATTTCATCAGAGTCTTATAATATTCCTTGTAGAGATTTTCACATCCTTGGTTAAATTTATTCATAGAGTTTTTGTTTTCTTGTTTAGTTTTCTAAATATTGTGAATGAGATTGCTTTATTGATTTCTTTTTCTGCTAATTTATTATTGTTATATAGAAAAGCTTCTGGTTTTTATATGTTCATTTTGTATCCTGCAACTTTACTGATTTTTTAAATCTACTCTAAGAGTTTTCAGTGGATTCTTTAGGTTTTTCTACGTATATGATTATGTCATGTACAAACAAGGACAATTTGACTTCCTCCCTTTTAATTCAGATGCCCTTTCTTTATGTCTCTTGCCTAATAACTGTGATGAGGATTTCCAGTACTGTGTTGACTGGGAGTGCTAAAAATGGGTATCTTTGTCTTCTTCCAGCACTTAAGAGAGGGAAGTCTTTCAACCTTTTCCTATTTACTACAGTGTTAGCTGTGGGTTTGTCGTATATGGCTCCTATTGTGTTTAAGTACAGTTCTTCTAAACCTAACTTGATAAAGGTTTCTATAATGAAGTATGTTAAATTTTATCACACACCTTTTCTGCATCTATGGAGATGTTCATGTGGTTAATGTTCCAAGTTTGTTTGTTTGTTTGTTAGAGATTTTCACTATAGGGCGCGTGCGCTTGCCAGACAGAGAGAGACAGAGAGATAGAAAGCGAGAAATCACCCCCCAGGGGGGATGGCCACACCGCAATCCCTTCTCCTCCATTATCCTCTCGGGATCTTGGGCACGCATGCACATGCGCCCGGTGTGAGTTTTAAGCCACCAGGTCCAGGACGCGAACCGCAGTCAACTACGTGGGAGTCCAGCAACATAGCCATTATGCTAACTGCTGGTCCCAATGTTCCAAGTTTTAACACACATTTAAAAAATAAATATGTATCTGATTTGCTGGAGACAATTGGTATAGTACAAAGATAAGCAGGGACTTTGGGCAAGTTACTGGACTTCTGTATGCCTTATTTTTTAATCTATCAAACGAGAGACTGGGCTAAGTACTATTTGAAGTCCCATCTTCAGGACGAAACCCAACTGTAGTTGCGCTCATTAAATATTTTCAAGCCAATCAGAGTATGAGGTCACGCTTGTACCCTTCCACAAGTTTTGAGCATGGAAAGATGAGCTGGGGCAGATTCAGAAATAAAGACAACTTCATCAGAGGGCAGCGTAGGCCAGCAGTGGTAGAGTGGTGGTGCAGTGCTTCACAATGCTCCTGTCCTCTGGGAAGGTCTCGAGTTCTATCCCAAGGTCTCCTTTACATGCCTGGCGTGTGCACATGTGCCCACGATCCTGACGAGCTGAGACTAGGCGTGGATCAGGGTTTAAGGACCCTCTTGAGGTGCCTATACAACTCTCTCTGAGGAAATAGTCATAATTAACCTCTTTGGGGTTGCAGTCTCTCTGTTTGATTCTGTCTCTCTCTCTAGTGAGTGCGTGGGTCCTCTGACAATTAAAATAAAATTAAAAAAAAGGAACATGGACATTGGTGTCAAATCTGCCTGGGTTTAAATTCTTATCTTACTTTACCACTTTCTATCTCCATGACTTAGGCAAATTATCTGTCTGTATCTCAGTTTATTCATGTCTAATACAGTGATAATGATAGAATATACCTCATAGGGATGCTGTGAATATAAAAAAGAATTCATAGCTGTGGAGCACTTAGAATGGATAACTAACTAAATAAGCAAATAAAGTACCTTTTTATAAAAAACAAGGCAATTTAATGTCAAACTACAGCATAGGACGTCGAATTATAAGAATTTATTGAATTCCAACTTACACTGTGTAGTAGCATTTTGTTTGCATTTGGGCATATCTTTGCTGCACTCTCTCTTCCAGTTATGCTTGTGAAGATGGTGGTGTCCGATATACTGAGAAAGGTGAATTGAGGCTTGCTAATGTTGGTCTGCTCCTAATATGCCCGCACTCTCCCTCCCGGATTCCCTCAGTCTCTCCTATTCCCCAGCGGACCTTTGTTCCCTCTGGTAAGTAGCTGTTGATTGCCAGAAATCCAGACTTACGTAATATAGCCACCTTCAAAACTTTTCTTAAAGCAGTACAGCCGAATTCCACAGGGATGATGGAAAGTGCCTCATAAATGCCAGTGATGTCCCAGAAGGAGCCAAAGTTTTGCTTCTGATTTTGTTTTGAAAATTGAATCGTCCTGAACTTCCCTGGTTTTAGAATAGTTGCTTAGGTCAACAGTGGTGACATCCGATAGTCTCTGAGGGGGTCTCAAGTCTATGTTTCTCCAACTAATGTGACAAATAAGTTCCTAATATGCAGTCCTCATCTTCTCTCATATACCTTCCATTTCAAGCTTCAACCAAAATGCGATGAGTGTACCAGGGCAAGACAAATGACAAAGACTCACTTTTTATGACTAGGAGGAACTTTAATGCTCTGCTTAAAGATAATATGTCAAAATAACTTTTCTTACTGAATCAGGTACCTAGCAGGTGCATGAAGCGGCAGAAAAGTAATGGCAGAGCATGTAAAAGCTGTTGGGCTGTGGGCTAGTGTGTGCCTAGCATACAGACGGAGATCACCAGACTGGAACCAAGAGCATCTGCATGAGAGACTGACCCACAAATTCCAACTTACGTTGTGTTTTATCACTATGCCACTGTTTGGCCCTGGCGTGAAATATTTTGAAGGAATAGAAATGTAACAAGGCCATCTGAGATCAGGGCCACAGGCAGGTTGTGGAAACCGGAAATCCAAAGCTACATACATACTTAGGTTCAAATGATTTCTACTTGTTTTTTCTGTGCTGCAAAGAAAGTTTATCATGTAAGAAGAAGAGCTGAGTGGATTTAGAGTTTGCAAAGAATGGATAAATTTATGCATCAGGAACACCAATACATACAAGGTAAACAGGGCCATAAGAGACTGGCAATTCTCTGAAGACACATTTTTCTTTGAAAGAATTTATCTTCTGTCTAAAAGAAGGAGATATGTCATAACACTGTCCTCAAGAAGATGCCTACCACAAATATGGCATCTTGTTTCACAACCTGGTCATAGAAGAAAGATCAGTTTTGAAGCTTAGACATGGAAAAGACATATAGTTACTGAAGGCATTGGATGAAGTAGGGAAAATGTAGGATAAGTCTTCCCACACTTACAAAAAAAAAAAAAAAGCTGCTAGGTTCTCAAAGACTTCTACTACCAGCTGCTCCTGGCTGGGGCCACAGGTATCCCATCTACAGTGTCAGCTCCACAGTGGCTTCTGTGTCCGTTCCCATGGGGCAGGGTGTGTATGCCACGTTCTTTACACAGTTTACTTCACACACTGAACTGAACTTCCAGAGTCCTCTTTGGGTGGTTTCTCATGTCTAGAACTTACCCACCTTTCTTTTCTAATTACATCCGACATGTTCTATAAGTTACATAAAAGATTCCTTGAAGACTACAAAAAAGTGGCATCTGTTACAGAGTCTACCTACTTACCATTTGCTACAGTTGCTAAACCAGCAGCACTAAAAATGGGAATCTGTGAATTCTTTGTTTGTAAAGTGGACTAAATAGTCCAGTCGTCCCTGTCATTTCTGATTCAACTGAACAGGTGTGACTTGTTATTCTTTGCAGCTTCCTTACATTTAAAAATGATTTTTAAAATCATAATACTCAGAATAGACAAGAAATTTAAAAATAGGAATATAACTCGAGAAGTTGCTAAGTTTTGAGAATCAATTTTCAAGTCAAAGGAATTTCCAAAGGTGAGAGAAAAAAAAAAGACATAAAGACAAAAAAAAATCAATTCTCAGAAAATATATATTATTCTTGGGAGAAAAAAAAAAGCAGTACTACCCAACATCCCAGGCAAAATCAATATCCTAGGCAAAATCAAATGCGACCATGATGCAGTTGCATAAAAATTTAAAACTATAAGAGGGAAAAAAAAATTCTGCAAGTTTCCAAGTAGAAAAAAAGTAGGTCATTTTCTTGGAACACAATATAAAACTAGCTTTGGCTTTTTCCACTGCAGTGAGCAATGCTAGATGATAATGTAATGACATCTTCTATAGAAGGGATAAACTGCAACTCAAGAATAATGGACCATATCAAGCCATTTGTATAGGGAGGCAACAGAGAGACATTCTCAGACAGGCCTAATCTTTAAAAATGTGGCAGCCGGGGGCCCTCTTTGGAAAAAATTGCTCAAAGCTGCAATGTATAATGTACAAGACTAAAATTAGAGAGAGAAATTTGAAAGAATTTGAATGAACTCATAATAAGTATGGATACAGATTATTGTTAAAGAAATAAGGATAACTGCGAAAGGGTTATTTCTGATGCTGGAGTAATTATTTAAAGTGAGACACAGAAAGCATAAAAGAAACATGAAAAAGAAAAAAGTGAGAAATATTAAATCTAATTATGAATGTAAAATTAAGAAATGTAGGAAATTAGAGGTACAGACAAAAATAGTAGCCTTTGTTTTTCTTAAAGGGGAAAAGAACACACTCTTGACTGGGAAAGAGAGAACTAGAATATTTACAGAAAATTTTTAAATATTTTCATAAGACTCTAAAATAGCTTTTTGTCTCTTAAGGGACCAGCAGTTGGTGTAATGGCTATGTCACTGGACTCCCATGTAGTTGACTGCAGTTTGAGTCCTGGACCCGGTGGCTTAAACTCACACCAGGCACAGTGTGTGCGTGTCCAAGATCCCGAGAGGATAATGGAGGAGAAGGGATTGCAGCATGGCCGTCCCCCCTGGGGGGTGATTTCTCACTTTCTGTCTCTCTGTCTCTCTCTGTCTCTCTCTGTCTTCCAGGCAAGCACACACACCTACAGCAAAAAACCTCGAAATAAAAATTTTTTTAAAGACAAAGGGGAAAATATAGTCCATATAGCCATAGAGAGAATAAGATGACTACTATATATTGAAAAGATTAGCCTTGAATATACCAAACACCAGATTTAATGTAAATACTCTAATTCACCATTAATAGGTAGCTCCTACCTAAATCAAAAAACAAAATCAATATTATAAAAGCTTAAGTTCAAAAAGTTGGGCCGGCCAGTGGTGTGGTGGTTAGGGTATCTGGATCCCACACAGCTGACTGTAAGGTTTGAGTCTTCGATCCTGTGGCTTAAAAAGCATGCCTGGCATGTGTGCATACATGCCACAAACCCTGGGAGGAGAATGGCTGAGAAGGGATTACAACATGGTCATCCTCCCGGGAGGTGCTTTCTCTCTTTCCCCCTCTCTGCCTCTGTCTCTCCCCAGCAAATACACACATCCTATAGCAAAATTTTAAAAATAAAACAAAATTTGAGGAAACAAATAGAAAAATTTAGGGGAAAAAATAGAGAGGCAAGACATTTGTGGGACACAGATATGGTTTATTATCTGTTGATGAGGATGTGTATAGTATTCTCAGCTGGACTGGGCTGTGGTGCATATCATGCTGGGTAAAGTCTCTTAGCAATCTAAATGATGTATAGTGATTGAATGTATAAATAATAATAATACTAAATAAAAAATGCAAAAACAAACAAACGAAATAATAAAAAAGACAATTTTGGGGGAAAAAAGAAAATAAAAGATTGCTCAAGACAGGTCATTTTAAAATAGTAAATAAATGAATACAGAAAAATAGGAAAAAGTTGATAAAATAAGTATCAGATAATAATTAGAATAAATATTGACTAAGCATAAAATAAAGTTTCAACTATGAAAACTACAAATATTCCATTTAAATCGAATTGTAAAACAACATAAATTAGAAACAGAAGAAAATTTTCATTGCTATATGACCTTTCATCTTATAGGGAATTGAACCAAGCACAACCAAAAATCACTTTTTATTTTGGTTGACCTATCATAGGTCCTATGTGTGAGATTCTATGGATGGAAGCTGAGCCACCGTACTATATATCAAAATGTATATTCTTGGAACCAGCAGTTGGCGTAATGGCTATGTCACTGGACTCCCCTGTAGTTGACTGCGGTTTGAGTCCTGGATCCAGTGCCTTAAACTCATGCTGGGTGCGTGTGCATGCGTGCCCAAGATCCTGAGAGGAGAATGAAGGAGAAGGGATTACAGCATGGCCATCCTCCCTGGGGGGTGATTTCTTGCTTTCTGTCTCTCTGTCTCTCTCTGTCTCTCTGGTGAGCGCACATGCCCTATAGCAAAAACCTCTAAAAAAGTGTATATTTTGTATATGTGGCTATTAAGCTCTGTGAGTTTGTATGCTAACTATTCAGTATTCACTATAGCAAGGACTAGCAGGCAGATATATATAAAGCCTACAACTGGGTAACACCAACCAAAGCAGGTTCATCTGGATAGGAACTTACATCACTAGGGCGCAGCAGCAACGGCATCTACTGCTAAGACTCTACTGAGGCATACTCAGGTTGGTTCCACATGGGAGGCCTGGGTTTGCTTCCTGGTCCAACCTAAAGACTGGGTGTCATGGCTTACTTGATAACACGTACTTGTGCTCCCAGCAACTTGGGAAGCTGAGGTAGGGAAATTTTGAGGCTGGCCTGGGCAGCGTAGTGAGAATCTGTCTGAAAAAGAACTGAGTGCAGTGGTATGCAGCTGTAGTCCCAGCTGGGAGACCAAGACAGGAGGATAGTGACATGAAGAGACTCTATCGTTAAAAAAAGACAAAAAGTCACTGGATAATGTTCACAGGTCCTTGGTGAACTTGGCAAGTGTTTCCACAAACTCTGGAAAGTTTAATGTGATGGTGAAAGTGGACATTCAAATGAAAAACAAAGGGATGGTCCTGGAGGCTGGTAGTTAGGGTAGCTGGATCTTACATGACCCACTGCGTGGTTTGAATCTTGGAATAGGCATTTGTGAAAACACAGCTGGTAAGTGTGTATGTGTACCCCAAATCCTGACAGGATAGAGAAGTGGAGAAGGAATGGTGATGTGATCACGCCTCATTGGGGATGCTTTCTCCCTCTCTCTTGTCCTCTGTCTCTGGTGAGTGCACAGGCACTATGGCAATTTAAAAAAATAAAAGCTAAAAACAGATATTTCTTATGCATAAATACATAGGTACTAATTTTCTTGTTTGCATTCATATTAGGGCAATTAGAAAATAATACCAGTCTTTATTAGTTTTTTTTTTACATAAATAATATATTCTCCTAAGAACATCTCCTTCCACTTACAGTTAGCAGAGACTTAAAAACTGCAAAATAATTTTACCCTGTTCCTCAAATGTTAACCAAGTTTTAATTTTCAAGAGTAGATAACCTTGAAAGCCATCATTTCTCGAGCCCCAAGGCATGTTCTGAAAAGTGCGGAAAAAAGGGACTGTCCAGGGTTCTGCACGACAAAGGGCCAGGTCTGTCTTGAGAAGAGCTGCAGAGCTAATGCTTCAAATCAGGACAGTGTTTCTGTTCATGAATATTAATAAGGCACTAAAGTCTCAGATAGTTAACGTCTGTCCTCAGGAGTGTGTGTGTGGTCAATAGTCACCTAATGGATTATAGAATTAATGTCAAGGCAAGCAGGCCTCACAATGACAGGAGCCTGTAGGAGGATGGGATTGAAGATGAATTCTCACGCCAACATTTCTACTAGACTTCTTGCTGAGGCCCTTGTAGTTTTGTTGTTGTTGTTGTTTCTTTGTTTGTTTGTTTTTAAGTATTTTTAAATTTCATTTTCTTTTATACACTCAATCACATTATTTAGCTTACAAAGTGATTATTCCAACTTTTGAACATTTCTCTGCGCTACCTAGAAAGGGATCCATACGACATTGTTCTGGATTCCCATTGTGCCTGATCTTTACTTCCACAGAGATCCTGAAGAGATGGGAAAGGAAGAACAAGTTGCTGCTGAAAAAAGCTGTGACCAAGGAGGAATTTCAGGGTGTATGGACTGCTCCAGCTCCTGCGTTCACTGCTGCTCGGCCTGAGGCAGCAGACAGGTATGAAGGCATGCAGGAGCCCTCTGTGCCCATCCAGCAGTTCCCTCCTGAAGGCTGGGCACTCAATCTGCCATGAACACTGCTCTGCAGTTCCTCTGCTCACATCACTCAGAGGGTGGGAACAACCACTGACTGGTCTTCAGCTGCAATTCCAGACTCTTGCAAAGTGGAAATAAGACTGACAGAAAATGGACATCAATTTTAAAAAGAAAGTATTTCTTCCACAAGCAAGAGAGTCAAGAAGCAAGAGACAGAGAGACATAGACACAAATAGCACCCCCAACAGTGTCTCATGCCTTGATCCGCTCCCAGTCTCAGCCAGCCTTGGATCATGGGCACACTCGAGAAACTCTCTGGATGTGACCCCAGAACCTTCCCATATGAGTCAGCCTCACTGAATGTCAGTCCCACCTCATGTACCCCCTTGTGGTTATCTTCGATGGACATCTGGCAATTAAAAAATATCTCTTTAGGCAAACCAGACTGATCTTTTTCCTGACTTCCACCATGCAAAAAAATAGAATTATTTATTTAATTGTATTTATCATTTAAAAAATTTTGCAACTGGGAATGTGTGCTCTCTGGAGAGAGAGAAAGAGAGAGGGAGAGAGAGAGAAAGTGAGAAAGCAAGCCACCAGGTCCGGGACTTGAGCCGCTATTGACCATGTGAAAGTCCAGTTCCTTAACGACCACGCCACCTACTGGCCCCTGTAAAAACAATGTTATCAAAATATTTTAGTTTATGAAAGCTTTGAGCTTGTTTTCTCATAAAAGGTTTAATTAATTTTAATTTGATCAAATAAACTTAAATAACTTTAGGTTTATAAAATTGCAAAATTATGTGTCCAACTAAGGTTTCTAAAATTTTTTAAAATTTATTTTATACATTCAGTCATTCATCCAACATGAACACACTCCACATCAGTCCAGTCAAAGACATCATATATGTTATCATCAACAGACAATTGTCCATTTCTGTGTCCCTCAAATCTCTCTAATTTTCTCCTTGGTTTTAATTTCAGTACATAAGGTTGTTTTGTAGGATGGCAACTGCTGGCTGTGAGTTCACAAACTCCAGGCCGAATGGCTCCCAAAACCCAAACAGAAATTTGATTATCTAAGGCCTCACCAACCAAGAATGCTCACGAGATGATCATCTCTTC
>NW_006159594.1:1993603-2004954 GCF_000334495.1 Tupaia belangeri chinensis
CCAAAACCTGGAACCGCTCATGTGCCTGGGAGCCCTGCCCCTAATTTTCTCCTCAAAAATGCATGTGGGAGAGAAGGAAAGCAGGAAAAAAATAGGCATGACATTTGTGAGACACAGAAACGGTTTATGACCTGTTGATAATAATAGGTGGAGTATTCTCAACTGAGAAGTATCTCTTGTTAGGTAAATTCTCTTTACAAGCCAGATGGTGATTAACAAGTGAATGTTAGAAAAATTATAATAATAATCTGGAAAAAAATGAAAAGCTATTTGCTGGTGGTGATGTGGATAGAAAAGTCTTTGTCTTGACTGATATGCATGGTGATTGTACTGGAAAAAGAAATGTTATACACTGTAAAGATACATGTGATGAAATGTAATATGAAAGTAATAATAAAAAACAAATAAGTGAATAAAAATGCATGTGGTGAGCATCTCGGGAGAGACTGGATCTTCTCAGCATGAGCTGCCTGTTTCCTTGCTTTGCTCATTGCAATAAAGCTTTACTTTCCTCTATTACACACACACAAAATTAAATGATAATCTTTTATAAAAACAGATAACTAAAAGTTTTTTTACTACCAGGGGTGTGTACTAGTCAGAGACAGATAGAGAGAGAAAGTCAGAAATCCCCCTTGGGGTGGTGGTCACACACAATCCCTTTTTTTCAATTCTCCTCTCAGGATTTTGTGTATGAACACACATGTGCCTGAAGTGTGTTTTCAAGCTGCTGGGTTGGGGACTTGAACCATGGAGTCAGATATGTGGCATTGAGCACCTTAACCACCATACCACCTGCTGACCCAAAAGATGAGTTTTAGAATTTTTTTTTCTTTTTTCTTTTTTTCTTTCTTTCTTTTTTTTTTTTTTTTTTTTTTTTTTTTTTTTTTTTTTTATGGGGCACTTGCCCTTCGCACGGACAGAGAGAGAGAGACAGAGAGAAAGCGAGAAATCATCCCCCAGGGGGTATGGCCACACTGCAATCTCTTCTCCTCCATTCTCCTCTTGGGATCTTGGGCAAGCATGCCCACGCGCCTGGTGTGAGTTTAAGCCACCGGGTCCGGGACGCGAACCGCGGTTGACTACGTGGGAGTCCAGTGACATAGCCATTACACTAACTGCTGGTCCCAAGAGATGAGTTTTTATAATTCTACCAAAAACTCAATTTTTCAGCTTCAATTCTATCCTCTAGATCCTTACAGAAGAATTTTCAGTCCTTAAGATAATATAAAAGTGACTTAACTAACTTTTCTGCAATATAATTTTAATATACCTGTGTTCTTATTTCTTCACATAGTAGCCTCAGCTACTGGATCAAAATGGACGTACAAGTGCTTTGGGGTTACAATTAGATCCATAGGCCCAGCTTGGTAGAGCAGTTGGTAGCAAACTGGACTGCAGTGCTGGAAGCCGCACAGCCAGCTGCGGGCTTTGGACCCCTGACTTGACCTAAAAACATGGCCTGAAACAAAACTGGGTATCTGTGTGTGTATCCAAGACCCCGAGAAGCCAGATGGCCGGGAAAGAGGGACGGTGGCCTGATGAGACCCTGCCGAGGGTGCTTTTCTCTCTCTCGTCTCAGTGCCTCTCTCTCTCATACATGTGCACACTCTGCCATGTGTGTATGTACATATATATGTGTATATATACATATACTTGAAAGGAGCTCTTCCCTTACATCTTACATTTACATTCCTATCTGCAAAACAGTCTATGTAACTCGAGATTTTTTGATGTGTGGAGGCTGGACTTTGAGAAGACACACAAGTATTTGAAATAGTGCAGGATGTCAGGAAGCCTGTATTAATTTATTGAAGATACTTAGGAATAAAATGAATTCTTGACTGTATTTTGCTTCTTAGATTGTCAAGCGGAGATAAAGCTCATCTTGTGTGAACGTCAAAAGCTTCTTCTCCTGAACACAAGTGCTGCATTCGGGGAGGTGAGGGAAGAAGCTGGCGTGGCCGCTGTGGGGAGTCATTGACAACAGCTGTTCTAAGCACCTGTCCCAGGGGAAACAACACATTATTTATAATACTTCCTTCCACCAAGTTTGGGGTATATCTGATCGTTTTCTAGTCACTTTCGTTACTAGCGAACAGTCTCATTTTCCAAGTACGAATGAATTTGGCCCAGTTTCAAGTCAAAGCTTTAATCTCATCCAATTTAAAGTTTCTCAACCTCTGGCTTAGCCCTGACTCAGGCTCAAAAAACCGATGCTCAGAAAGCATGTCCTGATTGACTTGTAACTATTTTCTCTTATTTTCCCCTCTATTTCTGCTATGGCTTGAATGCGTCTCCTCCAAAATTCATGCTGACACTTAGTCCCCATCGTGGTGGTATTTAGAGATGGACTTCCTCTGCCCTCATCAAGAGATGAGTGCCTATGGGGACCGGCAAGTGGCGTGGTGGTTAAGGCGCTGGATACTCCCACATGGCTGACCACGGTTTGAGTCCCAGACCTGGTGGCTTGCTTTCTCACTTTCCTCTCTCTATGTCTCTCTGGTCAAATTAAAATAAATGAATGAATAAATGAAATTGAATAAAATAATAATAATAATAAAAAAGAGATGAGTGCCTAACATGAGGGGTGAACTGAACTAGCTTAAACACTTTCTGCCTTTTTTTTTCCTTTTAAAAAGTTTCATTTAGGAGTAATTTGTATCCAAAAAGTTGCACATAATGTACATATTTGAATGAACTCAGACATACACATATATATTTATACTACCAAAACCACTATCAAGAAATGAAACCTAACCATTCACACTGTGCCCTTTCAAAGAAGTAATACTAGCTTCCAACAAGTCCAAACCAGACTTTATTAGACTGGATTTTACCAGAGTTCATGCCCAAATTGTCCTCTGGCCAGCATCCTAGAATTTTTCTGATAACATGAGATGATTTCACCATTGTTTCCATGAAGAAAAAGAAAAGTCATCTCACATGAGCCCTGAGATGGTAACTTCCAAACAAAATTAAGCTTTTACCACAAAGTGAATCTTAATGTAGGGAGATGGAAATGGAAGAATTACTTGGTAGATATGGACCTTCCACCACTACATTAAATGCACTTCTAATTCCTTAATTGTACCATTCATCCAGCTCCATCCATTTCTGAGGAAAAATCAATTAATGAACAACACTGGGTACAGCGTTTTTGCCCTTTTTGAAAAGAAACATGGTATTTGCTGAATGACTCTTATAAACTCGCTCGCCTGGTTTCAGTTAGAGAGAAACAAGCTCTGGAAGGATGACACAATACACCAGGGCCAGCAGGTGGTGTGGTGGTTCGGGCTCTGGACTCCCACATAGCCAACTGTGGTTTGAGTCCCAGATCTAGAAGCTTGCTTTCTCACTTTTGGCCCCCCTCTCTGTCTCTCTCTGGTGAGTGCATATGCCCTGTAGTAAATTAAAAATAAATGAAATTAAATAATAAATAACTATTTATAAAAGGAAAAAAAAAAAGACACAACACACCACTCTGAGAATTTTCTAGATGCTCACTCTCTAGACAAATCCTGTCTTCAAAGGTCCACCTGTAAATGAATTCTTAGCCTTCTCTTATATAACCAAGAGGTAAAGGGAGGCAAACGGTGGAAAGAAAACTATTACTGTCTCTTCGCTGGTCCTAGATAGGTGGTCCATTACTGACTGTTCTTTAGGGGATTTGCTGAAGATCTAACAACAGAAAGGGTCATATCTAATATCCTACTACCATATCAAAAGTTAAAAGTGCACATTTTGGGGAGTAGATGGTGGAATAGCAGGAACACAAAGCTCTGTGATGTTGGCCTACATTGGAAGGTTTTAGGTTCACATCCAGAGACCTCCCTGAACATGGCAGACATGCCCATGCCCATGATAGGGGCATGGCTGAAGTGAGGGGTGGATAGCATCATTAAAGACCCTGTTGAGGGTCTCTCTCTCTCTCTCTGACTCTCTGTCTTTCTTGTCATGGAAGAAAGAAACTTTAAAAGCTGCCCATTTCCTTGGGTACAGCAATTGTACTTCTGTGTATTTATCCTATAGATACATCAGGTATAAAAAGATGAATGTACAGAGGTATTTGCTGGAGCTCTGTTTTCTTTTTTTAAGAATTTCTTTTTAATTTTATGTATCATTATTATTTTTGAATTAAGTTTATTTATTTATTTATTTTACATTTCCCCACGAACATTTACTTTACATGTCAAAAATACTTTCCCATACTCCATAGTTCTTGACAGTTAATAAACAACTTCCAAAATGTCCAAAAACCTGATTTTAAAGATGACTTTCAAAGATGACTTTCAAAATATTTGTTATAATTTTGTTTGTGACTTTACAACAACAGAGACAGTATGGTTTTAAATATTTTTGAGAAAATATTCACACGTCAACTATTCAAACTGTTGAGAAGCAAACACTCAGCACACAATTCACACATGAACCTTCCCAACTCAGCCCTGCCTACCAACTACTCTGTGGTTTATCATCTGCTAGCGAAGATCAGTCTCTTTTTCTTCCTTCAAAGTCTTCCTCAAGGTAGGAATGAGGGAATGAAGATGATAGAGGCTTCATAGAATGAAGTTGGAAGGTTTCCTTCCTTTTTAATCTTTAGAAATAATTTGAGTAGAATAGGGGTTAACTCCTTCTTAAAGGTTTTGTAGAATTTAGAAGCAAAGCCATCTGGACCTGGGCTTTTCTTTGTCCGGAGGTCATTTATTACTGATCTAATCTTATGGGTTGTTATGGGTCTATTCAGGTTTTCTATGTCCTCCTGATTCAATCTTGGTAGATTATATGCATCCAGGAATTTGTCCATCTCCTCCATATTCTCTTGTTTGTTGGCATAGTCACTCATAGTATCCTCTAATGATATTTTGTATTTCTATGTCTGTTGTAATGTTGCCTGTTTCATCATGTATTTGATTTATCTGGTTTCTCTCTTCTTCATCAATCTAGCCAATGGTGTGTCAATCTTGTTAATATATATATATATATTTTTGGAGAGGTTTTCGCTATAGGGTGCGTGTGTTTGCCAGACAGACAGAGAGAGACATAGAGACAGAAAGTGAGAAATCACCCCCAGGGGGGATGGTCACGCCGCAATCCCTTCTCCTCCATTCTCCTCTCGGGATCTTGGGTACGCACGCACATGCGCCCAGCGTGAGTTTTAAGCCACCAGGTCTGGGACACGAACTGCGGTCAACTACGTGGGAGTCCAGCGACATAGCCATTACACTAACTGCTGGTTCCTGCTCTTGTTAATATTTTCAGAGAACCAGCTTTTGCTTTCATTTATTTTCTGTATGGCTCTTTTATTTTCTATTTCATTTATTTCTACTTGAGTCTTTATATTTTCTTTGTGCCTGGAATTTTGGCTGTTGTTTTTCCAATTCCCTGAGGCACGATGTTAAGTCGCTATTTGCCACCTTTCCATCTTTTTTCTTGTGCACAATAATTGCTATGAATTTTCCTCTTATGACTGTTTTATGGTGTCCCATAGATTATGGAAACTCATGTACTCATTATCATTTGTTTTCATAATTTTTTTATTTCAGACTTAATTTCTTCAGTACTTAAGAAGTCATTCAGAAATATGTTGTTTAGTCTCCGTGTGTTCATGTATTTTTGAGGACTTTCCTTGAAATTAATATCAAGTTTAGTTTCATCATGGTCAGAGAAGATGCTGGATATAGTTTCTATTCTTTTGAATCTGAAGACTTGAATTGTGTCCTATCATATGGTCACTCTTTGAAAAGGTTCCATGCTGAGGTGAGAAAAATGTATATTTTGGGAACCAGCAGCTAGCGTAATGGCTATGTCGCTGGACTCCCACGTAGTCAACCACAGTTCGCGTCCCGGACCCGGTGGCTTAAAACTCACGCCGGGCGCGTGTGCGTGCGTGCCCAAGATCCCGAGAGGAGAATGGAGGAGAAGGGATTGCGGCGTGACCATCCCCCCTGGGGGGTGATTTCTTGCTTTCTGTCTCTATGTCTCTCTCTGTCTGTCTGGCAAGCGCACGCGCCCTATAGCGAATAAAAACCTCTCCAAAAAAAAAAAAAAAAAAAAAACTTCAACAGGAACCCCACTTTTTCCAAAAAGAAAGAAAGAAAAATGTATATTTTGTGATCTTAAGGTGGAAAGTTCTATAGCTATCTGTCAAGCCCATTTGATTTATAGTATCATTTAGGTCCTATGTTTCTCTGCTTATTTTTTGCCTAGAAGATCTGTCTAGAGATAGTGGGGTGTTGAGATTCCTAACAATTGTAGCGTTGCAACCTATCTCTCCTTTTAGTTCTAGCAGTCTTTCCTTCATATATTTAGATACCCCTGGGTTTGGTGCCTGGACATTTGTAGGTGTTACGTCTTGATGAATTAGCCCTTTTGCTACTATATAATGCCCTTCTTTGTCTCTTCTTACAGTCTTTGTCTTAAAGCCTATTTTGTCTGAAATCACTATTGCAACTCCAGCCCTTTTTTGATTTCTATTTGCATGGAATATCTTTTTCCATCCCTTCACTTTTAGCCTATGTATGTCTTTATCCATAAGGTGAGTTTCTTGTAGGTGACAGATAGAGGGTTTCTGTTTTTTTTTTTTTACCCATTCAGCCGGTCTGTGTCTCTTGATTGGAGAATTATAATAATGTTCAACATTATTATCGATATTTGCAGACATGTTCCTATCATTAAGTGAGCCATTTTCTTGGTTGATTTTTGTTCTCTTAGAACCATTTGTCTGTTTTTTTAGTTTTCCTGGTATAGCACTCCCTTCAGAACCTCTTGAAGAGCTGGTCTGGAGTTGGTAAATTATTTCAGGTTTTGTTTATCCGAAAATGTTTTCTTTTTTTCCCTATATTAATGATAATCTTGCTAGCTATTGTATTCTTGGTTGAAATTACTTTTCATTTAACACTGTGACTATATTCCCCATTCTGTCCTTGCCTGCATTCTTTCCAATGAGAGGTCCGATGCTAGCCTGATGGGATAATCTTTGTAAGTAACTTGACGTTTCCCTCTTGCCAGCTTTAGTATCTTGTCTTTGCCTGTGGTTTTGGTCAATCTGGCTATGAAGTGCCTTTGTTTCTTGGGTTGAGTTGATTCTATTTGGGGTCTTGTGTATTTCTTGGGTCTGGATATTTGAATACCTCTCTAGGTTTGGAAAGTTTTCTTTCAGGATTTCATGGAATAAATTATCAATGCCCTCATTATTTCCTTCCTCTTCTGCCATCCCGATTATTGGGATGTTTGGGTCCTTGATGGTGTCTAGTATGTCTCATATACTGCCCTCACTTTTCTTGGTTGTTTTCTCAGACTTTCTGATCATTTTTTCTAGGTCAGAGGTTTTGTCTTTTACATTCAAGATTCGAGATTCTGCGTGATCTAATCTAATTTTAATACTTTCAAGGAAGGTTTTAATCTTCTGAATCACATTCTTCATCTCTAACAATTCTGTCTGATTCTTTTTTATGGTGTCTATTTCTTCTTTCAAATAATGAAAGGACTTCCTCATCTCCTGGAACTCACTGTTTCTTTTCTCTGGCATTTCACATAATTTGGTCACTACAAATATTCTGAATTGTTTATCTGACATGTTTGTGATTTCCATTGTGCTGTCTGTTGGGGATGAGGAATTGATGTTTTTCCTTGGGGGAGAGACATTTTGCTCATTGCTCATATTTCTCGTGCCTCTGCCATGGTTCCTAGTCATATGGGGATCTATACATTCCTTCCTAAATTATTCAAGGTATCTCCAAGCACTCAAAGGTGTGTAGGAGCAGGGAGGAGGATCCAAAGTCCTCCATGTTTCTGAAGGTGTGCCTGAAACTGAGCTGCGGGGCTCCAACTCAGTAACAAAGATGAGTTCAGGCTGCACACTGTACAAAACACCAACTCCTGAGAGTTCAAAGGCAAGTTGGGGAGGGGATGAGCCATGGGTCCCAGCTGCTAAGCACCCTAGATGCAGGTAGTCTTCTGTCCGGCAAGGTCGTTTGCTGGAACAGGTGTCTAGATAGGGGGGAGAAGGGTACAACTTCATCTCAAAGTCCCCGAGTACAAACTTGAGAGTCCAAAGGTGAGTCAGGGAGGGGATGAGGCACAGGTCCCAGCCATTAAGCCCTCCAGACACAAGCACCCTGCTATCAGGCAAGGCCTTTCGCTGGAATGGGCATCTAGATGGGGTGGGGAGGGATGCAAGTTCATCTCAAAAATCCCAAGAAACAAACCTGAGAGTTCAAAGGTGAGTCAGGGAGGAGCTGGCTTTTCATTTTTTTTTTTTTATGCTTCTGTGGTGGTTTCCAGTAATCTGATGGATTATACATTTTCCCCATTTTTCCTAATCCCTTGGAGTTAATTCTAAGTGTTCAGAGGTGTGTGGGAGGAGGTGACCTGCAAAAATATGGACTTCTTCATGAATTTGTGTGTTATCTTTGCACAGGGGCCATGCTAATCTTCTCTGTATCATTTCAATTCATTGTTATTATTTTTAAAAGACAGTGATGCCATTTTCTTTTATTTAATTTTATTTATTCATTGTTATTCTTCAATTTAACCAGAGAGAGTCACAGAGAAAGAGAGAGAAAGGGAGAATGAAAAAGCATGCCACTAGGTCTAGGACCCAAACTTTAGTTGGCCATGTGGGAGGCCAGCACCTTGACCACCATGCCACCTACAAGCCCCATCATTATTATTTTTAAAAATTTGACCAGAGATCGACAAAAAGAGAGAAAGGGAAAGCGAAAGAGCAAGGTGCCGGGTCTAGGACTAGAACCATTGTCAGCCATGTGTGAGTCTAGTGCCCTAACCATCATGCCATTTGCTGGCCCCTGCAGCTTTATTTTCAAAAACGAGAGTTTGGAAACAGTATGTTAATAGAAGATGTATTATGGTACATCCACTCAGTACAATGCTACATAGACCTTATAAAGAAAGAGGTACCTTTAATTTACGGATACAGTATGACCTCTAGGAGACACATTTAAGTAGAAAAAGCAAGGTGCTAACATGTAAACCTGTGTCCTTAAACAGACTGTGTGTCTCAGTGGATGGGAGTAATGTCTTTGGAAATACACAAACTAGGCTTTGGAAACAGAGCTTGTCACTGAGAGGAGAAACTAGGGAGTGGGTGAAAATAAGATGTGTTTCCCACTGTATGTACTTTGTTTTGATTTGAATTTTTTAAAAAATTTTTTTCCATGTACCTCTATTACTCCTCTCTTACAACACGTGAATTAGCAGATTCCCCTCCTGCACCCTGCCTAACTAGCCCTTACAAGGTTCTATATTCTATCTAGGAGTAAGTATTTTCCTTCCCTCGTGACCTGGGCTGGGTAATATAGAAGGAAGCCGCAAAGTTTGCTGCTTCTTCGTGCCGAGAAGTCTAGGTTCTAGAACAACTAGCTGCCTTCCACATTTCTACAAAGTTAATGCACTCCTGAATGTCTCCCTCCCTCTAGCCTTGTCACTCCAGAAAACAAGAAGGAAAGAAAGTGAAGTCCTTACTCTGCGCATTTCCAGCCCTCTTGGCTCCAGGCCTGGTCATGGTCTGTAGGTGACTTTCCTGGAGGTTCTTGCTGCCAGAGTTAGTCTCCCTCCCCTCCTGTCAGGAAGGAGGTGGGAGAGTGGAGAACAGAAGGGGAGCCAGCCCTTAGTTCTTACCTCAGCTCCACTTTGAGCTAGCGGTGGCACTTCCTCAATAGTAGTATTAACAACACGTTGGCATTAAACTCACTCTGGGCGGGTAATACCTCAGGGGTCTAGATCCCCTGCTCACTTAAGCCTCACAGTCACCCCCTGAAGTAGTTACCATTATTAATTCTGTTTTCCAGCTAAGCCGATGACCTTCCCCAAAGCCACATAGCAGCGATGGAATTCCATACAGCCTGACGGCCACACACGCAGGACCACTTACCCTACTCCCTTACATTCTCTCCTTATTTGTACAATGCAGGGACGAAGGCTTTCCGTGGTCCTCTCCAGCTGAGCGTCTGGACTCTGTCCCTTCTCTGTCACCAGGGACCTCCCAAGTATTAGCCCTACAGCTTTCCTGACCACCCCGGAAACCCCTATCGGCTCAGTCCTACACGTCAAGGCTTGGCAAGTTCCCTCTGTGATTTCCACTTGGGCAGCTTGACCCCAGCGCAGCTGGTTTGTCAACATCGCTCTGCAATCCTGTCTGGTGGCACAACGCCACACTCTTCTGAGGACTTCCACTCACACCACACTCCATGAACCCCCTTCCTGAGCCCCTGCTTCATGGGGCTATGAGGCAATTCCATGAGAAGTGTTTCACTTCCCCCTTCCCTGGGACCGTCTCTGTGAATTTCTCTGATTCCCAGAGTGAAATCAGGGGCTCCTTTCTCTATGACACTTGGCACCTCTGCATTGTGTGAGGAGAGCCTAGAGATCAGTCCTTACATCACAGCAAATTATAACCACTTGCCATGTTTCCACCAGATTCTGAGATAACTGAGGGCAGAAACAAGGTCAGGTTTAGGTTTCTATCATTAGCAAATGACACAGAGCCTGCTACAGCACAGCTGCCGTATACACCGCTGGGTCACTGCGGGGTAAAACCTTGGTAGCTTGCTTTTCAGAAAGATGTAAGTGGGACATGAACTGCGGTCAACGACGTGGGAGTCCAGCGACATAGCCATTACGCTAACTGCTGGTCCCTCAGAAAGATGTAAGTGGGACCAGCAGTTAGCGTAATGGCTATGTCGCTGAACTCCCACGTTGTCAACCATGATTCGAGTCCTGGACCCAGTGGCTTAAAATTCATGCCGGGCGCATGTGCGTGCATGCCCAAGATCCTGAGAGGAGAATGGAGGAGAAGGGATTGCGGCGTGGCCATCCCCATGGGGAATGCTTGGGGGGAAGAGGGGAAGAGAGAGGGAGACAGATGTAAGTAACGTGGACGTGAAATGAGAGGAGTGAGAGAAGAGTGAAGGAGCACAGTTAAGAGATCGCAGCTCGGGCCCCAAATGACTGGGAAATGAATCGCGGTGTGTAGTGAAATGAGGAGGCGGAACAGAAGCAGATATAAGAGATTGTGAGACTGACCCTTCCCAGGGTCAGACGGTGGCACTGAGGTGGGATGCAGTGCTCTGCCAGGCCGCCCCACACGGGAAGGTGGTAGGATTGCGTCTAGAGACCTCCTTGAGTGTGCATGCGCGCCCTATGACCCAGAGCTGACTGAGGCCCAGGGTGCTTCCCAGGGGCAGAACCCTGTTGGGGCTGTGTTTCTATCTCTGTTCATGGAATAAATAAACTTAAAAAAATCAACTATTCTGCGCCCAGCAGATGGCGTAATGGTTACATTGCTGAACTTCCACGTAACCAACTGTGGCTCGCGGCCCAGACCCCGC
>NW_006159594.1:2004993-2044801 GCF_000334495.1 Tupaia belangeri chinensis
TGTGTGTGTGTGCCCAAAATCCTGAGATGAGAATAGAGGAGAAGGGATTGTGGTGTGGCCATCCCACCCTGGGGGGTGTAACTTCTCACTTTCTGTGTCTGTCTCTGCAGAGTGCATGTGCCCTATAGCGAAAATCTCTCTCAAACAAAACTCTACTGTTTTTGGAAGTAACTTGACATCAAGGGTGAAGTAGGTAGAGCTTTATATATTAACATTATGGCCTCTGGTTTGGGCAATTGGGAGGATGCTGTTGACACTGATAGAGATAAGAAATGGAAAATTTACAGGGAAATATCAAATTCAGTTTTAAGTTGATTTTTTCCGTAAAAATTTTAGTAGATAATTGGCTCTTTGGATTTAAAAGATATCTGGAGAGGAGATATTTGTTTTAGTATATTTGGAAGATGCCAGGATTTGCAAAAATAATATCAATAAGAATTTCAAGCCAGAATAAAAAAAAAAATCAGGAAGAAGTAGGAAATGATAGTATTTGATGGAAACTGCATGGACCATTAGAAGAGTTTTCTGTTTTGCTCTCTTGTTTATTGCAGTGTTCCGTTTTTACAAAGCTACAGTACAAACCATCTACAGCTATGAGAAATGGTTGTCTCTCATAGGAGATGTTTTTTTGCAGACACCCACATTGTAATTCCCTTAGCAGGAGCGAAGATACCAGATGGCAACCCAGAACCCCAGTGAGCAAAGGCACTTGCTTCAAAGAACCACCCTCACACACGGCGAGAAACTAGGTTCTGTTAAATCGAGTCCAGCTATAACACTGCAGGGTTTTGCTTTTTTTTTCGTTTTTTCCACACATGTGAAAAAGAGAAGAGATATTTAAAATAAATCTTGGCAGACAATAAGACAGCCAGCAGGTTACCCCAGCTACACGTTGCACGTCTAGATCACTGCACGCTTCGTAATTTACTCAAATCATTTCCATTTCAGTCTTAGTCTTTCTAAAATGAGGTCCATCCTTCGAAATCGGCTGGGATGAATATTTCTATCAGTAAGTGTTATCTTGATTCTGGTATGGATAGCTCAGAGAATTGGCCACTGTGGGCCATTGAAGAAAAAAGTCCACGACATAGGACATTTTCCTGTGTGTGCAATGGAGAACATTCCCAGAGTCTGAAGCTGAGGAAGTAGAGTAGTTGTGGACAAACAGCAAGACACATCATCAGTTGCCTTTTTCCATCAGTACATATTTATCTCTCTAGCTTCACAAGTGGAAGGTGCCAGTTAAGAGGAAAACCATCCTGACTAGCTAAGAACATGGATAAAATTGCAGAATTTTGGACAACAAGCAAAAAAAAAATGAGATTATAGACTCTCTTTGTCATGAATCATGAACACACTGCTAAAACTCAAATATCTCTCAGAGCTTATAAAAAATCAGGGACAAAGAGTAAGAAATCTATTTTCAAACTTTACATAGCTAATAGACACGATCTAAATTTAATTGCTCCAGTGTCACAATGTAGTAGCTATTTGCAGACAAAGTAACCAAACTTGGAATAAGGAAGAATCAGATACATCAAGTGATGATAATTTTGGTAGAAAGCCATATGTAACAAATGGAAATTGTCACTATAAGAGGAAAGTTCAGCAGTAGATTATTAAACAACAATGCCTTGAAAGAAGTGGTAAATACTATGTTTTGAACATATGCTGAAATTGTGCTCCAAGAAATAAAGGCTTTATGAAAACTTTCCTTTCCTTTAAGGTGCATGCACTTATCAGAGAGACAGAGAGAAACAGAGAGGGGAAGCAAGAAATCACTCCCCGGGGTATGGTCACGCCATAATTCTTTCTCCTCCATTCTCCTCAGGATTTGGGGCACATACACACACTCGCCTGGTGGGAGTTTCAAGTCTCCGGGTCTGGGACTTGAACTGTGGTCAGCTACATGAAAGTCCAGCGACATAACCATTACACTATCTGCTGGTCCTAGAATTTTCCTCTCAATGGTGAACTTTTCTTAAAGTCTCATGCAGCGTCACTCATAAACAATTGGTGCCAACAACATCCAGGCCACATGGGACACACCCAGCCGGTGCCTCCTTTTTTGATATTTTACCACCGAAAAATCTCTTTCTCTAAAAAACAAAATGGTCTCCACCTTGTCACATTCTGTATACACAGAGAATGGGTTTTGGTATATTTGTTTAATTTTATTAAAAAGAGGATAAAACAGGGACCAACAGTTAGTGTAATGGCTATGTCGCTGGACTCCCCCGTAGTTGACCGCAGTTCACATCCCGGACCCGGTGGCTTAAAACTCACGCCAGGCGTGTGTGCGTGCATGCCCAAGATCCTGAGAGGAGAATGGAGGAGAAGGGATTGCGGTGTGGCCATGCTTCCTGGGGGGCGATTTCTTGCTTTCTGTCTCTCTGTCTCTCTCTGTCTGGTGAGCGCACGCACCCTATAGCAAAAACCTCTCCAAAAAAGAAAAAAAAAAAAGAGGATAAAACAAGATGTGTTGCTTTGCAACTCATTTACATAGTATTCCATTATATAGATACTATGAGTTACTAAATCTTTCATCCACTATTAAAGTTTCAGGTTGTTTCTATTTTTTGCCACTGAAACAATACTATGATGAACAACTATGTCTATACATACATATATACACACATACACATATATACACACACATATATACACACATACACATATATACACACACATATATACACACAAACACATAAAACTTTGCACATTACTGTAGGATAAATTATTATTATTATTATTATTATTTTTGGAGAGGTTTTTGTTACAGGGCGCATGTTGTGTGAGCTGGAGAGACAGACAGAAAGCGAGAAGTCGCCCCCTAGAGGGGATGGCCATGCCGCAATCTCCATTCTCTCAGAATCTTGGGCACGCATGCGCACACGCCATCGTGAGTTTGAGCCACTGGGTCCGGGACTCAAACAGCGGTTGACACTACATGGGAGTCCAGCACCGTAATCATCATGCCACCTGCTGGTCCCACTGTAGGATAGATTCTGACAAGAAAGATTGCTGAGCAATACGTTACTTATATACATTTTGACCCCAAATAATTAATATCTGCTTTAAATTCTTTAATTAAGGATTTTGCATTTGAAATATTCTTTGTTTACAAAAGAACTATGCTGGGGCTGGTAGGTGGCGTGGTGGTTAAGGTGCTGGACTCCCACATGGCCAACCACAGTTTGAAGCTGGGACCTGGAGGTTTGCTTTCTAACTTTCCCTCTCCGTGTGTGTGTCACTCTCTGGTCAAATTACAATAATAAATAAGTAAAATAAATAATTATTTTTGGGGGAAGGCTATGCTGCTATAAGAATGAGTAGTTTTATTTCATTCCCTTACCCTGGATTTGATTAATAAAGGATTAGATAAACTTTCTAACAATATATCGCTCAAAAACATATAAAATGTAAATTTCATTTCATTTTTCTTTCTTTCTTTCCTTCTTTCTCTTCTTTCTTTTTCTTTCTTTCTTCGTTTCTTTCTTTTCTTTCTTTCTTTTTTTCTTTTTTGTGGAGAAGTTTTTGCTATAGGGCACGTGTGCTCACCGGAAAGACAGAGAGGGACAGAGAAATAGAAAGCGAGAAATCACCCCCCAGGGGGGATGGCCATGCCGCAATCCCTTCTCCATTCTCCTCTTGGGATCTTGGGCACACACACACATGCGCCCGGCGTGAGTCTAAGCCACTGGGTCCGGGACATGAACCATGGTCGACTACATGGGAGTTCAGCGACATAGCCATTATGCTAACTGCTGGTTCCATCATTTCATTTTTCTTTAAGAATATTTTTTGTAAAAACAAGACTATTAAAATAATTATGTAGATATGATTTGTCATTTGGTATTAAGTTTTTAGTCTGCTATTTTTGTGTTTAAATGTGAAAGAAAGAAATAATAGCTTTAACTATAGTTGCATTATATTAATAATTCTCTAATGAGGAATTATAATAAACTCTAATAATACCTCGGTATTGAAGATCTCAATACTTTCTCTGACTTTAATTTGCCGAAGCTGTACAAGGTGATTGGCAAAAAAATAAATTCAGAGGAGATACAGACACTGAAGTACAGGTATTTAGTATTTAAACAAAAGCTATCTCTGTACAAATATTGTTGTTTGTCTCACGGCAATAAAAATGAAATTACTTTCAGTAATTAAAGTATATTGTCCAATAGCAAATTTGAAAACACCTCTATTCATATTTATAAAAAGATGATTTTTCCAATAGCACTTTTGAAAAAAGATTCTAAAGAAATCTTGTGAGCTGGCAGGCATGTGAATGTTGAAGACAATATGAAAATATTCAGTGCTTATATTAATCTTCCATTGTACGGCAAATGCATATGTGAAATCAAGTTATTTCATACATGAATTTCAGTCATTAAGACAGAAGGGTTATGCTTGTAAATGGCAAAAGTTTAACTTTTAAAACTTTCAAAACTTTATGTCAGATAAGACCCATCAATAATAAAAACAGCCTGATATTGGTGTAGGAATAGGAAAGTAGAGACCGCAGCCTTAAGGAGCCGAGAAAGAGACTCGGCGTATTTGGGAGTCTAATAAACAAGTAAGGTGGCATTATAAGTCAGGGAGGAAATTATGGATTATCTATTTGGGGAGACTAACTACCAAATAGGCAGTCGATGAAGTTAGATCCTGACCTCACAGCTTATGTCTAAATGAATGAAATATTTAAATTATAAAAAGTAAAAAATAGAAGTATTATGTCAAAGCATGGGAAAATATCTCTATAATATTTTTAAATCATTTTTAAGAATTATTTAATTTTATTTATTATTATTAAATTTGGTCAGAGAGAGAGGGAAAGTGAGAAAGCAAGCCACCAGGTCCAGGATTCAAACCGCTATCAACCATTTGAGAGTCCAGCCCCTTAATCACCACACTGCCTGCTGGCCCTTATATTTCTATAATCTTCAAATAAACAAAAAAATTTGAAATATAGTTTTAAACTCCTAAACCACACACACAAAAACAAAATCGTAAATTTCTGCATAGCAGAAAATACACAGGTAAAGTAAAAAAAAAGAATGACCAACTTGTAACGGTACGTTAGCTACTAGTATCATATATGGAAGTCAGAGCCACTGTCATTGGTGCTCATAGCAAGAAGGTACGCAAACTCCAGCTTCCATGCCACACATTATTATTATTAGTTATTTGAGAGAGAAGAGAGAATGAGAGAGAGGCATTTTGACATGGTCCCTCCACAACACAGTCCTTCATGCCCAGCCTGCCAGTCAGCCAGCACACCTGGTCTGTGTTCCGATTGGGCCAGGAACCAAACTAGGGCCTCAAATGTGGCCTCTGCTACCACACACCAGTACCCTTCCATCTGTGCCCCTGAAGCAGGGCCATCATGCCACACATATGTACAGGATGTGTGTTAGGTGCAGCCGTGCTCCCAGGCACTGACGACCAACCTTGTTAAGGTATTGAACTTTGTGGTGAGAGCAGTAGGGTATTGTTAAAGTGTTTAAAGGGGTTCTGGGAAGTTCGTGCTCAGATTCTAATTTTAGAACAATTATACTGGGTATGGGTTAGAACACCACTCGGAAGGTTGGTTGGTTAACACATTTGAAAGTAAGAAAATCGGTTGGGAGGCCATAGCGGCACCCCGGGTGGAGATGATGATGGCCTCATTTGTGTAGAATTGTGTAGGGTGTGAGAGACCTTAGAAGGTAAACTACACACGACCTTATGGATTGCAAGTGGAGGCTGAAATAGACATAGGAATACAATATGATGCACATGTTTCTGGTTTGAGCAACTTGGAGAAAGTGGCATCATTTCAATAAGATAAGGAAGTCAGATAGAGAAGAATATAGGGACCAGCAGATGGTGTAATGTTTATGTTGCTGGACTTCCACATAGTCGATGGGGGTTCAAGTCCTGGACCCAGCAGCTTAAAATTCATACTGGGCACGTGTACGTGTGTGCCCAAGATCCTGAGAGGAGAATGGAGGAGAAGGGACTGCAGCGTGGCTATACCTGTGGAGGGTGATTTCTCACTTTATGTCTCTGTCTCTCTGGCAAGCACAAGCACCCTATAGGAAAAATCCCTCTCAACGTAGAAGCATAGGAAAAATCCCTCTCAAAAAAAAAAAAAAAAAAAAAAAAAGAGTACGGAGGAAAGACAGCGAGTTCCGGTGTTGGTGTGTTGAGTGTTTGGCCCTGTGGAACATCCACGTGGAAAAGTCCAGAGCACAGCGAGAGGTGTAATTTAGCAGGGAGATCTCTGCTAGAGCCCTGTATACCCAAGTACCACAGGCTGCGGCACTCAGGAAGGATAGATTTGGCCTCACTGCTCTTACTTCCCAAGTTTCATGTGTGCAGATTTACCACCTGCATGAGGATAGGAATTCCAGTCCCTTGTACCACCTTTGTTAAAGAATTCCCAAGAACAATCATGGGGGTGCGTACGAGCATCCAGGAATGGAATCCTTGCTCTCCAGGATTAGAACTGGTCCCATATGTGGCCACTCGTATATCTGAGCTGGGAATCACAATGCATGTGCAATACTGATAAAACTGGGAGCGCTAAGGGCCACATCCACCGCCAGTCACACGCAGGCTGCAATGGGGTACCTGAACGTGCCTGTGTCAGTGTCCATAGCCCCCCTCCTGGAGCACACACACTCCAGGAACCAAAGGGTGATGCGTTCTAGTCACTTGCTGCTCTCCTCCCAGACCTCCTTCTGATTTTAGGCACCAAGGCTCGTCCTGTCCAACGCCATCCCCTACAGGGAGTTCTTTTCTGGCTTCCTTGGTGTCTGCCCCTGCAACCCGCCTCCTTCCAGGCTTTCTCAGACATGTTTCTATATAGCTGAAGCCCAGGGACCCTCCCATCCTCATGGAAGTTGTGGTTAAGGGGAAAACGTCATTCAGTCTCCCTTACCTGAGCTCCAGGTTTTGCTGGGACAGAACTCTTATTACATCTTCAGTACTATGATGCCTTCATCTAAGTTAAAATCCTGTTTAAAAAAATTATAAAAAGTTTTCATCAAGACGCTCCACATTCTGGCAGGGGCCTATGTTTACAACCTTCTCTCCGTTCCACGGCTGCCTGCTGTTCATCGACATCAAGTCACACGCTGTTCCCTAGCGTGCCTTCTACCTGCTGCCATGTCTTTTGTTATAGATAGCGCCGACCTCCATGTCTGCCCCTTCTCGTCTCATCTGCCTCTCAGGAACTGTTTGAAATGTCACCGCAGGCAGCCACATGTAGACTCTACTGTTCCACTGGCCCAGGGCACTTTGCCTGAATTGGTATAATCCTCATCATCTGTTTTTGCCACATTCATTCAAAAGCTTATTAAGAGACAATATAGCATAATGGCAAAGAGCACTGGATTCACATCATCTAAGTTCACGTCCTGGAGTTGCCACTTCCTAGATGTATAAGCTCTGGGGGCCAGCAGGTGGCATAGTGGTTAAGACACTGGGCACCCCCTACACACACGGCTGACCATGGTTGGAGTTCTGGACCTGGTGGCTTGAAAATCACACCAGGCATATGTGCGTGTGTGCCCCCAATCCTAGGAGGATACTGGAGGAAAGGGGATTTCGGTGTGGCCATTTTCTCGGGGGGGGGGTAATTTCTCACTTTCTGTCTCACTGTCTCTCTGTCTCTCTTTGGTGAGTGCACACGTCCTATTGCAAAAACCTTTAAAAAGCAAAACAAAACTAGAAGTATAAGCTCTGACAAGTTACTTCTCACAGAGTGCCTCCGGCACCTGATATTTAAGACTCAGTATAATAACAGCGCCTCCCTCTCAGGGTTATTATGAGAATTAAATCATTCATTTAATCATTCTTTCATCCATGCAAAGCACTTAGAATAACGTCTGCACAAATGCTTAATAAATTTTAATTATTATTATGCATTTTAATTTTAAAACATAGCACAGCGATCAAGTTGCCTTTTGATCATTTTCTCCAGACAAATACAAAAGTTTAATATCTGGCTCAGATCATATGGAACCTGATATGCTTTCTTGAAAAGAGCTTTGCCATTTTCATTTTTGACCAGTTTTACAGAGCAAAGAATTGTCGCAAAATGTATGTTCTGAACACTTTCTGTGCTCAGAGTCCATCAATTTTGCTAGCTTCAGTTCTCATTGTGTGATGATTAATGATTATTTAGTACCTACCACATGCCCGGGCCATGCTAGGACTACATACGCCATCATGAGCAAAACATCTGTGAGCCTGTGCTCAACAGAGTTTAAAGGGAGACGGGAATAAATAAAGACAGAAGCGCTTAAATAAACACATAATAACAAAACTGTGGTAAGTGCTGCGAAGAAACAGAGTAGGAAGGAAACTAAATAAGCAGCACCCAGTTTACATTTGAAGGTCAGTAAAGATCCATTTGAAGAAGTGATATTTAACTGGAGACCTAAAGTTAGTAGAATAGCCTGGGTGAGGGTGGGAAGAAAAACTCCAGGTGTGCACGGAGGCCAGAAAAAATGGAAGAGCTATTTGAGATCAAGGACACAAAAGGACCGTGTGACTTCAGCTGGAGACGTGAGAAGAGACAGGAGCAGGAGGCGGGGCCAGAGTCATACTAGGGATGTGCAGTTCTGCTCCAAGAGTGTTGGAAAGGCACCAAAGGGTTTTTCATGCAGTGGAATGATGAATAATTGGATGTATATGTAAGAGATTGCTCTGGCTACAGTGTGCAGTATGGGTTTGAAAGCAGTGAAAACAAATGAATTACACCTACCTGCAACGACAGAGTTGATGCCCAAAACATATTACTAACCAAAAAAAGCAAGTCACAGGAGAAGGCATTCAGATTGATAACTCTTACATAAAGGGGAAAAAATCAGGGAAAATTAAGGAAAACATTAAGAATTTGCACATGCACATACTCAGGGTCTTCAAAAACATCAGGAAGATGCATATCTTGAAAAAATATGTGGATTTCAAAAATATGCATGGATTTTATTTTGGTTTTGCCCCAAAATAAACTTGTACTTTAATTCCACTTTTTGAAGTCTCCTGGCATGTACGTACGTATGTGTGTGTGTGTGTGTGTGTGTATGTATGTGTGTATATGTGTGTATACACATATATATATGTAAAAATACATGTATATATGTAATATGTAAAATATATATGTGTAATATATAATATGTAATATGTAATACATAAAGAAACAGTTCCTCAAATTTCAGCAGAGGGGTTACTTATGAATGGGACTCAGCAGAGTTTCTGGCTTGAAAAGGGGCATATGAAAAACTTTAAAGGTATTTGGAAATATTCTATTTCGTTTTTTATTTAAAAAGAATTTTGCCAGAGGGCACATGCACGAGCCGAAGAGAGGGGGAGAGAGAGATTGAGAAAGCACTCCCCGTGTGGGACAGTCATGCTGCAATTCTTTCTCCTCCCAAAAAAAATCTTTCAGGATTTTGAGCAGCCCAGCCCCCATCCCACCCCCACACGGCATGCTTCTCAAGCTGCTGGGTCTAGAACTCAGATCATGCAATTCACCATGTAGCACCCAGCCACCTTAAGTACCATTACGGGCCACTGGCTGGTCCCGATAGAGTCTATCTCTTAAGCAGAGTGGTGGATGCATGAGATTTGTTGTTTAAAACATTCATTTACTTCATATATATATATATATATATATAGGTTACCTAGCTCCAAAAATTTTGTAAAACATCAAAATGTAGAAAAGTTGGATGGTGGATGCATATGGGTATATGTTATACTACTCTTTACATTTTTCCATGTGCTTGAAGTATTCCAGAAATAATAACAGCAAAGGGACAATGGGTAGGAAAATGGAACAGAAAGAGCTAGAGCAGCAAGACTCTGAGTTGGTGACTTCAAAGGCCTCTTCTTCCTGTAGCCTTCCACGTGTGTACTGATGAGCTCCAGCGGTGGACCTTCCCGGGCTACAATGGAACCGTTGCCTCCTGGGCCTTGCAATGCCATGGCCCTGTCACCAGAAGTCGTACGGAAGTCTAGATGATGGATGATGACTAGGACCAGAATAGCACCAGTGGGGTTAGAAAAAAGCAGATGCATTTGAGTTCAATTTAAGAGGCAGAAGAGAGATCTTGGTGCAAGGTTCGATGTCCCACTGTGTCAAAGGGATGGGAGGCACACCTCCCCTCGTGTCATTTGGCTTTTCACAAAATGCTATTCTAACATCTGGACACCCACTAGATCACAGAGGTGTCACAGACACTAATAATGCCTCACTCAGAGATTTTGAAACTTTAACATAATTCTCTCAGATTTAGTGGTTTTGCCAAAGTCACCCCAAAGACCTTTAAATTCTGTTTCCATGTCAGATTTCCCAACAGCAACTGAAAAACAGGTGCAGAGGAAGCATGAGAGAAGAGACTCCTGTAGTGCCCCAGAGGCTACACGACTTCAAAATACCTCTGAACCTGCCTGCACGACCATTCCTGTTACCTGCAGCTTACACTCACATCTTTAAGTTCCTGCATTATAGTTTCATGTTGGAAAGTGGCTGTGGGCATTTACCCCTGGGCTCGCCCCTAAAATGTGCACCACATAGTTATCACTTGGTTCTGCTCCTCAACCCGAGCTGCCCGCCTTCCTGGTGCTCCTGAGTCAGCAGCCACTTCAGACAAGGGCCTTCCCTGCCTATTCTGCCGTGGGGACAGTTAGAGCCCCTGATCACCAGCACCGCCTCCCCTCATGGTATAAACATTCACATGGTGATTGAAAAGAGGCTCATTCAGCATCACACTCTAAATTCATCCTGCTGGGGTGGGGCCGTGCAGTTCTCAAGCATGTTCCTCAAAATCTGGGGGCACTCTGAAGTGACTCGTGAGCCCTCAGGACATCTGTGTGTCATCTGACCCACAGAATGTGTGAAACAGACCCAGCCAATCATCTGTCCTTTACTCATTCAACAAGTGCCCGTCGAGAGCTTCTGCTTTGTGAGACACTGGGTCAGACTTGGTATAAACAAAAGGGGGATGGATGGTGACACAGTGGTCAAATGTGGGTCTCTCTGAGGCAGAACCACATGGGATGGTTCTTGGTTCACTTGCAGACTTCCATGAATACTGGTCATATGCACGTCCAGGACTCTGGCTGAAGCTGGAGGTGGATTGTGGTATCAAGCATCTGTAGAGGGTGTTGTGTCTTTGTCTCTGTCTCTGTCATTCTTTCTCTCTGTCTCTTTCACTCAAAGAATAAACGAATTTTTAAAATAATGAGCAAGGCAGTCAAAACACTAGCCTTGAAGGCATTTATGTTCACTTACTTTTTATGAATGTGTTTTGAGAGTTCTGAGAGCTAATTTGAATAGTCACTGTCTTTCCTATTCATGTACTATATTTTCCTATCTTCCTTAAAAAATGTACTTGCATATATAATTTGTATTTCTTTTTAGTAATGAAATATTAAGCTGGTTTCCAAAAATCAACTGGATATTTTCTACCCAGCAGGCATTCCTACCAGGAATATTTTAACGACTGTGCATAGTTGGGACCAGCAGTTAGGGTAATGGCTATGTTGCTGAACTCCCATATAGCTGACCGCAGTTCGCGTCCTGGACCCAGTGGCTTAAACTCACGCTGGGCGTGTGTGTGTGTGTGTGTGTGTGTGTGTGTGTGTCCAAGATCCTGAGAGGAGAATGGAGGAGAAGGGATTGCAGCGTGGCCATCCCCCCTTGGGAGTGACTTCTTAATTTCTATCTCTCTGTCTCTCTCTGTCTTTGTGGCGAGCGCACTTGCCCTATAGCAAAAATCTCTCAAAAAAAAAAAAAAAAAAGACTGTGCATGGTCTTATTCTAATACTAATTTTTTTCTGGCTTGTCTTGTTTAAGAGCAAAGGAATATTAATGATGTGCATTCTTTGAGTTTTGTAGGTGGGTGATGAACAGTGGACTGAGTTCGGAAGACCACAGCAGCCAGGGCAGTTCAACCCACCCATATGTGTTGAGCAACAGCGAGTAATATCATTCTTACAATAAGACTTTGTCAGGCTGAAACCTGACAAAGAAAGCAAATGAAGAATACCATTGATGAAGTTTATTTGTATATGTAACTGGAAAAAATAAAATGTGAGTAAGACTACATTAATTAATATGTCTAAAGAAAAATGCATGTGACCAAGAAGTTTTTCTTTCTGAAATAATATATTTTCTTACAAAGGTATAAAATATATTTATAAATTATAAGAAAAAGAAACAATGAAACCATTCCAAAGATGCCAAAAAGGAACTTAATATAATTTAACAGGCAATTCTAATTAAATAAAAGTTATTAGTGTATTATGATGAAAAGAATATAACAGAACTCCAAAGCAACATTAGATTAACAGAGAAATATTAGAGATCATTATAATAAAGTCAGGAAGAAGATAATGATACTATTGCTGCTATTTAATATTGTGCAGGAGATCAACTTAATAGGACAATTAAAAAAACTCTAAAATATTTGAAAGGAAAATCTTTTTATTATTTTAAGATGCATTGTCTTCTTATGAAACCCATGAAAATGAACCAAAATTATTAGAAAAATAAATGATTGTAGCATGGTAACAAGTTACAAGCTATTTATTTTGAAATAAATAACCTTTTATAAACCAGTAAGTTACTTAGAAATAGGACTAAGAAGAATTTATTCACAGTTGCAACAATAAACTATCTAGAAATGTACATTTAAAAGAAATGTATAAAACTGCTAAACTGTGCTGAACAGCAGAGAAGAAAACCTGAATATGTGAAATGATATACCATGTTCATTGTTAAGAAAACTCAGTGTTGTCAAGATGTCTATCTTCCCCAAATGGATTTTTTTCATTTAAAGTCATTCCATTAAAGACATTCTTCATTTAAAATTCTAAAATTTAAATTTTATTTAAAAATAGTGCAAAAAGTATTTGCATACCCCACCTCAATTTACTAATTGTTAACATCCTATTTCATCTCATATATTTTGTTTTTTGAACCATTTGGTTGTAAATTACAGACATCAATTTCACTTTGCCCCTAATACTCATCATGCATGCCATAAGAATTAAGGCATTTAGACAGAGCCATAGGATCAGTTTTGCAATTGAAACAGTTAACAATAACTGTAGAATACCATCGAAAACAGTGCTTGTCAGACTTTATTGTGCTGGTGAATCATCTGGGGATTTTGTCAAAATGGAGGTCCTGATTCAGCAGGTCTGGGATGGGGGCTGAAGTTCTAAATTTCTTTTTCTTTTCTTCTTATTTTTTAAAAAGAGGTTCTCTCATTCCCCCCCTTTTTTTTTAAGAATTATTTATTTAATTAATTTTATTTGTTATTATTATTATTTTATTTGACCAGAGATAGAAAGGGAAAGTGAGAAAGCAAGCCACCAGGTCCAGCACTCAAACCACAGTAGGCCATGTGGGAGTCCAATGCTTTAACCACCATGCCACCTGCCAGCCCCTGAAATTCTAAATTTCTAACATGTACCTAAATGATGGCAATGCTGCTTTGCTACAAATCACACTTTGAGAATCTACTAACCAGTCCTTGTGCAATTTTCTCTAATGAGCTCCTAAATGTCTGGTTGTAGCTTTTCCTTTTACTTGCTTGGTTTTTCAATTGTGAATACCATCAGGTTTGACACATTGTAGCTGGTAGCTATTGTTGTTATCACTAACCTTTTAAAATTTAGAATGGTCACCCAGTCTTAAAATTTTCTGAGGAGTACAAGTCAATTGCTTAGGAGGATGGCACATAGTTAACATTTCTTCGAGATTTACTCCTGATTACATTCAGGTTAAACTGCTCAACAAGAACACAATACAGTTGATGTTTTGATACTTCCTACTGCATCACCGAAGGACACACATATGTCACATATCATTCTACTGTTTTGTGCTTTTAAAACCTTTTCATTTTCGAATAGAGTTACATTTACAAAAAGTAGTAAAGATAGCACCGAGAGTTTTCATATACTCCCACACTCAGTTTCTCCTGTTATTAACATCTTGCGTTAATATAGCAACTTTGTCATAATTTATGAAGCAACAGTAATATATTATTATTACCTGAAGACCAGACTTTGGTTAATCAGATATCCCTAGTTTAATATCTTTTTCTGTACCAGGATGCCTTCTAGGGTGTCAGATTCCATTCATATTGTCATATTGTCATATCTCCTTAGACTCCTCTGAACAGTGACAGTTTCTCAGAGTTTTCCTTGTCTTGGTGATCTTGACATTTTTCAGGCATACTTGTTAGGTATTTTATAGAATGTCAATTGGGGTTTGTTTAATGTTTTCTCATGATCATATTGAAATGACAAGGTTTTGGGAGGAAAACCACAGAGGAAAAGTGTCATTCTCATTACGTCATATCAAGATCAATTTTCTCCACTATGGAGTTACTAATTCCCCCCCCCCTTTATGTACTGTGCTCTTTGGAAGGAAATCTCCATGCACAGCCCACACTTAAGTAGAGAATTATGTTCCACTTCCTTGAAAGTGGAGTATCTATATAAATTAATTAAATTCTTTTATATGGGATATTTATCTATTCTACCTCCTTGTTTTTAAGTTTTAAAATTTTTATTAGTATATAATCATGGGCACTGAGTTTATGCTTTGGGTTTTAATTACATACTACTTTATTTTCTTACTTCAGCTTTGACTGGCGAGCTTATTTTGGTGTGGAAATTGACAAACATTCTAAATTTTGCATAGAATTACAAATGGCAAAAAGAGCAAAGAAAAACAGAGTTCAAGATGTGCAGAAATCAAGACTTATTTTTTTAATACACAAAGCTATAATAATAAAGCCTGTGTGGTGTTGAGGTAACTATAGAAAAATTTAACAATGGAATAGAAGAGTCCAGAAAGACATCACTCATATATTATCATCTGCTTTATGAGAAAGAATCCACAGCAATAGAGTGGAGGAAGAATTGTCCTTCCAAAAATTGATGTTGGATAAACTAGATAAACAAATGAATAAAAAAAAAAAAGCCTTTGTTTTTAATTCAAACTATATATAAATTCAATTCCAAATGAATCAAATTAATGTGAAAGGTGAAACAAATAAAGTTTATTAAAGATAATATAATGAAAATATTTTAAATAATTTCTTTATTTATATTTTTAATAATTAGTTATTTGCATTCAATTATTATACATCTCTATAGCACACAATATGTTTTTCAAGGTATACATGCAGTACATGATAATAAAATCAGTGATATTACCATCAGCATCATTTCTACAGAGAACTTTGCAATCTTATATCTGTTAAGACTTTTGTCCCTAAGTTCCTCCCACCTACCCTCTACCATCCACTCCTCTCCCATACAGTTTCTGTTACCTCCATTCGTCCTCCCTATTATTATAGTCCAGATATTTCCATTTAGTAATCTTGAAGTCAAGCATTCCATGCAAAGGATACAAAAAGCATAACTCTGAATGAAAATATTGATAAATCAGATTTCATTAAAATTGAGACACTATTGGGACTGGCAGGTGGAATCGTGGTTAAGGGCCCTGGGATCCCACATGGCCAATTACAGTTCAAGTCCAGGACCTGGCAGCTTACTTTCTCACTTTCTCTCTCTCTCTCTCTGTCTTTCTCTGTTCAAATTAAAATAGATAAATAAGTAAAGTTAAATAAAATAATTCTTTTTTTAAAAAATTGAGACACTATTAACAGAGTGAAAAGTTGCAGAGTGAGAAAGAGTGAAGTTTATTTATTTATTTTTTGGAGAGGTTTTCCCTATTGGGTGCGTGTGCTCACCAGAAAGACAGAGAGAGACAGAGAGATAGAAAGCGAGAAACACCCCCAAGGGAGGATGGCCACGCCACAATCCCTTCTCCATTCTCCTCTTGGGATCTTGGGCACGCACGCACACACACCTGGTGTGAATTTAAGCCACCAGGTCCAGGACTTGAACCATGGTCGACTACATGGGAGTCCAGGGACATAGCCATTATGGTAACAGTTACCATTACACCATTACACCAACCCTGTAGTACAGTGATTAAGGGCTGTGTGTACAGGGAGCTGGATCCCACATGGTGGACTGTGGTTCAAGTCCTAGTCTCAGTAGCCTTAAAAATACACTGAATCTGTGTGCACATGTGCTGAGGATCCTGATGGAAAGGAGGAATGAATAAAAGAGGATTGTGGTGTGGCCAAGCCCCGTTGTGGGGCTTGCTTTGTCTCTCTCTCGTGCATGAACCCTGTGGAATTTCTTTTTAAAAAGAAAAGTTCATTTCCTTTTTTCTTTCTTCCATGAGTGAGAAAAACAGAGGCAGAGAAAAGGCATGATCAGGGCTTTTCATGCTACAATGTACCCCAGCTTTGGCCAGCCCCAGATCATAGACACACGCACCCCTGGTGTGTTCAGAGAGGTCTCCAGATATGAACCTGGAACTACACACGTAGGTCCGTCTCACAGAACACTGAACTGCTGCTGCGCCACCATCTAGCCCCTATTTTTCATGCTTACATCTTAGAAAGGACTTGGATTGAGAATATATGCAGAACTACAAGTTAAAATGTTATGTTTTGTATATTATGTGTGATGCCAAAATATGCATATGAAAAAATGCTGGAAGAATTTTGACTACTGGCGATGGGTCTCTTTAGGGGTTGTGATTACAGTGAATTTCATATTCTTTCTCTCTCTTTTTTTTTCTACAGTAAAAATAGCTTTATTGCTTTCCTCTTATTCTATTTCTTTTCTTTTTTCTTTCTTTCTTTTTTTTTTTTGGAGAGGTTTTTGCTATAAGGCACATATGCTCACCAGAGAGTCAGAGAAAGACAGAGACACAAGGTGAGAAATCACCCCCTGGGGGGATGGCCACGCCACAATCTGTTCTCCTCCATTCTCCTCTTGGGATCTTGGGCACACACACACACATACCCGGTGTGAGTTCAAGCTACCTGGTCCAGGACTCAAACCATGGTAGACTACATGGGAGTCCAGCGACATAGCCATTACACCAACTGCTGGTCCCAGCTTTTCTCTTTTTCTAACGTATAAATAATTATGGTCATTGGAAAAAAATATTTGGAACAATAGATTAAAAAATGAGGAAGAAAGCAGAAGTGTTTGAAATTCTAATCCCTCCCAGCCACTCCTTCATAATTTTATCACTTAAGAACACACACAAGCACACACACACACACACACACAGATACACTCAAAGATAATTTACATTTGTGTGTTTCCACATAGGGTTCTTTGTTGGACAATTTTCTCTCTTTTCCCTTTTTTAGTCTGATTCTTTAATTATTTTATTAGAGCTTCATTTTGTGTGTTTTGTTCATATCTCCATGTAGAATTTCTAAATTCTTTAAGATCTGTAGGTTTCTTTCTTTATATTATGAAATAGTTTAAACATAAAGTATAGAAATTACATAATGAACAGCCAGACACCATATGCCACCCTAAAAAGAAAACGTTATATATAGAATTCATCCCCCGATTCTGTTTCCAGTCTCTCCCTCTTCTCTTCTTTTTTTAACAATTTTATTTTTATTTTTTATATTTATTTATTTATTTATTTATTTTATTTGACCAGAGAGAGACACAGAAAGAGAGGGAGAGAGAAGGAAAGTGAGAAAGCAAGCTGTCAGGTCTGGGACTCAAACCATGGTGAGCTATTTGGGAGTCCAGCACCTTAACCACCATGCCACCTGTTGGCCCTATCTCCCTCTTTTCTTCTAAAGAGGAAACCACTATCTTAAACTTGGTGTAAATTATTCTTGTACCTGTCTTCATACACTTATTACATATATGTATCACTTAACTATATATAGTACGCCTTCCATATACTTAAACTTCATGTATGGTATCAAATTGTTATGGTTAAATGTTCCCTATGAAATTCATATGTTGATACTTGGTTGTGATTGGGTTAAAAGGGTGAAGACTTAATCCAACTATGGTGAATCCAACTATGGTGTTTAAAAGTGGGGTTTCTCGGAGAAGACGAGGATTAAGGTTGTTAGGGTGGGGACCTCCATGATTGACTCCTGGTGGGTCTATAAGGAGAGTGAGCAAGACCAGAACAGAGACACATGAATATGTATGCATGCAGTGCTGTCCTCCACCATGTTCTCATGCAGCCGGAAGACCCTCACCAGATGCAGCCCCTGAATTTAGGATATCCAAGCCATGAGCAGAATAAATCTCTATTTTATAAATTATTCAGACTCAGACATTTTCTGTCTTCATTCAGCATAGTGGGAGATTTATCTATGTTGGTATTTGTATTTCTGAGCCATTCATTTTAACTTCCATAAACTCATCGGAAGAACAAGGAAAGATTGAAAAAATATTATCTAATAACACTCATTAAATCTTTGGAAACTTAGTATTCCCATGGGTTACAATTAGACTTGATGTTAACTCTTTCATTCAGTGAGGAATGAAGACACTATTAGCCAGACACTGTGTAAAACACTAAAGAGGTAATGATGAACAAAGCAGACCAAATCCCTACTCTCAAGGAGCTTATAGTCTTTTAGTGAAGTAAGGGTCAGACAAGTAATCAAGTAATCATGCTCACTTATTCGTCATAAACTGACGACTGATGTCTCCCTGAGTTAAGGAAGCATGCTTAAGACTTTGGGGAAGGACCAGGAGATGGCATAATGGTTACGTCACTGGATTCCCACATAGTCAACCGTGGTTCAAGTCCTGGACCCAGCAGTTTAAAACTCACACTGGGCACATGTGTGTACATGCCCAAAATCCTGAGAGGAGAAAGGAGAAGAAGGGATTGCAACATGGTTATCCCCCCTGGCATGGGGGGTGATTTCTAGTTTTCTCTCTCTCTATCTCACTGTATCTCTCCGGTGAGCATACATGCTCTATAGCAAAAATCTCTCTCTTAAAAAAAAAAAACAAAACTTTGGGGAGACCAAGGCAGTTATAGTTTGCAAGACAGAGGATTGGGGAGTAGAGAGTTCTAGAGAGAGAATTTTACAGATTTATAGAAGGTTCCTCTTTTTTTTTTTTTGGAGAGGTTTTTGCTATAGGGCGCATGCGCTCGCCAGACAGAGAGACAGAGACATAGAGACAGAAAGCGAGAAATCACCCCCCAGGGGGGATGGTCACGCCGCAATCCCTTCTCCTCCATTCTCCTCTCGGGATCTAGGGCACACACGCACACGCACCCTGTAGAAAGTTCCTCCTGAGTTTTCAGAAGAGTACTGATTATCATATGCATGTGAGGAAACTAAACTAAGCCAGAGGAAAAAAATCCCAAGAAAAGGGCCTGGGTGCTCTCACAGGGTCAGAAATAGTGCCAATTCTCACCAGCTAGACTGGAAACCTGATAGTTTATGAGACACTGGGTAGAGTGCTTAGAAAGACCTTTTCTCTGAAAAGAGTAGTAGTTATTCCTAGAATGAGCACTCTTACTCCGTTTAACAAACTTTAAAAAATAGACACAAAAGGACCAAACTGCTCCCAAGTAACTGCACTCTGGAATAAAAGTCAAGATTAGTAAGAGTACAAAAACATCTAACACCTGACAAGTAACATACACAATGTTTGACATCCAGTAAAAAATTACAAGGCATGCAAAGAAGCCAGAAAAGGAAACCAACCAATCAAAACTGACACAGAACTGGTACAGAGGTTAGCACTGGTGCACAAGGACATTAAAGTGAGGTATTACAGTTGTATTTCATACGTTCAAAGGTTATGTAGAGATATGGAAGTTTAAAAAACTTCGCACTCCCAGACAGGAAAACTACAAGATGAGATTAAGAACAGATTAAACATTACCAAAAAAATAGTGAATTTGGAAATATAGCAATAGAAACTATCCAAATAAAACTCAGAATAAAATAATTTTAAAATTTACTAAACATCAATGAGTCATGGGACAACTTCAAGTCACATCATATATACATTATGAAGTCACCAAGGAAAGAAGGTGAGGGATGGGGGAAGAAACAGGAAAAAAATCCAAGGAATACTGGATAAAAGTTTTCCAAATTTGATAACAACTATAAATCCACATATCCAAAAGTTCAATGAAACTGAATTCAAGAAATATTAAGAAAAATGAGGGACCAGCACTGTAGCTTAGTGGTTAAGAGAGCTGGATCCTGTATGGATGATTGCAGTTTGAACCCTGGCACCAGAGACTTGAAAAACATGCATGATAGGGGCCAGCAGGTGGTGTGATGGTTAAGGTGCTGGATTCCCACAAGGCTAACTGTGGTTCAAGTCCTGGACCTAGAGGTTTGAAAATCTTACCAGGTATGTGTGTGTGTGTGCGTGCCCAAAATCTCAGGAGGAGAACAGAAGAGAAGGGACTGTGGCATGGCCTCCCCCTGGGAGGGGCGTGATTTCTTATTTTTCTTCTCACTATCTCTCTCTGTCTCTCTGGTGACTGCATACGCTTATGGCAAAAACCTTCAGAAAAAAAGAAAAGCATACTTGGCATATGTGCATACATCCCCCAAATCCTGAAAAGAAGGTAAAATGAAAGAGAAGGGAATATGGCATGACCTTGCACCACCAGAGGATGTTTTCTGTCTCTCTGTCTCTCTAGTGAGTTCAAGAGACTTCTGGCAATTATATTAAAAAGAAAGAAGAGAAAAGAAAATAAAATAAAGTGACACCAAGGCATATTATAGTAAAATTCTTAGAAACAGTAATAAAGAGAACGTGGTAAAAGAAGCTAAGTAAAAAAGACATGAGATGGGGCCAGCAGGTCACAGGGTGGTTGAGGCACTGGCCTCCCACATGGCCAGCTGTGGTTTGAGTCCCAGAGCCGGAGGCTTGCTTTCTCACTTCTCTCTCTCTCTTCCTCTGTCTCTCTCTGGTGAGCACATGTGCTCTATAGCAAAGCAGAAACTGAAAGATTGGAAGGTATAAAAGCATGGTGAACAACTGTGGACACTGAAGATAGTGTGGGAGAAGGATGGAAAATGAGGGAGGGTGAGGGAGAGGGCATCAAAGGAAGAAGAAAGAAGCAAAACATTCAAGGGGTACAAAAATGGAAAAATCTGTTGATGATAATGTGTATGATAACATCTTTTACTGGACTAATATGTAGTGTATTCATGCTAGGAAAATTTCTTTTGTATGTTCTAATGATGTCTAGTGATTGAATGTAAAAAAAAAAAAAAAAGATATCTTTTGGGAAAAAAAAAAATACAGTCCTCCATGGCTCCTGAGAACTAGTGGCTTCAGGGAAAAAAGAGAAATGAAGATTTTCTACTGATAATTCAGCTTCTAGCCCACAAACTCGAGTGATAGGGAGCTCCTCTAGCCTTCTCTTAGTCTCTGTCTCTTTCTGCCTCTGTCTCTGTCTTCTCAATTTTTTTGTAATTTTTCCTTTTTAAAATTTTAAAAATTATTTAATTTTATTCATTGCTATTTTATTTATTTATTTATTTATTTGAAGTTGATGAGAGAGAGAGAGAGAGAAAGTGAGAAAGCAAGCTGCCAGGTCTGGGACTAGAACCGTGGTCAGTTATGTGGGAGTCCAGTTGCCTTAACCACCACACCACCTGCCAGCCCCCCTTTTCAAAATTTTTTAAGGTAAAATATTCTCTGGGTTTCCAGCCCCTCCTTTATCTTGCTAATCATCCCCTATATGTGTGTGTGTATATATATATATATATATATGTGTGTGTGTGTGTGTGTGTGAGTGTAATTAAATACATATATGAAACTAGAAAATTATTGATGATAACATGTATGATTAAGCCATTATGCAGTGTATTCTGAATGGGAAATCACATTTTGTATGTTGTGACAATGCTTAGGGAATGAATGTAAATTAATTAATTAAAAAATGTTACAAAGAAAAAAGCTCATGGAAATATGTGTAATGGGAAAACTATGAATTTAAAAAAGTTTTTGTACCAAAACAAATTCATACTTTAATTGTAAAATAAATAAACAAATACAAATGTGAATATAAAAAAATAAAATTACATAAAAAATTCTAAAAAAGAAAAAAAAAACATGTGTTACATACAGAGGAAATAAGGTAAGTATCCAAAAACTGATGACTGGATTGAAAAACTGTGGCATATATATAAAATGGAATATTACTCAGCCATGAGAAACAATGAGACCCTATCATTTGATTCATAGGGGATGAACATAGAAGATGCAATGTTAAGCAAAGTGAGTTGGACTTTGAAAGATAAACATATGGATACACTCAATATGTATTGAATGTCTGCACCTTATGGAAGAAATTGAAATATCTGAAGATAAGATAGTAGAGAGAACAATTGTAGATACCAGAAATTGTAAAGGAGGGGAGTGGGTGCTAGAGAGTGGGTGGGAGGGGCAAAGGGAAGAAACATGTAACAGACAAAAAAAGTAAAGTTCTCTGTTGAAAAAAAAGTTCTGTGATTTTTGCCTTAAAATTAAAAAAAAAAAAAAGAATTACAGCACATTTCTTGTCAGAAATAATACAAGCAAAAATGTCATTGGGCAACATTTTTAAATAACTGGTGGAAAGGAGGTACACTCAGCATAGAATTTTATTCCCAAAGAAATTATCTTTTGAAAACAAAGTTTTTTGTTCAGTTTTTACTATTTCAGACAGGACAAGGATGACCCATCTCCTGACTTCTATTCAACATTGCACTTGGGGTTCTAGGCAGTGCAACAAGGTAAGAAAAAAACAAGAAAATACATCGAGACTGAGAAGGAAGAAATCATCAAGATTGGAAATAAAGGAGTAAAACTGCCTTAACTCACAGACGGCGGAATTGTTCATGTACAAAATCCAAAGGAAATATACTGCAATTAGTGTGAATTGACAACCCTCAGAACTGGAGAAGATTTTGTAAACTATGTCTCAGATAAGAGACTGATAACCAGAATACACAGGGAACTCAAGCGGCTTAACCCCCACCCCCACAAAAAAGAGATTAACCCAATTAAAAGATGGGAAAAGGAGATGAATAAACAACTCTCTAAGGAAGACATATGAACAGCCAAAAAGCATATGAAAAAATGCTCAATATCCCTCATCATAAGATGCTAATCAAAACCACATTGAGATTCTACCTAACCCCAGTCAGAATGGCTAAGACTAAAAAAACAAAACAAAACAAAACAAAACAAAACAAAAAAACTGGTAAAGGCTGGTGAAGCTGTGGTGAAAAGGGAACTCTCCTACACTGTGGTGGAAATATAAATTAGTACAGCCACTGTGGAGAACAATATGGAAGTTCCTCAAAGACCTACAAATAAAACTACCATATCCAGCAATTCCACTCCTGGGTATCTACCCAAAGGATAGGATAGTGCTCCATCAGAAAAGTGCTTTCACATCTATGTTTATTGTGGCATTATTCACAATTACTGAGACAAGGAACCAACCCAAGTGTCCATGAACAAATGAATGAATTGAAAATTTATAGTACATATACACTATGGAACACTACTTGCTCATAAAAAAAAACGATACATTTGATAAAAAATTTTAAAAATGGATTAATATGGAAGATTTACTGCTGAGTGGAGCAAGCCAGGCTATGAAAGAGAGACATTGTATGTCACCACTTAATATATACCAACTGTCCAACTTTATGGTGGAAACTGAAAGATTACCAAATACAGAAGCATGGAAAATTGTTACAGACACTGGAGACAGTATGGGAAGAAGGTGGAGGATGGGGAGAGTGAAAGGAAATAAATCAAGGGGAAAAAATAGAGAGACAAGACATTTGAGGGATGCAGAAATGGAGGATTGTCGGTTGATGATAATGTGTATGACATCTTCAATTGGGCTGGGGGAAGTGTGCTCATGTTGGGTAAATTCTTTTTTTTTTAAGAGAGTTTTGCTATAGGGCGCGTGCGCTCGCCAGGCAGACAGAGAGAGACAGAGAGATAGACAGCGAGAAATCACCCCCTGGGGGGATGGCCATGGCACAATCCCTTCTCCTCCATTCTCCTCTTGGGATCTTGGGCACGCACGCACATGCGCCGGGCGTGAGTTTAAGTCACCAGGTCTGGGACGCAAACCGCAGTCGACTACATGGGAGTCCAGCAACATAGCCATTACGCTAACTGCTGATCCCCGGGATAAATTCATTTTTCAAACTGTAGTGATGTACAGTGGTTGAATGTATAAAATAATAATAAAAATAATATAGTACAGTGATGGTATAAAGATAGATCAATCAATAGAGAGTCAGAAAGATATACACCCACACACATATGTATGTATATGTGACTGCTCTTCAAAAAGTTTGTGAATAAATAGAATCAAAGTACACATTTATTTTAGGGGAAAAAATTGGAATCCATACAGAATTCTTTTTCCGTGAAATTTTGTTTCCATAGAACTTTTTTTTTTTTTTGAGAGATTTTCACTGTAGGGCACGTGCGCTCGCCAGACAGACAGAGAGAGACATAGAGACAGAAAGCGAGAAATCACCCCCCAGGGGGGATGGTCACGCCGCAATCCCTTCTCCTCCATTCTCCTCTCGGGATCTTGGGCACGCACGCACACGCACCCGGCGTGAGTTTTAAGCCACCGGGTCCGGGACACGGACCGCGGTCGACTACGTGGGAGTCCAGCGACATAGCCATTATGCTAACTGCTGGTTCCCTCCATAGAACTTTTAAAAGAGCCCTAATGTGTGTGTGTGTGTGTCTGTAAGTTTCGACAAACTTTTAAAAACAAAACTTTTAAATTAATAAAGAGGAGCAAGGATCACCTTTTCAATGAACAGTGTTGGAACAATGAGATAAATACAAAAAAATTTAAAAAGGGAACTAGCAGTTAGCATAATGGCTATGTCGCTGGACTCCCACGTAGTCGACCCCGGTTTGTGTCCCGGACCCGGTGGCTTAAAACTCACGCCGGGCGCGTGTGTGTGCGTGCCCAAGATCCCGTGAGGAGAATGGAGGAGAAGGGATTGCGGCGTGACCATCCCCCCTGGGGGGGTGATTTCTCGCTTTCTGTCTCTATGTCTCTCTCTGTCTGTCTGGCGAGCGCACGCGCCCTATAGTGAAAAAAAAAAAACCTCTCAAAAAAAAAAATAGAAAAAAAAATTTAAAAAGAATTTTGATCTATACTCCTCACCATATACAAATATCGACTCAAAATGGATCATACGGGTAAATGCAAAAACGAAAGTATATACTTCTAAAACAAAATATAATGTACAAGTTCTCAAATGCCTGTAATGATCATCTTGTCTAAGAGTCCCTGATTTTCACCCTCAAATAGACTTTTTTTTTTTTTTCTGTTCTTTTCTTCCTTAGGGCTTCATACATGATATTCATCATATTACATTATATCTGTTTATATTTCTTTCCTCTATTGAGCATCTCTGGAGAAGAGCTTGTGCCTTAATCATTTTAATGTCCTCAAAGTTCAATAAATGCTAATTATATGATGTCTCCAGCACCAAGCTTAATCAGGGAGAGAAACTTTCCTAGGAACCTCTCAGAATAAATATTTCCCTCATATCTCACTGGCCAGAACTAGGTCATAGTGTTACACAGAAGCAAATCACACGTAAAGGTTAAGTTCATGGAATTACCATGATTTACTTGGATCAATGATGTTTTACTCTTTGGGAATGGACTCCCTTTCCCCAAGGAGCTGTAACTGTTGTATAGCTTAGTTGCAAAGCCTGCCACAAACTCAACAGAGATGTGGTAACAGCAGAGCTGATGACACTAACCAGGTTCTTTCATTTTCCATTGTGAAGGTGTAATTTGCAATCTTACGTTTAAATTTTGGAAGGAGAAACTGTCAAATATCACTCTATTTGAAAACAAAAAAGAGTAACACAGCTTTGCTACAGTAAGAAGAATAAAATTATTGGTCTTAAATAGCAAGACTTTGCACTGAGCTTTTTATAGCTTTTTAGACAATACATTTATAGAAAGAAGCTTGATAAGCTTTATTGCTGAACATTTACATCAATTCATACAACTGAATATTCATTAATTTTTCATAATAGCATTGTTCTAAAATGTATGTTATTATATAAACATGCTTCTTAACTTGAAAAACTAGCTCAAGCATAAGTATCTTTATTGTAAATGTCAGAAGGAAAAAAAAATTCAGTGTTATGGGAACTAGGAGTTTGTATTTTCTCTGTGGGTAAAGGAGCTTACAAAAAATAAAATGCAAGGGAAAAAAATGTGTAAATGTTGAAAATTATTTCTAGCCTAACAAATCAGGCCAGTAAGCTTATTACTGAAAGAAACTGGCTTTCTTTCTTAAAGGAGAAATTAATACTTATGCTTTTATATATCTTTGTTAGTTTGTTTTGCTGAAGATGGTCTTATATTTTTCTTCCACACTCTGAATCTCTACCACTTCAGAATGTGCAAGCACTGGAAGCACCCTCAGTCCAGAAGGACAGTTCTCAGAACTGGAAATAAACCAATGGGGAGAAGAGGAAGATCTGGAGCACTTTTCCCTCCTTTCCCCTCTACCCTACAATGATTTCCAATCCTGAAAACACTGTGGGTAGTATGTACTCAATTGCTCTTCCTCCAGTCCTATGTCAAAAGGAAATCTCCCAGTTCTAAGACTGAACTCCTTGGCTACTTGACTCTTCTTAGACTGGTCAGTCTCTACACTCCCACAGAGGTGGACTTGGCACCCCTCTGGCCAGTCTAGACATTCCCAGATAGGAGGAAACTACCATCATATCTACTCTAGCTGACCCATAGGTTTGATAGGCCCTCCATGTTTTGACCTGAGTAGTCAGTTACCAGGAGGGATGACATCACAACGGGCACCGTATATAGTCCTATTCCTAGTTCCCTGTCCCCTTGAAATCAAAGCGTCAGCAATAGGTGGATTTCATAGTTTCACTTGTCTCTTTAGCACTGGGAGTAGACAAAACCTTAAGAAGGTACACCATGAGAACAATTGCAGCCTAGTGGCCTTTTCTCCCCGCTAAGTTCAGGGTAGCACCACCTGGGACTAGAGATTTGAGGACAAATTGGAGGTACTGCTGAGTATCATGCCCCTCCATGGACCCCCTTGATGGATTCCAACTCCGTAGGACTCCGAGGGTGTGGGATATGTGCAGGATCCTTCATCCAGAGCGGCAGAGCCGGAAGCCAGAGTCCTTTAATTCATTTTGTTCACCAATCATCCAGGATTAGGCATTGGTATACTAACCATAACATTTTCTCCAAGTATTTAGAGAATGTCATTGTGGCTGTATTATTCCTTGAAGCTCTAAGGCTTGAGGATGTAGTACTGTAGATCCTAATTGCCAAAGGTAAGATGGGCTGGAAGGCCCTGACAATGATATCAGGAAAAGTGTGGTTGGTTGTGATTGTTATCTGCACTGTGGATGTAACAACTGTCTTAAATACCCTATGCTACTCAAAGGCTTATGAAAGCAATTGTAATACTTGCATAATGCAGATGTAAAATGAAAAAACTGTCATTTCAAAGGAAAATTAAGTTATATTGAGGGTCTTGGTTCTAATTCTGTGGAAAATCCGCTGTTCGTATCCCCCCTCTATCTCTGCATATTTCTAGTATCTTGGACTCACAGACATTTGGACTCTGACCTGCTCTTACTCTGCTCTTCGCTCCAGTTACAGCTTTCCTGACTCTTCCTTTTTCCTGTTAATGCCTTTCTGTGTGACTAAGGAAGACTGAAACTAACCAGTCTTTGCTTTGCTCTAAATTTTTCCCAAGAGACCTGAGAAGAGTCATGTCAGTTAATAAGCAGTTAATCTTTTATTTTTTTAACATAAAAAATAGTGTATTTACTCAGAAGCATTCAGAATGTCAACAAAACAGCTGCAACTTTTTTTTTTTTTTTTTGGAGAGGTTTTTGTTATAGGGCGCGTGCGCTCGCCAGACAGACAGAGACAGAGAGACAGAAAGCGAGAAATCACCCCCCAGGGGGGATGGTCACGCCGCAATCCCTTCTCCTCCATTCTCTTCTCGGGATCTTGGGCACGCACACACACACGCCTGGCGTGAGTTTTAAGCCACCGGGTCCGGGACATGAACCACGGTCGACTACGTGGGAGTCCAGCGACATAGCCATTACACTAACTGCTGGTTCCCACAGCTGCAACTTTTTAATTGTTTTCCCACTATTACAGAGTGGTATTTAGTTAACGGAACAATAACGATTTCATATAAGCTGTCTCAGAGACCACTGAAGATGAAAAAATCCTGCCATCCCATACTTGCAAAGGCAGACCTATTTGGTCTACGGATTGTGAGAGACTTCCTACATCCTGACTTTGGCATAGCATCAGGTGAATGCATAGCAAGACCTTCTTTGTTAAACTCAGACTTTTTTTCTGACGACTCTGAGTCTTTCTGAAATGAGGACAGGCTTTTAACAAATTACTGAACTAAGAATTTCTAAGCCCACCTAAAACCTGTAAGCCTCCACTTCTAGATGCTCTACCTTTTTGAGCCAGACCAATATGAGAACTTCACGGGTCGATTTCTACTTTGGGTTGTACCTCCTGCTTTCAGAACCAAATAAAAGAGGTGCTTGGAACTCTTTCTCAGGGCTATCACAGGCCATGGCACTCATAATTTTGCCATGAATGAACTTTTAAAAATATTATAGAGCTTGTCTTTTCAACCTTTGGTCAACACTCATTTAACTCAGCCACCACTGTGCCAGCCAAATATGGATGGTTTTTTCAGACTTCTAGTTTCCTCGTTATATGGAAGGTTGAGGGAGAAAATCAGACCAGCTCTGAAGGGAACTGAGCCCAAGGGAAATATATGAGGTAGAGGTTTTCCATTACTCCTTAATCTTTCTTTATATACATTCCTTCTTCCTCCTCTTTACAGAAGTTGCAAGGGGGATGGGTGTGGACCTCCTTGTCTTCCTCGCAATAAAGAGGACAAAAGAGCAATAACTTGGCTCTTAGAAATTGTTTTGGACCAATAGTTCCTGCTTTCTCCTCTTATTTACCAACTTGTGCAACATTTTAAAATAAACTTCAAAGCAATAAAACTCAGTTTTGGGTCCCTTAAATGTTTTCCTTTTTTGTTCTTCCCCTTGATGCCCTCCCTTTCACCCTCTCCTATTTTCTGCACTCCTCTCATTTTTTTTTTTTTTTTAATGGCTGAGTAGTATTTCATAGAGGACATGTGCCATGTTTTTTCAGTCCACTCGTCTGTTCTGGGACCAACAATTTTCTTAAAAAGACACTGAAGTATTTGGCTTTTGCCTACTGCTTCAAGGACAGGAGCTTCCCTTCCAGTTGTACAAGTCAAAGTAAGTAAATGTGTGATTAAGACTCTTGGGATGTAAGAAAAGGAATTCCAGGAATACTCATAGGCTGGGGAAAGGGTGATAAAGTGAAATGAACACTTTGATACATTACCTCACTACATAGAGATCTAAAAGGCAAGCAGCTTGTTTTATAACTAAAAGAGAATATTGTGATAATCTCTGTCCTAGTACACTTAAAAATATTTATATATTAATTGTATTGGAAATACAAACTTAGAAATTGAATTCAGAAGAGGAGTACATTGAGTGTATTTGAAAAAAGAAGCAAAGTTATAATTCCAGAAAGACATAAGACTTAAATGGTGTAATGGTGCAAAATACCAGATAAGGAGAGCAATAAAAACAGAAAAAAATTTTCCAGAAATATGCACGTGTGTATAAATGACATTTAAAAGATGACATTTTAGATAAATGTTAAAAGATTAATTACTTAATAAATCATGTGTCATGGTTGGTTAATTATTAGAAAATAAAGTTAGAATTTTATCTTACAAAATATAATTAAATAAATTCCTCTGGGTTAAATACTCAGATGAAGTAAAATCATGTTTTGGCTCCCAGTGATAGTAGATTAGTTTATGCCAAATTAACTTTCCTGATTATTATAATCGTGAATTCTAGATATAACTTAATCCAATTGTTTGAAGATACTGCAGAGAGACCAAATTAAGCAAGAAGAAAAGAGATATGAAACCTGGAAAGTGGTGCATTGAACCCTGAAAAAATTGCATCATAGTGAGATCCATATTTATCCCGTATTTCTTTTGAAAGCCCTCTCCAGTTCAGTGGTGCACAAAGGCTAGATCTTGAGCAGAAACGAACAGTTTTACGAATTCAGAAGTTAAGCTAAGAAGAGAGAGGATGGATTTCATGGACTACCAGACAAGCTGGAAATTGAAATGGGAAGTTGTGGAAAGAAGAATGCTACAGAGTGGAAGTCTGTACAAAAAAATTATCTCTAATCTTTTTCTCTGGAACTGTGCATGAACAGAGAGCAAGAATCTAATGAACTCCATAAATCAACTGGGAGTGATGATAGAGATTTCAAAAGTTGTGCTCAAGAGAGGAGTTTGACATCGATCTCCACCCTCTGGCCATGCCTCAGGAATAGGATCATGTCAGTAAGGACTAAGAACTTCACTCTAGGACAAAGAGTAAAACTGAAATAGGTCTATTCTAATAAAGCTTAAAACTAAATCGCTACAACATCACAGAGATCTTCCAATGACTTAACTCCTGCTAGAATAAACCTAGTGTGTATGTTTTTTTAAATAGAAACCATAGTCTTCGATGCATCATCCATAATGGAGAATACACAGTCAAAAACTGGCAAATGTGTAAAGAAGCAGGAAAATGCAACCCATGGAAAAGAAGCGATCATTAGAAAGAGACCCAATGACTACCCAGATGTTTGAATTAGCAGATAAGAATTTTAAAACATCTGTGAAAACATTATAAGGCATTTATAGGGGGGCCAGCCCTGTAGCATAGCAGTTAAGCCCTATGCATTGAAAACCAGATCCCATTTGGCCAACCATAGTTGAAATCCTGGCGCCATGTGCCTGCTCACAGTTCTGACGGAGTGGAGAAATGAAGGGAAAGGATTGCAGCCTAATTATGCCTCATTTAGTGGGGGGTGCTTTTTTCTCTCTCCCAATCTCTCTTTCTGGTGAGCAAACACACCCTCTGGCAATTATAAAAAGAAAAAATTATAGGGGAAGATGGTTATAATAGATTAAAACTGGGAACTAAAAAAGAACAAATAGAACTCAAATATACAGTTTTTAAAGGGTTTTGCCATAGAGCATGTGCATTCACTGGAGAGAGACAGAGAGAGATAGTGACAGGGAAGGTTAGAAATCACCCCCTAGGAGGGATGGTCATGCCACAATCCCTTCTCCTCCATTCTCCTTCTGAGATTTTGTGCACATACCCACATGCACTCAGCACGAGTTTCAAGCCTCCAGGTCTGAGACTTGAACTGCAATCGGCCATGTGGGAGTCTAGCACCTTAACCACTATGTCACCTACTGGCCCCAACAATATATAATATTTAACCACAGATTAAAAATGTAGAACAATTTATTGATAATCTCATACAGGTCAATAGAAATCATCCAAATTGGAGAACAAAGGAAAAAAAGATATTAAAAAAAAAGAAGAAACAGTTTTAATGACTTGAGGGATAGTCTAAATAGTCTTTACTAGAGTCTCAGGAAGAGAATAGAGAATGAGGCCACAAGCAAATTTAAGGAAATAATGGACAAAATTTTTACAAATTCAGTTAAAAAGATCACTTCACAAATCCATAAAGTTCCGTGAACTCCAGCAGGATCACATTTAAGGGCACCATAATTAACTTACTGAAATCCAAAGATCAGGGGGAGAAAAATCTCAGAAGCAGTGGGAGGAAAAAGACATATTCCATACAAAGAAACAGTAATAAACATGATAGCTGACTTCTCATCAGAAGACAATGCAACAACCTTTCAGACTGTTGAAAGAGTTCTATATTTAGTAAAAATATCCTTAATAATTAATGGTTAGTGAAGACTTTCAGTTAATCAGAAACTGAGAAAATTCATCACTAGCAAAGTTGTACTACCAGAAGTGCTAAGGAAAATTGTGGCTAAAGAAAAATGACACCAAATAGAAACTTTGAACTTAAGGACAAAACGAAGAGCCCTGGATAGGTATATGGATAAATCTTTTAAAAATCTACTTTATTGGGGACCAGCAAATGGCATAGTGGTTACATTTCTAGACTTCCACATAGTCGACTGCAGTTTGAATCCCTAACCTGGCGGCTTAAAACCAATGCTGGGCATATGTGTGCATGACCAAAATCCCAAGAGGAGAATGGAGGAGAAGGGATTGTGGCATGGCCCTTCCCTCTGGGGGACCAATGGTTTCTTGCTTTCTGTCTCTCTGTCTCTCCAGCGAGCACACACGCCCTATAACAAAAACCTCTCTAAAAAGAAAAAATTAAATCCTTTATAAAATTGTTGACTGTTAAAGAAAAATTAAGGAGAGGAGATGCTCAGATTCTTAAATTAATAATGGCAGAAGTTCAGAACATAAAAGTTTAGAACAAACAGCTTAACCTAATGGGAAAATATTGACTGTCTTCTAAAAAGAGGTGCCCCAAATTGCTGTTAATTTAGTAGCTATAAAATTAAGAAAAATATTTTACGATATTAAACACATTTTTTTAATTGCCAGAGGGCACATGTGCTTACCAGAGTGTGAGAAAGGCAGTACTCCCACCAATGGAGCATAGTCATGCCACATTTTTCTCTCCCCTCTGGATTTTGGGCATGCATATACATGCACCCAGTGTATTTTTCAAGCCTCTGAGGCTGAGATTCAAACCACAATTAGCCCTGTGGTATTCAGCTTTTTATGTGAGCACTTAACTGTACTACAGGGCTAACCTAAAACAGAATTTTTATTTATTTAATTTTTTTAAATTGCCAGGGATTGCATGTGCTTGCTAGAGACAGAGAGAGTTAAAGAGAGGAAGAAAGCATCCCTCAATAGGGAGTGGTCACGACACAATCCCCTTTCCACTATTTCTCTATCCAGTTGGGATTTTGGGGCATGCATGAAGCATGTTTTTCAAGTCACTTCAGCTGGGATTTGAACCGTAGTTAGCCATGTAGGATCCAGCTCTCTTAAACAAAACAGAATTTTTAGAAGATGAGAAAATAAGTTGAACAAACAGCTCTTAAGGAAGACATCTGAACAGAAAAAATGTATATGAAAATATGCTTATCTCTCATCATAAGGGAGATGCAAATCAAAACCACAATGAGATACCACCTACCCCAGTCAGAATGGCTAAGATTAAAAAAATAAAAAATGGTTAAGTGCTGGTGAGGCTGTGGTGAAAAGGGAACTCTCCTGTACTGTAGGTGGGAATGTAAATTAGTATAGTCACTATGGAGAACAATATGGAGATTTCTCAAAGATGTACAGATAGAGCTACCATATGATCCAGCAATTCCACTCCTGGGTATCTACCCAAAGGATAAGAAAACATTCAGTCAGAAAAGTGCTTGTATATCTATGTTTATTGAAGGATTATTCCCGATTGCTAGGACATGGAACCAACCCAAATATCCATGAACAAATGAATGTACTGAAAAAGTCTAGTACATATACAATATGGAATACTACTCACCCATAAAAAACAAGACCTGGGCATTTGGTAGAAAGTGGATGAGTATGGATGATTCACTGTTGAGTGAAGTGAGCCAGGCTATGAAGGAAAGACATTGTATGTCCCCACTAATATATATACTATATACTCTATGGCAGAAACTGAAAGATTAGAGGTCATAGATGCATGGAAATCAGTTACAGACATTGGAGACAATGTGGGAAGATGGTGGGGGTAGGGGAAGAGCAAGAGGAAAGGAATTAAGGAGAAAAATGTAGAGAGGAAAGACATTTAGGGGACACGGAAATGGAGGATTGTTGATGATAATGGGTATATTTTCGACTGGACTGGTGTGAAGTATATTCCTGTCAGGTAATTCATTTTACAAGCTGTGCTGATATACAACGATTGAATGTATAAAATAAATTAGGATAATTAAAAAAATATAAAAAATAACTTTTTGTTTGAATGCTTTAACAGATGAAAGAGGAAGGGAAAGTCAGTGTCCTGCCTCAGAATTCAGCATGTGAGTGAAGGGGTGGCCTTGAAGCCACTGCTGATGGCTTTTCACTTTAAGTAGAGAAGAGACATGCTTGATCATATTTAGATTGTAAAATGTTAAGGGTAGGCATAGAGCCTCCCTACTACTTCATTTATGCTCCTAGTCACTTAACTAATGTTGAGATTAGCATATGTGTTGGTAGCACATCTCAGAGAAGAAACCCTCAGCCAGGACCATGAGTATCTACACCATGGGGCAACAACCAAGCAGCTTGTGGAGCAATGGTATCCTCATCACAAAAGATGCAACCAGTTATCACTTCTAAAAACATTAGCCATTAAGATCTGATTCCAGGATTGCTAAATGTTATGATTATAACTACATTCCCATATTGATTTGTCTCTAGTAAGATAGTAAACTAATCAATAAATATTATTTTTCATTGTAAATAAAACCATTGTGGTTTTATTTTTTTAGTGAGTAGTTATAAATCTCCTGTCTATTATCTTTTTTATTATTTTGATGCATGCCTATAATCTCTTATCTAATACTCTGAAATCCAAAAAAGGAATTTTTTTTTTAAATTTGGCAGCAAAATTTGACATGAACAGATGCAAAGCTATTTATAGTCTCTATCCTACTCAATGAGAATACACAAATGTTTTGCTGCAGAAATAGAATGTGTTTAATTGCAAGCTACCCTTTAGCTAAGACATGATTTTTACCTCTTTTTATCCCTATTAAAATAATGTGTTTGTTCTTTTTTATGTTTTATAGTGGATTATACTCATTGACTTTTAAAATCTAAAACCCAGTTTGCTTATATATTTTTATTTAAGTCATATTTATTTTTTAACTTTATACACACACACACACACACACATATTCCATTATTTAATTAAGTTCTTGGCAAGAAATTCAGAAATCACTAATTTGTGAGGATAAACTCCATTTGTAAGGGCAAACATGGATTGCAGGTAGCCCTGGAGCTAAGGAACGGCTTTGATTTTTGGTAAAATGTGTGAGTCCACAGTTTTCTGATCAATCTTGCACTGCTCTGAAATCTTGTGTTTCTCTTTCTCTGTCTCTAAGATCTCACTTTCCCAGTATCTGGGCTTCCGAGCTTCTTTTTCTTGAAGTAAGCATCGGTAAGGTATTTGGGGACTTTCACTTTGCTAACACCAATTTTTTTGTGGAGGTGGCGATGACAAATTTCTGGTGTGTTCTAAGCAGTGGAACTGGATTGAGAACCAGTGGTCCAGTTACAAGTAGCAAGCCACTGCTCAGCTGCTTCAGGAAAACCACTCTCTTGCCTCTGTGGCGACTGGTGAGGATGATCAGAATGGTCCCAGAAGTGATGCTGGCTCACAGCTTTCTCACATGTTGACTGAAGGGTTTTTGCCATGGCTCAACAGCTTTCGAAGCACATCTTCAGTAGGATAATACTTAGGCATTTTGCAAAGTTTAACCACCTGAGTACTACCAACTAGTTTTGTGACAGTAGCAAGAACCTTCTTTTTCTTTTCAATCCTGGATTTAGTGACCAAGTATTTCTTCTTGTACATGGCCTTCCTGGGCATATCTGCCAATTCCCCAAACTAGGACCGGGTTTCAGCTGCAAAGGGGCTTCTCCTTGAATGTTTTAGCCCTGGGTGTCACTCTTTTTAACCTTGCCACTGGCATCAGCCTTCCTGGCTTCAGAATTCTTCTCCTTAGTATCCTGCTTCTCAGCTTCTTCACCTGCCATCTTGAGTAGTGGGAAAGAGAACTCTGGTTTTTTGTTTGTTTGTTTGTTTGTTTGTTTTACATTTTAAAATTTATATTTAATCACTGTTCATCTTTACAGCATACAAAATGGTTTTTCCCAGCATGAATACAGTGCATATTAGTCAAGTCATATCTATTACCATATATTTGTTATCAATAGTTAACTTTTCATTTTTGTTTCTGTAATATATTATTTCTAAATGTGTTTCTGAATTTAGTTTCATAATATTATCATTATTAATAAAAAATTTACCTTTGTAGAATCTTTTTCAGATTTTGAAATAAGTTATTTTGGCTTCATAACATAAATTGGAAAACACTCCCTATTTCTGTATTCTCTCTACTGTCTGTGTAAGATTAGCATTATTTATTCATAAATGCTTGATAAAAGTTAAAGGTCTGGAGCTTTCTTTAAGGGATTCCACTTTTAAGAAAAAGTAAGATTTCTGTGTTCTTCTACTTACTTTTATGTAATTTTCATGTATTGAATTCTAGAAATTTTTCTATTTCATCTAAAATTTGTCTTTGTTGGCATAACATTATATTATCCTTTTATTTATTTGTTTGTTTGTTTTCATCACCTGCAGGATCAGTAGAGATGCTTCTTCACAGTCTAATATCAGTTATTTGTGTCTTCTTTCTTTTGTCTTAATGAATCGTGACTGTCATTTATAAGAGAGCCAAATTTTGACCTTTTGTTCCTCTCAGTATACTTATTTCCTTAACCTCTTTTCTTTATTATTTTCTCTCACCTACTTTCTTTAGCTTATTTTGCTGCTCTTATTCTAATTTTTTTTAAGAGACAGATTTTTGCTATAGGGCATCTGTGCTCACCAGAGAAACAGAAAGCAAGAAATCACCCCCAAGAGGGATGGCTATGCCACAATCCCTTCTCCTCCATTCTCCTCTTGGGATTTTGGACATGCACGCATAAGCACCTAATATGAGTTTTAAGTTGCCGGATCCAGGACTCGAACTGCAGTCAATTATGTGGAAGTCCAGCAACGTAACCATTACACCATCTGCTGGTCCCTTATTTTTCTAATTTCTTGAAATGTATGGTTAGTTTGTTTATTTTTTATTATTTTTTTGAGAGATTTTTAGCTATAGGGCATGTGCGCTTGCCAGACAGACAGAGAGAGACAGAGAGACAGAAAGCGAGAAATCACCCCCCAGGGGGGATGGTCATGCCGCAATCCCTTCTCCTCCATTCTCCTCTCGGGATCTTGGGCACGCATGCACACGCACCTCGCGTGAGTTTTAAGCCACCGGGTCCGGGAAGCGAACCGCGGTTGACTACGTGGGAGTCCAGCGACATAGCCATTACGCTAACTTCTGGTTCCCTAGTTTGTTTATTTTTTTTAGTTCTTCTTTTTGAATAATTTAAGACTAATAAATGTCTCAAAAGCTTTGTTCTACAGGTTTTTATATGTACTGTTTTATTACCATTCAATTCCAAATATTTTAAAATTTTCATTGTGAGTTATTCTTTGACATGAATTATTTAAAAATGTATTTCTTAATTTCCTTACATGCGGATTTCCTAGTTTTTGTTGTTGTTGAGTTTCAGCACAATTGCTTTGAAGACAGAGAGCATGCTCTGAATAATTTCAGCTTTTTTGAAGCTTATTTCAAGGCCCTTCATTTTGAAGTATAGTTTTGCTATGTTGGAAGTTACTTCTCTCCTCTCTCTCTCTCTAGGATGCATGCCATTGTTTTTGGTTGTTTGTTTATTTGTTTGTTTTTCGACAAGATTTTCCTGTGTCTTAATCCTCCTACCTTAGCCTCCTGGGTGGCTGGGACCGCAGGTGAGTGTTATGTCATCCAACTTTTTAGGGTAGGCTGGGAATTTAACCTGGGCCTTTGATGTGGCCTCAACCCGAAGAGCAGCCCTGTCCAACACGTGCTATCTTGATTCTTTCAAAACCCGAGTTCTCCATATGTTTTCTTTGTGATCTATCATTGTAACTGTGCCTAAGACAGAAAGATTGAGGGTAACTTGGAAAGTATGAAATAAGTATTAAGACCCAAGAACCAAATTCTTCCAAATCAGATCTGTTTAGAGTCTAAGTTTATTGGAGAGATGAAAAAGAGATCATCTTGGTTACCCATTGTAATGGTGACCATGGTCACTGATCATGAAACAGAAGGAAATAATCAACATCTTAATGTCCAAACTTTTATTTTCTTCCAGGATGGTATCAGACTAAACCTCTCATAAAAATGTACTAAATATATGAGCAACCGTTTTCAGACATTTGATAGCAGACAGTGATCCTTACCCAAATTGATTTCTGGGAACAATGTCCCAATCATGATTCGGCAAATAAGAACCCAATTAGAGTATGATGGTCCACTGTGTGGAGAAAGTAGAGATCAAAATCATTGTATGTCTCCACTTAATACATACCAACTGTCCACACTATATGGTAGAGACTGAAAGACTGGAGGGGATAAAAGCATTGAAAATAGTTATGGACACTGGAGACAGTATGAACAGAGGGTGGGAGAGGGGAAGAGTGTAAGGAAGGAAATTAGGGAGAAAAATAGAGAAATAAGACATTTGTGGGGCATAGGATTGTTTTATTATCTGTTGATCATAACATGTGTAGTATTCTCAATTGGACTCGTCTGAGGTGTATTTCATGTTGGGTAAATTCTCTCTACTAGCTAAATGATGTATAGAGATTGAATGCATGTGTGTCTGTGTGTGTGTGTGTGTGTGTGTATAAAGAATTCAGAGTTGCTGAAGTGACCAGAATCTGTAAAGCAAGACTTTAAAGAGAACAGAACTGTGGGGAGAAAGGAGCTCCAGAAGAGTCTGTAGGGATTCCCCATAAGTCCTTGATTGAGGGCAAGGTGCTATGCACAGGGTAAAACTACAAGAAGCTTTGAAGATGGTTTGAGAGAAGAACAAAGATACTAGGGGTCAAGCAATGCTAGAAATAATTGCAGATGCCATCTAGAGTGGAGAGTCCCCACTATCAGTGGAGACTCCAGAAGTACCACAACTTAGGAATAAGGGCCCTGCTACAGTGAGGCTGACTGTGGACCTGCCCCCAACAGGGCCTTAAAATCAAGCCTCAGCAAGATCTGTGGAGAGATTAAACTCTGAAGCCAGAATCTTACCAAGTTAAAGATGCTTGGGAGACATCTTGGGTGTTCTACAAAACTGCCCTAACAAAGTAAAAAGCAAATCTATACAAGTTCAAGTAAGTAACTGAGTTTCCTGCTAAGGTAAGGTCTGGATTCTTCAGAGGAAGATAGCAGAATCCAGAAACTAAATGTTTTATCTGCAAGATCCAGTATAAAATTTTTAAAAAATGTTAGACATGTAAAAAAACAAGAAAATAGAACCTACATACAATAGAAAGAAAGTACAAAGGACCAACAGATGGTGTATGGTTACATTGCTGGACTTCTACATAGTTGACCATGGTTTGTGTCCCGGACCTGGCAGCTTAAAACACATGCCAGGTTCATGTGTATGCATGCCCAGAATCCCAGGAGGAGGCTGGAGAAGGTATTGCAGCATGGCCATCCCCCCGAGGGGTGATTTCTTGCTTTCTGTCTCTTCATATCTCTCCAGCAAGTGCAAATGCCCTATAGCAAAAAAAAAAGCACAAGTAATAGAGATAGAAATCAAGATTTTTAAGGCATGTGTATAAATAAATTATCTGTTGCTGCATTACAAATTATCCCCAAATGGAGCAGGCTTAAAAATATTAAAAACACATTTTATGTCACAATTACTGTTAGTGAGGAATTTTAAAGTAGCTTATCTGGGTAGTTCCAATTCACAGTCTGTCATGAGGTTGTAGTCAGGATATTGACTTGGCTAGGGATGGAGAATCAAGATGACCCAGTCATATAGCTAGCAAGTCGATGTTGCTTGAGCAGGAAGCTTCAGTTCCTTGACACATTGACTTCTACGTAGGGCTGCTTAAGTATCCTCATGGCATGGCATCTATCTTCTCCCAGAGTGAGTGATCCAGGAGAGTGCTAGGCAGAAGACACAGTACCCACCCCAGGTGAAGGATGAACTAATATTGTTTTGCATGACAAAGTGTTAGGAATTTTGAGTTTTTCACTGGAGAACAAGAAAGACATGGAACTGAGACCTTAAGGAGAGTA
>NW_006159594.1:2044819-2053989 GCF_000334495.1 Tupaia belangeri chinensis
TTCTCTTCCATTCTCCTCTAGGTATTTTGAGCATGCATGCACACAGTCCCGCTGTGAGTTTTAAGCTGCCAACTCCGGGACTCGAACCACGGTCAACTACATGAGAGTTCAGCAACATAATCATTACGCCATCTGCTGGTCCCTCTCATACTCATTTTTAACTTGTAGCCTGGTCTGATCTGAGCAGTATTTTGTGTGTGTGTGTGTTATCCCAATCTTCATGAAAATCTCTTACATGTAAAGGTTCTGTGTTGTTGATTTGGGGGAACACAACAGGCAGGCAATGGGCACTTGCCCTTCCTTGCTTGAAATAATCCACAGGTAAATTTTAAGCAACTAAAATTGTTCCTCTGTGTGTGTGTGTGCATGTGTGTGTGTGTGTGTGTGTGTGTGTGTGTGTGATTTACCATAGTTAAAGATATTTAAGGTGCTTCACACTTTTATGGCTAATTTAAAATGGTATTTTTGGCCTCTCCTGCATAAAAAGAGTTTTAAACTCATTAAACATTTTTTCTTCTTTCTTCATTATGACATCATGAAGTATGTGCAGTGTGCACAGGAAGATAGCATGAGAGATGAGCACCCTCCACAGGGTCTGGTCATGCTTCCTCAGTCCTCCAACCCATGGATCCTGAGCACTCATGCCTGCACCCAGATTGTTTCAAGCTAACCAGGCAGGGATTCAAACAGTGCTCACCTTGTGAGATTTGCTTTCTCTTGAGAAGGGCATTACTGCTGTACCATGGTCATCTTGTTTGAAATACCTTCTCTTGGGCAGCCCGTTACTGCTGTACTATGGAGCCAGTGCTAGACTCTAAGTGTTTCAGGGCCCAGTCACAGTGGTGTAGGCAGTAGGGGGGCTGTTGCCTGATGCTGGAGGTTATATGGGAAGGCTCTGGATTTACATTCTGGTCTACCTGAACATGCCAGGCTTATCCACCTGTGATCTTTGCCAGCCGCAGGGTTGGGGGAAAGAGCACAGCATGAAAAATACTGTTAATAGTGCCTGCCTCCTTCTCTGTCTCTCTCTAATTAATAAGTAATCTTTTTTAAAAAAAAAGTTTATCAGCTGCTCTTTATTCACCATTTAGCTGGAATGGCTTTTGGAGCTTAGGCTGTCCCACTTCTGAGAAGGTATATAAATCTGTAAAAATCACATAACCTTTCATTGACTCATTTGGATATTGTTACCCTGAAATACTAACAGCACCTACATACTGTAACAAGCCTTACTGTCTGAAACATCCCAAGTATGCTCAGTATCTTGTATTATTGATGGTTGAAAGTTGTCCAAGAACGTGGAAATCTGGGGATATATAGTAAAAGGTTTATCTAGATCTGACTCCTATACATTATGTATTGAATTTCTGCTATCTTCCATCTTATGTTGACTTTCTTCATATCGACACCTCTCTTTCTCTCTTCAGAATTATTAATGCTTGACAGCTTTCCTCCATATACTTTCTTTCCTCCCTTTCTTCATCATTCTAGTCCAATAATCACAGTAATCTTTTTTTTTTTTTAATTTGCTAGAAGGTGTGTGCACTTTCCAAGAGAGATAGAGAGAGAGAAAAGAATAATAATAAGGCTCCCACATCGGGCATGGCCATGCTGCAATCCCTTCTCCGGTTCAACCTCCTTTCAGAATGTTGGGCACGCACACACATGCATAAAGAATGTTTCTCAAGCTACCAAGTCTAGGACTTGAACTGTGCAGCAAGCCATTTGGGATCCAGTGCCTTAACCACAAAGTCATGGGCTGGCAATGATTTTCCTTAATTAAAGACACAAATGTACTTTGAATGAGATCTCTCTCAGTCCCTGAGTCAGAAGCCTTTTTTTTTGGAGAGGTTTTTGCTATAGGGCGCGTGTGCGCGCCAAGACAGACAGAGAGAGACAGAGAGACAGAAAGCGAGAAATCACCACCCAGGGGAGATGGCCACGCCGCAATCCCTTCTCTTCCATTCTCCTCTCAGTATCTTGGGCATTCACGCGCATGTCGTGAGTTTTTTAAGCCACTGGGTCTGGGACTCGAACTGTGGTCGACTACATGGGAGTCCAGCGACATAGTCATTATGCTAACTGCTGGATCCCCAGTCAGAAGTCTTTTATGTCCAAATAAAACCTGCATCTAAAGGGGTTTGCATCAGCAAGAAATAGAATGTGATTGTGATTCAGGAAGTCTAGAAAGAGGGCTGACCATCTTTATATTAGAGAACTTCAAAAAGTTCATGGAAAATGGTATTCATTTTTAAATTTTTTTCAGAGAGACTTTTGCTATAGGGCACATGTGCTTGCTGGAGAGGCAGAGACACAGAGAGACAGAAAGTGAGAAATCACGCCCCCCCCCGGGGGTATGCCCACACTGCAGTCCCTTCTCCTTCATTCTCCTCTCAGGATTTATTTTTTTCATTTTTATTTACATTTTTTTTAACTTAACAAAAAGTTTATTATGAAAATGGACATGACTTGATTTGTACATCATAGCAAAAACGGGCCTGTTGACAAGGGGACATGGGCTTTTCTGTTGAACAGCCATTATTTATACTCGTTCCAAGGCTTCTAACATTCCAATATTGTTCTGTTGCCCACCTAGTTGCCATCTCCACACATTGATCTATCACAAGATTCATAAATGGATCAAGTCCCCACAATATTCCTTGGACATGTCTGCCACCATTTAATTTTAATGATAACTTCTTGTCCATAAATTTTTTCAATTTGGGAGGGTGAGCTTTGCTCATGGTACCAACTGGGCAGGCTCAGAGATGCCCTTTGAACAGAATTCTCGGCCTCTTCACGTTCCCGCTGCAGGCCCGGCGTTTTGCGTCTGATGTCACCAATTTTTATTTACATGTAATCACATTTATTTATCTTTACAGTGTACAACATTGCTTTTTCCTGGACAAATACCTTATCAGTCAAGATAAAGATATTACTCTATATGTTATCATTGGCAAATAGCTTTTTGTGTGTGTCAATTAAGTGTACTTCTTTTCCTTCCCATGTCCCCCTCCATCCTTCTATCAGCCACACCCATATTACCTCTCCTTAATTTCTAGTATCTACCTCTGCCCTCCCTGCTTCTATACCTTCCAAACTTTCAGTTTCCACTATACAGTGCAGACAATAGGTATATATTGAGCAGGGACATACAAAGTCTGTCTTTCACAGTCTGGCTGCTTTGCTTAGCATTAAGTCTTCCTTATTGGTCCACTCTGTAGCAAATGTCAGGGTCTCATTGCTTTTGGTGTCTGAGTAGTATTCTATAGAGTACATATGACACATTTATTCAATACAATTATCTATTTTTGGACATTTGGGTTGATTCTATGTCCTAGAGATTGTAAATAATGCTGCAGTAAACATAGATGTGCAAGTGTTTTTCCACCTGAGAGTTTTTCTATCCTTTGGGTACATACCTAAAATGGAATTACTGGGTCATATGGTAGTTCTAGGTGTAGGTTCCTGAGGAATCTCCGTATTGTTCTCCAAAGCAGTTGTACTAATTTGCATTCCACCAACAGCGTAAGAGAGTTCCCTTTTACCACAGCCTCACCAGTGCTTATCATTATTTATTTTGCTAATTTTAGCCATTCTAACTGGGGTTAAATAGTATCTCATTGTGGGTTTGATTTGCGTTTCTCATATGATTAGAGATGTCAAGGATGGTTTCATATGCTTTTGGGCTGTTCATATGTCTTCCTAGGAGAAATCTCTGTTCAGTTCGTTTTCCCATCTTTTAATTGAATTGATTATTATTATTATATTATTATTATTTTGTGCATAAGCTGCTTGAGTTCCCTATATATTCTGGTTATTAGTCCCTTATCTGAGGTATAGTTTGCAAATATATTCTCCCACTCTGAGGGTTGTCTTCTCACTCTACTCATTGTTTCTTTTGCTGTGCAGAGGTTCACAGCCTAATATAGTTCCCATTTGTCTATTTTTGGAACTATTGCCTGTACTTTGGAGGTCTTCTTTAAGAAGTTTTTGCTTACTCCAAGGTCTCTAAGAGTTTTTCTTAGTATTTTTATAGTTTGAGGTTTTATGTTTAGATCCTCAATCCATTTTGAGTTAGTTTTTGTTAGTGATGAGAGATAAGGATCCAGTTTCACTCTTCTGCAGGTGGATATTCAGTTCTCTGAACACCATTTGCTGAAGAGATTTTTTTTCCTACGGGATTATTTTGTGCTTTTTGTCAAGGATCAGTTGGCTGTATTGCTTGCGGTTCATTTGGGGGTTCTCAATTCTCTTCTGATGGTCTATCTCCCCCCAGTACCATGCTGTTTTAACAATCACAGCTTTGTAATATGTTTTAAGGTTGTGAAGAGAGAAGTCCCCTACTTATTCCCCTTGCACAGTATTGCTTTGGTGATATAGGGCCTTTTATGCTTCCAGAAAAATTTCGTGATTGCTTCTTCTATTGCTGTGAAGAGTATCTCTGGTAGTTTGATTGGGATTGCATTACATGTAAAAACTAGATTGGGTAGGATTGTCATCTTGATTATATTAATTCTAATCCAAGAATGTGGGATGTTTTCCCACTTTTTTGGTATTATTTTAAATTTATGTTTCTAGTGTTTCATAGTTTTCCTCGTAGATATCTTTGATGTCTTTGGTAAGGTTTATTTCTAGATATCTTCTTGGTTTAATGTGGGCAGCTGTACTGAGGTCTGCACCAGGCTTCTGACCACACTTCTTCATGGTGTGGAGAAGTCCAGAACTCAGAATAACTCAAGGCCAGCAATTACTGACACTTCCCAGGCCTCTGCTAAGTCTCTACCTTTCCCCCTTTGAAGTGATAAAAGCAACCTGAGACCTTGAGAAGCCAGACACCCCACTTATCTGACCCTGTCTTTTTTTTTTTTTTTTTTTAGGGGTTTTTTTTTTTGGGCCCGGTTATAGTCTGGCTGCTTTGCTTAGCATTAAGTCTTCCTTATTGGTCCACTCTGTAGCAAATGTCAGGGTCTCATTGCTTTTGGTGTCTGAGTAGTATTCTATAGAGTACATATGACACATTTATTCAATACAATTATCTATTTTTGGACATTTGGGTTGATTCTATGTCCTAGAGATTGTAAATAATGCTGCAGTAAACATAGATGTGCAAGTGTTTTTCCACCTGAGAGTTTTTCTATCCTTTGGGTACATACCTAAAATGGAATTACTGGGTCATATGGTAGTTCTAGGTGTAGGTTCCTGAGGAATCTCCGTATTGTTCTCCAAAGCAGTTGTACTAATTTGCATTCCACCAACAGCGTAAGAGAGTTCCCTTTTACCACAGCCTCACCAGTGCTTATCATTATTTATTTTGCTAATTTTAGCCATTCTAACTGGGGTTAAATAGTATCTCATTGTGGGTTTGATTTGCGTTTCTCATATGATTAGAGATGTCAAGGATGGTTTCATATGCTTTTGGGCTGTTCATATGTCTTCCTAGGAGAAATCTCTGTTCAGTTCGTTTTCCCATCTTTTAATTGAATTGATTATTATTATTATATTATTATTATTTTGTGCATAAGCTGCTTGAGTTCCCTATATATTCTGGTTATTAGTCCCTTATCTGAGGTATAGTTTGCAAATATATTCTCCCACTCTGAGGGTTGTCTTCTCACTCTACTCATTGTTTCTTTTGCTGTGCAGAGGTTCACAGCCTAATATAGTTCCCATTTGTCTATTTTTGGAACTATTGCCTGTACTTTGGAGGTCTTCTTTAAGAAGTTTTTGCTTACTCCAAGGTCTCTAAGAGTTTTTCTTAGTATTTTTATAGTTTGAGGTTTTATGTTTAGATCCTCAATCCATTTTGAGTTAGTTTTTGTTAGTGATGAGAGATAAGGATCCAGTTTCACTCTTCTGCAGGTGGATATTCAGTTCTCTGAACACCATTTGCTGAAGAGATTTTTTTTCCTACGGGATTATTTTGTGCTTTTTGTCAAGGATCAGTTGGCTGTATTGCTTGCGGTTCATTTGGGGGTTCTCAATTCTCTTCTGATGGTCTATCTCCCCCCAGTACCATGCTGTTTTAACAATCACAGCTTTGTAATATGTTTTAAGGTTGTGAAGAGAGAAGTCCCCTACTTATTCCCCTTGCACAGTATTGCTTTGGTGATATAGGGCCTTTTATGCTTCCAGAAAAATTTCGTGATTGCTTCTTCTATTGCTGTGAAGAGTATCTCTGGTAGTTTGATTGGGATTGCATTACATGTAAAAACTAGATTGGGTAGGATTGTCATCTTGATTATATTAATTCTAATCCAAGAATGTGGGATGTTTTCCCACTTTTTTGGTATTATTTTAAATTTATGTTTCTAGTGTTTCATAGTTTTCCTCGTAGATATCTTTGATGTCTTTGGTAAGGTTTATTTCTAGATATCTTCTTGGTTTAATGTGGGCAGCTGTACTGAGGTCTGCACCAGGCTTCTGACCACACTTCTTCATGGTGTGGAGAAGTCCAGAACTCAGAATAACTCAAGGCCAGCAATTACTGACACTTCCCAGGCCTCTGCTAAGTCTCTACCTTTCCCCCTTTGAAGTGATAAAAGCAACCTGAGACCTTGAGAAGCCAGACACCCCACTTATCTGACCCTGTCTTTTTTTTTTTTTTTTTTTAGGGGTTTTTTTTTTTGGGCCCGGTTATGCAGAGAGAGAGAGACAGAAAGCGAGAAATGATCCCGCAGGGGGGATGACCATGCCACAATCGCTTCTCCTCCATTCTCTTCTCAGGATCTTGGGCACGCATGCCCAGCATGAGTTTAAACCATCAAGTCCAGGACTCAAACTGCAGTCAGCTACATGAGAGTCCAGCATCATAGCCATTATGCCAACTGCTGGTCCTGACCCTTTCTTCTTTAGAGTAAACTTTAAGCTTCTTCTCCCTGATAAGATACCCTTAGTCTGCTGAGGCTCCTCCTCCCCCCAGACTCCCACATAAAAGACTATGCTTAACCTCCATGGGGAGGGTGCAGAGACTCAGAGTGTTAACTCCTCTGCACCTGCTAGCACAACAATAAAGAGTTCTCCTGTTTCTCTGGAGTGCTGCCTTTTCTCCCTTGGCCATCTGTTTTCCCGCAACAGGTTCTGTGACTATAATAAATGAGATTTCTTTCTTCAGTTCTGTCTCAGTTTGTCCATTGTTGGTGTATAAAAACGCTATAGATTTGTGTACATTGATTTCATATCCTGTCACTTTATTATATTTATTTATCACTTCCAGAAGTTTTTGTGTGGATTGTTTTGGATTTTCTTTTTCTAGCATCATATTATCTGCAAATAGAGATAACTTCACTTTTTTTCCTATTTGAATGCCTTTTATTTGACTTCCTTGTCTAATAGCATTGGCTAAAACTTCCATTACTATGTTAAAAAGGAGTGGAGAAAGTGGGCAGCCTTGTCTTGTTCCAATTTTTAATGGAAAAACTTTCAGCTTTTCCCCATTCAGTAAGATACTAGCTATGGGTTTTTCATAGATGGCTTTTACTTCATAGAGGAATGTCCCTTCTATGCTACCTCTTCCATAACCAATTGAATGGTGCCTTCCCATTAGGTCCCACCACTCAAATATCTTTCCATCCCCATGTTCCCATTACACAGAGAACTAAGTTTTCAGGACATGAACATTTGGTGGACAAACCACTATCCAAACCAGAGCAAGGACTACTGATGGTATGAGTGGCACTATTTTATTCAAATCTTATTTCAAATCTTACTGTTAGTCTACATAAGCCACCTTCTTTTTTCCCAGGCCTCACAAGACTATTTTATAAAGAATTAATGGATTCCAGGACTTCAGCTTTTAACATGCCATTGACTTCTTTTTAGAAGAAGTACCAGATATTCTGTATTATTTCACATTCACAAATGGTGAGGACGCAAACAGTGATAGTGGTTCTCATTTAACATGTTCAATCAATACTGACCTGGGGGAAAATGTAAATGTTTTCATATGAGAATACTAGATAGGGAAATTTTTCTCTAGTCAGACTAGTAGCCATTCCAATAATCACCCAAGTAAAGAAGACACATGAAGTTCCTTCAAACATTTCACTGCTCATCAAAACTTTCACCTTAATCCCACGAGCACTGCATGTCTATACCCTCTGAAGCTGACTGTGGTTCCCATAGGATTTCACCAACAGGTTTTAGGCTCTTTTGTCTAGGTGTCTTAGAAAAGCCTCTTCTCTACTCCTGTCCATTTCCCCCACAAATGTGTACAAGGACTTAAGCTGGAGGTTACAAAACCATGTATCTAGTTAATCTTCATCTTGATTAGTCTGGCAGACTACCATCATAGGCGATGTGATTTCAGGTTTCTAATAGTCATCTTTGCCCTCCAGGTTTTTAATTCCTGTGGTAAATATAGCAGAGTTATTTAATGTCCTTTACTATTTGTAAGCTGGCAGGATTTCCCACTAGTCAACCTGACTTCCAGAGGTGTTACACGAAGATCTTTGTTCCAACCCCATCATGTCAGCGCTGTCCATTCCATTTTCAAACAATCATCTGAAGATTTCTACTTTGCCAGGAAATGTCCCTTGAATCTTCCCTTTGCCTTTGTGGTTTTGTAAACCATCTTAATTTTCTTAAGATCCATAAAGCCCATAAGGGCAGTCTGAGATCTCAACTCTGATAGGACTACCCATAACCATTGTTCGATTTTGCAGCAAAATTATACACTGAGTGCTCTTGCAAAAGCAGCTCTCTTAATGCCAGTGTTTACCATAACCTGGCTAAGTGGTCAGGGGCATATTCAGGGTAAGTATCCTGATCACCGTATGCCACTGCTGCATGATGTGCATACAAGGTAGATCAGCCCTTCCACCTGGGGAGTTTCCTTTGGCATTTATTAGAGGATGACAACCCCTCTTTTCAGTGTTAAAAAAACAAAAACCACACTTTATGGCAGCTTTCACTGAGTCCACCAGGAGAGCTGTCCCAGGGATGGCCAACTATGTGTCTGAATCATACATACATAGCTAATTTCAGTTGTCAGTGGTAAACTCTGAGTCCTACATCAACCCAAACACCCAAATCAAGGACGCAGAACCTAAGTTAGTTCTTTCACAATCACTTCAGGAAAAGTTATGGAAAAATTGATGCTAATGATTGAGAAAATGAGACAATTCTTTTTTTTTTTTTTGAGAGATTTTCGCTATAGGGCGCGTGCATTC
>NW_006159594.1:2054618-2060767 GCF_000334495.1 Tupaia belangeri chinensis
TTTTTTTTTTTTTTTTTAGAAAATGAGACAATTCTTAAACTATTCCCCTAGCTTTACTAGTTTCTTGGTTTTATCTTTCCCAAAAATGGACTTCCTCTTGGTGACAGGATTTGCAGACACATTGGGTGTTCTTTTGGCGAATTTTCCCATTGGTAGTGGCCCTGAGAGTAACAGCCATAGGCCACACCATCTGAAATCTAAGACCAGCCAAACATCAGCATTCACCCCAATAGTCTCTTTTACCTTTATTTTAGTTTTTAGAGATAATAATAAGCAATAGACTGAATGATTTAGATTGTTTTAATAATTTTGCATGTCCTTAAGTACCCAGTAAGCCAACTCCATGCAGGTGGGTCTACTACTTCTAAAGTCCATGGATAATTTTTCCTTTAGTAACTCATCACAGCACGGATATGGTTTCATGCTGTGGGTGATCAGGTAGTTGTCCAGGAATTTAAAGTTCATCAGCTTCTGCCTTGTGATCCTTTTGATGAGTCAAAAGGGTGGATCTAGTGAATTCCATTCCAGATGCCTAGTACAATAGTTATCTAATGTGAAACTGAGGGAATAATTCACAAGATTTTTTCTCACTTCTGACATCAATTGCAAGTTTGGAGATCACCTTTGGTTTCGATCATTTATTGCAAGGACTCACAGAACTAACCAAAACCTATTTTACTCATGATTAGTTTCTTGCAGGCGAAGGACACAGATTAAAATCAGCCATGGGAGGAGACACAAAGGGTAGGGTCCGGGAAAAGTTCCTAATGTGAAGCTTCTCATCGTATTCTCCCCATGGAGTCAGGAAAGTATTACCTTCCTGGCACATATGCGTGAAAATACACATAGACTATTGCCAGCCACAAAAGCTCTACCCTTCCTTGGTATCTAGACTCTTTACTGGGACTTCGTCAGGTAGGCGTGGTGAATACCCACATTGCTGATCTCAATTTCCACCTTCTCAGGAAGTTGAGCTGATACCCTGTGACACAAAGTCCCCACCACCACCCTAAATCACATTGTTGGTGTGACTCAAAGCCCCCAAGATAAATCATGATGTGACTATCTGGCTGGCCTAGTGTTCCTCGGTAAACAAAGGCTCTCCTATCAGGAAGGCCATTTCAAGGGTTTAGAGATTCCCTCTCAGAGGCTGAGAGTAAAGGCCAGACCTCCTTTTGGACAAGGTCCAGTTATTTACTCTAGAGCAAGTCTCAAATTTTATTGAAAAACTGCAAAACAAAATTTAACAGTATTTCCTTTCTTTCTATACACAAGCTTATAGCTAGATAAAGGACCCCGTCTCTGAATCTGGATATTCCGTTCATCTTGAGAACTTAGCTTTTAGAACTTTATGAATCGAAGTAAATCCCATGAGATTCACTGATCTACCCTGTGAAAGAAGAGTGTCCTAGCACTCCTAGGAAAAAAACGAACACCTACTGAAGTTTTCTGCTTCTTACATATGTGAGCAAGATTTCTGTTGTTTAACAACCAAAACAACAGGGGTAGATAGTGTCTCATTTCAGATAAAAATGAAATCTGTGTGTACTTATCATAAGTTTGACCCAGAATTCAGTATTAATGCAGTAAAACAGCAAGCACAGGCTTTAGATGAAAGGCATGAATTTCATTTTTTTATTTTTAGCTTCAAAAATATACTTTGTATGCACATATAGGCCTATAAAAGAGATCAAGAAACTAATACATGTGCATAATAAATCTGTAACTGCTAGACCTTTATTTATTCATATTTCAGTCTGATCATATCACCGAGTGAGAAATTGTTTAGATTCTTAATAAAATAGTGCTATAGGCTATATTTTTATTCATATAGCTTTGGTTTATAATTAATTGCCTTACTATTAAACATTGTCAAAAAGTTTATATAGTAAGAGTTCTTAAAATAATTGTATAGCCCTTATTTTTAAAATTTTTTAGTCATTTATTTCTTCCATGAGCAAAAGAAACAGAGAGAGAGAGAAAACACTCCCGAGAGGGTTTTGATGATACTGTTCATCCCCTGCCTCATCCTGTCACAGATCATGGGCATGTACATTTCTGTTAACCTCAGGAAAATCTCTGGCCATGAACACAGAACCTTCTCATTTGGGTCAGCCTCACAGAGTCACATTTTACTTCTATACCACTGTCAGGCCTTATAGCCATTTATTTCAATGAATCTACCAAGTTGACCTTTCAAAATTTTAATTCTTTTTTCTTAATTTAAGCCAGTTATTATGGGAAATGCACTGTGTTTGCCAAAGAGTTTTTTAAGTTTCTGAAAGGAAAATTTTAGATGAAATTTAAGAAAGTTGCCTGATCTTTAGCTACCTGTTTCTATTTAAGATACACTGACTTAAAAACAAATCTTGTTCACTTTTAATAGAAAAAAAAATTCTTGCATGTATCATATACCATGTACCATGCTTCATTAACAGTGCTTGTAGTATGCATGCATGATAAAAAATTTATGTGTATTCGGATAAGATTTTTTGAAAATAGGGCAGGTTTTTGTTTTGTTTTGTTTTGTTTTAGGAAAACTTGAAATTACCTCAGCTATACTACTGGTTTGCAGTAAGGAGGACATCTGGTTTATGGTATTAGTTCCTGGGACATCATTTGTGGAAGGCAAAACCATACCCAAAGAGTAAACTATAAACTAACAAATGGTTCAGCATGAACATATCCTCGGAAAAGTCTTCTCTATTCGAAAGTACACTGATCATGATGGGCAAAGTCTTTTTACAAGCAAAATGAGAACTAGCGATTGACTGTTCTAAAAAAATAATTAGAATAATAATAATAATGATGACTGGGGAAAACATAGAAAAGATATTGAATGTTGAAGCGGGGAGATTAATGTCTCTGTACTGACTCACATGCATGGCATTCCCTTTTGAAAAAGCAATGTAATACACTGTAAAGTTATATGTAATCCAATGTAATATAAAGAAGATTATGATGATAATAAAAAATAAAAAGTAAAAAAAGAAAAAAAGAAAAAAAAAGAGTTCCAATAAATCAAAAATAGAAAAAAAAATAATAGGGTTAATGAAAATATTCTTTTTTTCTATAATTTACAAGTTCTTACTTGTCTTTATTATGTTAATACATATATCTGAATTGGGAAGTGTTTTATTATGTTGCAGTTAGGCATACAAAAATGTCCAAACTCTTTTGAATGATATCATTTATTACCAAACCTCTCTGCACATTTGTAGAAGGAAACATTCAGTTTTTTAAAATATAGAATGATTACCCTGGGTTTCACAGTATTGTGCAATGTGCTGTTTCTGACCCTTTTTCTTATACTGGCAGATAAGTGAGTAAGCCATGTACGTGGGGACAATAGCAGAATGTGACTCAGATTATCACTTTATTATAAGCTAATTCAGTTTCTGATAACCCCATTCTCTGTTCTGGTATACCTGGCTGGAGGGATTAAAAAAGTCTTCTAAATCTTGAAGAAAAAAAAAAAAAGAAAGTACAGACAACTAACATTGATTTATTATATTCATAACTTACTGTCATAGTAATGAACCATAGCTTTATATGTAATAGTATTTATGCAGAGATTCCTAGATACCTGGAAATTATTTCAAGCACTTCTTTTGCAACCTACGAAAAAAAGATGAGGTACCATAAGTGAAGCAAAAGATCATTTGAGCTGAGGGCTGAGGTTGACACCCAATTAATAAAGATTCTATTAAGTCATTGGGAAAGTCATGATGTATTTTTCTATGCAATAGTTTATTATGAATTTCCCATCAACCAAATAGTTACCTAGAAACCCAGAAAGGCTGGCAAGAGGACTCGTTTATATAACAAATAGAAGGGCAAGAAGAGGGAAGGTTACAAAAATTCACATTGGTCCATTTAAAATAATGCAGGCAACTGAATGACTATAACTTATTCTTTTTTACTGTAATTTATGATTTACATATAGTCACTATGAATCTTTGTAAAGTACAGTATGGATTTTAAAAGTATGTATACAGTGTGTAATAAAAAAATTGAGCATGTAAGTATATTCGCCACTTTCAACATTTAATATTACATTATGTTGGGACCAGCAGTTAGCGTAATGGCTATGTCGCTGGACTCACACGTAGTCGACCACGGTGTGAGTCTCGGACCTAGTGGCTTAAAACTCACGCTGGGCGCGTGTGCGTGTGTGCCCAAGATCCCGAGAAGAGAATGGAGGAGAAGGGATTGTGGTGTGGCCATCCCCCCTGGGGGGTGATTTCTCACTTTCTGTCTGTCTGTCTGGCGAGCGCATGCACCCTATAGCAAAAACCTCTCCAAAAATAAAAAATTTACATTACGTTGTATACATTTGAAATTTGCTTTACTGGTTATTTTGGAGATATATATCAAATTATCATGATATTTTTTACTGTGAGATACAGCTCTAAAGAAAAAGTGATTAGAATCAGACAACAAAAAGTTTTATAAATTAATGAGGATAGATTTTTTTTAAACAGAGATAATCTTTTTTCACGAATTATTTATTTATTTTATTTATTATTATTCAATTTGACTAGAGAGAGACAGAAAGAGAGATAGAGAGAAAGCAAGCTACCAGGTCCAGGACTTGAACTGTGGTCGGCGATGTGGGAGTCTAGAACCCTAACCACCACGTCACCTGCTGGCCCCAAGATAATCTTAACATAGCCAATGAAAGAATAATTTGTTATTTTTATGTAGAGGATTTTTGGAGATCAGAATTTATAATCTGAAAAGATCTATGGTATTGCTTGTTGGTCCAGTTAGAGATAGGTAAAATACATAATTATACATAGCTCATCAAGAAGAGATGGGGAAAGAAAACTTTCACTCACTCACCATGAGTTCTTGTGAGTCCATGGAACTACACTGTGCATGAAGAAATAAGTCCTCAAAAAGTAAAATGAAGGGACCAGCAGATGGTGTAATGGTTTTTTTGTTGGACTTCCACAGAGTCAACTGTGGTTTGAGTCCTAGACCCAGTGGCTTAAACTCACACCAGGCACATGTGCATGCGGGCCCAAGAACCTGAGAAGAGAATGGAAGAGAATGGATCGTGGCATGGCCACCCCCTTTGGGGATGATTTCTTGCTTTTTGTCTCTCTGTCCCTCTCTGTTTTTCCAGCAAGCCCACACACACTATAGCAAAAACCTGTCCTCAAAAAAAAAAAAAAAAAAAAGTAAAATCAAAACAAAATTGGAAAGAGATTCTTAAAAGTGAAGGCATGGTAAAATCAGTGACTTGATGATTTATAGGCTTTACAAAGTTCTTGATTTCAGCTGTCTTTAAATTCATTCCAAGGAAAGACTCAGCCACTGTAACATTTTGGACTTTCCCCCTATTATCTAGGTTTTTTGTTTGTTTGCTTTTTTGGTTTTTCGTTTGTTTGTGGTTTTTTTTTAGAGGTTTTTGCTATAGGGCACGTGCACTGGCCAGAAAGACAGAGAGAAACAGAGAGCTAGAAAGTGAGAAATCACCCCCACCCCCCCAACCCCCCATGGAGGATGGCCATGCCACAATCCCTTCTCCTCCATTCTCCTCTTTGGGATCTTGGGCACGCATGCAGACTCGCCCAGCATAAGTTTAAGCCACTGGGTTCAGGACTTGAACCACAGTTGACTAATGGGAGTTCAGCAACATAGCCATTACGCTAACTGATGGTCCCTAGGTCTTTTTTTTTTTTTTTTTTAAACCATTAATAATTGTTATAATAATAAATGTATAAATGCAATATAAAACCTGTGGAAACAATTATCTATCAAATCATTGGTGAATTTGTACTTAAACTTGCTTATGTGTAAAATAGTTTATTTGAATTTTTATGTTTTAGTTATAGGGAATTTAATCCACTGATATTCAATGTTATTATCAATATGTGTGGGTTTATCCCTGTCATTTTGTTACTCTTTTTTTCCCCCTAATTGTTTTGTATCCTCTTACTTCTATCAATATTTATTTCCCTTTAGTTTTTCTTTTAGTATTACCTTAAGTATTTCCTGAAGAGCTGGTTTAGTTTTGGTGAATTCTTTCAGCATTTGTTTATTTGGAAATGATTTAATTTCTTCTTCCCATTTCAGGGTTAATCTTTCCAGACATAGTACTCTTGGTTGAAATTGTTTTTCTTTCAAACTTTTAAATATGT
>NW_006159594.1:2060781-2087661 GCF_000334495.1 Tupaia belangeri chinensis
ACTCTTTCCTTGCCTGTATTGTTTCAGTTGAGAGGTCCATTGTTAGTTTAATGGGGTAAACTTTATAAGTAACTTGGTGTTTCTCTCTTGTCATTTTTAGAATATTGTCCTTGTCTCTGATTTTTACCAATTTGGCTATGGAATGCCATGGAGAGGATCTTATGTTAAATCTACTCGGTGTTCTTTGTATTTTCTGTATTTGGATGTCTGTATGCCTCTCTAGGTTTGAAAAGTTTTCAGCTAATATATAATGAAAGAGATTTTCTGCCCCTGTACCTGTCTCTTTACCTTTTGGAATACCTACTGTGCAGGTATTTGGCCATTTAATGATATCTAGGATTTGCTGTATGTTGTCCTCGTTGTTAATGGTTGTTCTTCCATTATTTTCAGTTGCTTGGACTAAATTGGAGGTATTGTCTTCAAGTTCAGAGATTCTTTCTTCTGCATGGTCTATTCTGCTGTTAATACTTTTGAGAGAAGTTTTGACTTTCTTCATCATATTCCTTATCTCCAGAAGTTCCATTTCATACTTTTTCAGGTGTCAATCTCTCTCTCTCTCTCTCTCTCTCTCTCTCTTTTATTTAGGGTGTCTATTTCTTCATGGAGTTCCTACTTCAAGTCATGGAAGGATTTTCTCTTCTCCTGGAATTGGTTATCTGTTTTCTCTTGCATCTCATTGAGTTCCATTACAATGAATATTCTGAATTATTTTTCTGACATTTCTGCAATCTCTTATTTTACCCATTATTGGTGAGGAGTTATTATGTTCCTTTGTAGGGGAAGTATTTCCTGGTTTTCTCCTGTTTCTTAAAACTCTGCTTTGATTTTTAGTCATCTGGTGATCTATTCACCTTTTCCTGCTTCTTTGGAATATGTTTTTATAGCTGCGTGCTCATGTGCTTCTCTATGGTGTGAGTCAGCTCTGTGCATTTCTCTCTTCTACTGTGGGTAGGAGTGTGGAATCCACAGTGGGAGTTAGGAGTTCAGGTTTTCAAATGGGGAGTTTCTCTCCTTTTACTGCTAGGGCAGGGGCAGAGGGAGTTATGGGGAGAGAATTCCTCTAAAGCCTCACTTTAGCTTTTTGGTTCCTGTATACCCAAACCTCTCTGCTCTGAAAGTGCCTGGAAGCTGAGATGGACAGGTAGGACGCAAGGTGGTAGTCCGATTCATGTGCCACACAATGCAGGCTACAGTTTGGGTGGTCTTTGCTGATCAGCTCAGCTTTGTATCCCTGTTGCTCCTTTTAACTCTTGGACTGCCGGAGCCAGGTAGTGGTTTTTAAAGACTGGAGGAGCCCCTCCTCCCCCTAGCTATACTTTATTCTCTACATCATGAATTCTGAGAACTTTGATAGGGTGGGATCACATCGTAACGGGTTACAACTCAGTTTGTTTATCGTAAACTAAAACATGCCTTTTGAGCAATAACCGGACACGTATGGGTGTAATCAGGCCTCATATATCTCGTAAGCCAAACAAACCATATGTACCAACTACTCTGAACAGCTTTTCTTTCTAACTCCAAAAACAAAAATGAAAGGAAGTCATTGTTTTGGACTAAGCTCTTGCACTAGGCCCCAATAGACCAAACCAAACTAAAATATAGTCACCCATGTTAAAGTTCTATGTCACCATACTACTAAAACTAAGTTGCTATCTGACCTTGCAAGAAATCAGGAGACAGGTGTAACAGCCAAACTTTTCAAGTACACTAGTTTCAAGTAACATGTAATGAAGCTCCCTCTGCTTTCATCCTTATACAAAGGAAGTTACCTAAAGTATTCTGACATTAACTAGTTATTCTTCTATTGTTCTACCTCCCTGTCCTCCCTGACAAGGAAAGTAACTTTGAAATGACCACCCCACTTTCTGTTTCTGCTTTCTTTACCCTTTCTCTGTCTAAGAAGCCAATCTTTTCTGCTCAATTCATAGAAATGTTTATTCTATCTTACAGAATAAAGTGTCGCCCAATTCTAAAATTACAAAGCTGACCTTTGTCAGAATAAAAATGCAGTGATTTGTGTCAACTCGTGTTAAATCCTGACTAAATGAAGCCTAGGAAGGCTATGGATGGGGTATTTTCCTCACACTAGTGTGCCTGACGACAGTAACTGTCGTAAGGACCCTGCCAGAACCACAACCTTACTCAAACACCACTGCACCCTGACATAAGAAACCATCTGCCCAGAGACTGACACTCCAACCTTGGGCTAAACGACCTTCCTTTGTGATCCTGATAGCCAAGGTTAGTTGTCCCAAAACAACTGATATAATCCTCATGACCACCCCTGCTTGTGGTTTTTGTCTTTAAAACCTGCTTGAGAATTGTAAAACCTTAGTGCATACGATCAGGGCAATCTGAATGTGCCTACCTGGGCTGCACGTGAACTGCAGCCCTCACACTTGGCTCAGACAAGCTCCTTTTGAAGCAAGAGGGAACTGAGGTGAGCTACATTCCCAACTGAGGCAAGAGATATTCCAAATACTAAAATCTGACAGACCAGAAGTGGCTGAGAGATTGGGTCTGAACCAGTTGGAGCCAAGATGGAACCACTACTGCCTAACCTTCAGGCTCACTATACCTTCATTGTATGATATCAAAGTGCTAGATGACACCCCACCTGAACCAAGACAGTTTGGAATAATCACGGCAAGAACCAGAACTACCCTAATAAGGTCAGAAAATAGAGGGACAAAGGCTCCAGGAAAACCACTGCTCTTTTCTCAGAAAAGTCATAACTGCCCCTCACTTAGTCTGGCATTAAGCCAAGCCATATATGCCAGCACCCCAGAAAAGTTAGCTTAGGGCTTTCCAGCCTGTGGGGTGGCCCTTCTATCTTTCCTTTTGGGTGACAATCCTCCCTTCCCCAACAAGAGGGAATAAAACTGTTTACCTTGCACTCGGCTGCTCTGCTGTGAGGTGGTCTGCTCTGCACACTTGTCTTTATAAGCTTTCAATCTCCCTCTGTGGCTCACTCTTGAATTCTTTCCTTCATGAAGCCAGGGATCCTCACACCCCAGGCAGAGAACCCTATGAGTTGAGTGCCCCTGCAACACTTTGCTTTACATATAATGACTATAGTTTTTTAGGTTAACACAAATGAAGCCAATTAACGTCTTTTTAGGTTGAAAGATTGACAAAGAACTCTGTAGAACCGACTGCATGACTTGAGTTCCTGTGCCTTCTTGTTTGCTCACTAATTACTGAGCATGCTGAACAGCAAAGTTCCGATGACCACTGAACCCAGGCCACTCAAAAGGCAGGAGCTTGTAGACATAGTTTTGCCCACCTGGGCATCAACTTTGCTGCAGTGCTGAAACATGGTTGCTAGTCTTCATTTATTGTCTGAGCTCCTTCACCAGAAAACTACGGAATTGCTATTAACTAAGGAAAATATACTATATGCTGATTCAAAAAAATCTCTTAGACATATAATATTTACATTACAAAACAAGTTCTAAAATGGTATACTGCACATTGGATTAGATAGTTATGTAAGTTCCTCACTGATTCTGTGTTCAGGGACATAGAGAAGCTAAAGGTTGTGATATCGTGATTCAATAAGACACATACATGTTGGTCTTCTCTGCTCTTAGACAGAGCTCCTAAAGCCTTTGTAATTTCTAAGCAATAAAACAAGCCACATATTGTTCCTTGCAATGAAGCTAGGAGCACATTTTGTTTTAATGAGGTGATTCTTTCTGGGCTCCTTAATGAAGGCTGGTCACTAAGACCAAGTCATGATTAGAAGCTTAAAACTTCCACGTTAACTCACACCCTACAGAGAGGCAAGAGGAGCTGGAAATGAAGCTAATGTTCTCTCATGCCTATATGATGAAGCCTACATGAAAATTCCTAAAAGACAGGGTTCAGAGAGCTTCTGGGTTGGTGAACACATCCAGTGCCAGGGGGGTAGTAACCCCAATTCCATGGGGACAGAGCTCCTGCACTCAGCACCCTTCTGTACCTCTCTCTACATATCTCTTCATCTGGATCCCTTATTATATCCTTAATAAGAAATGGGTAAACATATTTTCCTGAGGTCTGTGAGTCATCATAGCACAGTAGCAAACATTTGTAGGATACCATGGGAATTCCCAGTTTGTAGCTAAGGCAGACAGACGTGTAGGTAGCATGGGGACCCACAACTTGCAATGCCATCCTATATGTGAGGCAGTCTCGTGGAACTGAGCTCTTAACCTGTGGTGTCAGCACTACCTGCAAATAATGAGAATCGTAATTGAACTATAGGACACCCAGGTGGTGTTCCAAGAGTTAGCAAATTGGTTTGTGTGGGGAAAACCCCCATATTTGACCATAGACTTTTTGAAAGTGTCAAGGACAGTGGAGAAAACTGTTGGTTTTCCTCTTTAAGGTAAAGTGGGGAGCGGTGGATCAGAGAGAGACTAGAAGGAAAGATTTGTCTCATCAGGAGCCATGGAAAGGAAAGGAATTTCAAGAAAAATAAAACTGCTAAACATTAGGTATATGATCTACGAAAAGACAAAAACTAACAAAGTAGTGTATCCAGCATTTGTTTAGCAATTTGCAATTACTGAAGCAGTTGTGAACAGAAAGATAGACATAGTATATGCACAGATGTACAGATGCGCAGGTTTCCAACCTGAAGAAAGAACAACTCGTTCTTTCCTGAGGCAAGAACACTAAGTCTTACCATCAATCCTGAGTCATCTTTCTATTTGTTCTGAATAGAACAGTAAGAAAGACATGTTTGCAAGATCGGTTCTAATGCCAATTACCTTCTAAAGAATGTAAACTACTTTTCTGTTGATGATAATGTGTATGATACCCTCAACTGGGTTGGTGGGAAGTGTGTTCATGTTGGGTAAATTAACTTTATGAGCTGCAGTGATGTACAGTGGTTGAATGGATAAAATAATAATAATTTTTTAAAAGCATATCTGGACTTAGAGCTGTACAACTTCATAAATAGGTATACTCCGGAAAGAACGTGTCTGGTGTAGAAAGATTGTTACCTAACACTTAAATCTCATCCAAAACTAGCAAAGGAAGTCTGTATCTCGTTAACACATCTTAGACATGTAATATTTGAAAAAGAACAGGTATATCCTGTACTGGGAACTTTTAAATGGAGACCAGGAAAAGTGGGAACCAAACAAAACCTTTACAAAGCAGCACAGGCTGAAGTTAGAAAGGCACACCTGAAGGTAGGACCAGGCAAGAGGCTGTGTAGTTAACTGGGTGTTCCATCCTCACTTTACATTTAGAAACACCCCAAACTTCAAAGGTATCTTAGGTCAGGGTGCAAGATATTTGAGTCCATTTGAGCCTCCAAAATGGACCTTTTCATAATAGAAAAAAATTGCTCTAGAGCCCATTTGAGAAGAAAAAGGCTGACTTTAGCAGAGAACTAGCTTCAGTTGTGCTGTACGACCCTCTTCCCTAGCTAATCTCAGCTCTGACTCCCTGGGTCTTCACACACAATCCTCAGAATCTCACAAAGGCTCAACGCATCTATAGGGGACAGATTAAGACAGAGATGTGATTTTTTTTTTTTAAAGAGAGAAGCCGAAAACTCCAAATAATAAGTGACTGTTTGTCATGTGCAAACTCAACTTTGGAAAAAAGAAAATATTGATTTTTGCTTCAAGGTACTATCGGCCTGGTTGGGAGAGAAAAGAGGGAGATGAGATTTAGAGTCTTATTGACAAGGCAGACATACAAAACAAATTAAGTGTGTCCACTAAGGCTCTTCTGCAGAACTGATTATTTCAGGGGAGGTCATTCTTTTGCTGAGCCTTGAGGGAAGAGTAAGAACATCCCAGGTGATGAGAAGATACAAACATGAAATACAAGAAAACTGTTATGTTTTTAGTAAAAGAAACTGGTGAAAGCAAAGGAACCTAAGTAGGTAGATTGGTCCGAGACAAAAGAACAAAATCCCAGCATGAGAAGGCAAGGAATTTATACTTTATCATAAAGCCAATGAAGAGCCATGGTTGAATCTTAGCATGGAGGTGGACTATCTGATGAACTCCATAAGTTTTTCACCTTGGAAAGATTAATCCATTTTGGTTGGAAGTAAGAACAGAACGGAAGCTACAGTCACACCCCAGTCAGACACATGACCACCTCGACCATCCACAGCAACAGTGGAATGGGAAGAAAGTCAACTAAATGTTGGCAGATATAATATTGGCGGAACTTGCTGACAATTGGATATAAGAGATATGAGAAGGAGATTGACTGTCTCTGGATGGGACAACTGAACAGATCTGTTAATATTGAAAATACAAGAAAGAAAACAGGTCCTGAAAGCCAATGAGGACAAGGTGGTGGGAAAGAAAGTCTCATGCACCCGTTCTCGCTACCCTCACTAGAATGGGCCTTCGGTTGAACAGACTCTTCCTTACCAAGAAATAAAGAACTCACTCAGCTTGTCCTTGGCTTATTTCATGCAGAAATATCTTTCTCTCTTGCAAGCCCAATGTGAACTCCTTTGTTCTGAAGCATGGTACCTAGCAACTCCACTGCAATCTCTTCTTTGTGGAAGCAACAAAGTCCTCCTACTGTGTCTGAGAGAGGAAGCAGCCAGTTGTCCTTTGTCGGCTACTGATGGGTCCACTGGTCATGGGGGTCTGGAGCATAGTGTGGAAGCTGATCTTGTTCTGTATCTTCTCTATGTAAATAAAGTATTGTTCTATCTGGTGCTTGACTGGGTTGTGTTTCCCACGATGACTCTGATACCCAGATGTAATGGGAAATATTTTAGAGTCCTCCCTGGATATTAGTAATTGATGCACTGTGTTCTGCTTCCCTTGGATCAATAACCAATGCGCAAACATCCTTCTTAACACAAAACTATGGAAATGAAGCAATCACTGTGCCCCTGGGTGATAAGAAAAATGTAAAAGCAGTTGTACATGATGGATCACATTTGGCGTTTTGCAATAGGAGCCTCAGTCCAGATTTGGGTCTTTGACAACTCAACGAAGTGAATGCTGGAAAGAGGGCAGGGAGACCTCATGGGTGTGTCCTGGGAGGAGGAAGGGATGATGACCTGGCATGTAGAGCAGAGAGAAGCTGCATTTCCCCATCTTGAGAGCTACTCCTTCTAGTTCTTGGACTACGCAACTGGAATCTCCCATAAGGTAAGAAGAGTTTTATGGGCTATCTTACATATGTATATATAAATATATATTTCTCAACACCATGTGTCTGAGACAGGTGTGTCATCTCTTGGGTAAGAGAATGCTATGGAACAATAAATATGGAAAGTTTATCTAACAAATATGTAGGCATATATATTTTTAAGGATTCAATTTCCTCATTCATATGAAAGGTTCAGGAAAGGCAAATTTATAAAGCTTATAGAGATGGAAAATAGATCAAGGTGGGGCTGGGGGTAGGAACAGGTATTAACTTTAAAAGGGATAAGTAATCTTATTGGAGCAATTTAAGTGTTCTAACACATTTACATGAAGGTTGTACCACCCAGTAAAGTTACCAAATATCATTGAATTGTACACTTAAATTTTATGGGGAACCAGCAGTTAGCATAATGGCTATGTCGCTGGACTCCCACGTAGTCAACCGCGGTTCGCGTCCCGGACCCGGTGACTTAAAACTCATGCCGGGCGCGTGTGTGTGCATGCCCAAGATCCCAAGAGGAGAATGGAGGAGAAGAGATTGCGGTGTGACCATCCCCCCCTGGGGGGTGATTTCTCGCTTTCTGTTTCTATGTCTCTCTCTGTCTGTCTGGCGAGTGCACGCGCCCTATAGTGAAAATCTCTCCAAAAGAAAAAAAAGAAAAAAAATTTTATGGTAGGCAAAATATACTTCCAGAAAGTGTATTTTTACAAAACCACTCAATTATTTTCAACTTGCATAAATGATCATCCCTAAAAATGATCTGCCCCAGAAAAAGCACCTGTGTTTTTGTTTTCCTATTTCTCTTTGTAGTTAACCAATGTCAAAAAAGAAGAAAGTCATATCCTTCTCCTTTTTTATTTTTATTATGGTGCATTGATTCACAGTGATGAAACCTCTCAGTCACTAACAAAAATACTATTTTAAATATTGGTTATCCTTTAATGACTAATGGCTTTGGGATTTTAATTTTTTTCTGTTATATTTTGTTTGATTAAGAGTGTAGCCTGTTAGAGCCAGTAGGTGGTATATTGTTTACATCACTGGACCTCCATGTGGCCGATCCAGCGACTTGAAACACTCTGGCACAAGTGTGTTTCTGCCCAAAATCCGGAGAGCAGAATGGAGGAGAAGGATTGCAGTGTGGCCATCTCCACTGGGGGGGGGGGGGTGACTTCTCACCTTCTGTCTCTCTGTCTCTCCGGCAAGCACATGCGCCCTATAGGAAAAAATCTCTCTAGGAAAAAAAAATCAAAAAATTAAAAAAAAAAAAAAAAAAGAGTGTAGCCTAGTATTCAAAATTAAGTTTTTTTGGTTTTCTGGTTTGTTGCTTTTTAAGTTTTTGCTACAGGGCATGCGTACTCACTGGTGAGAGACAAAGAGAGTGAGTGAGCATGAAAGAGAAATCACACCCCTAGGGACAATGGCCACACTACAAACTCTTCTCCTCCATTCTCCTCTCAGGAGTTCAGGCACACACACAGGCACCCAATGTGTTTTTTAAGTTGCCCGGTCTGGGACCCGAACTTCATAGTCACCCTTGTGCAATCTGGCCACCTTAACCACTGTGCTGCCAGTTGGTCCCAGAAATGAAATATTTTACCTCTGTGAGATTCTGTGAATTCAGATACATTTTGGAATGGCGCGGAGGATGTATTTGACAATTTTCCCTTAAGGACCTTATGTTTCCACACCTCAACTCACATGGGACAGAGTTCTACAGAGCAAAGCAACAATAACATTGATTCAAAATATTCATTCAAGGCTAAAACTAGTTTTTCCAGAATTCTTTTAAGCTTTTTTTTTTTTTTCTTATCCATAGGTTTGTGTTATTAGCTAGGGGGAAAAAAAAATCACTGTTGAACATATAAAGCTTATCTCTTCAGTGACACAGGTTGGTGATTTTTCAAAAATATGTTGGATAGGGACCAGCAGTTAGCGTAATGGCTATGTCGCTGGACTCCCATGTAGTCGACCGCGGTTCAAGTCCTGGACCCGGTGGCTTAAACTCACGCTGGGCACGTGTGCATGTGTGCCCAAGATCCCAAGAGGAGAATGGAGAAGGGATTGCAGCGTGGCCATCCTCCCTGGGAGGTGATTTCTCGCTTTCTGTCTCCCTGTCTCTCTCTCTGTCTGGCGAGCACACCTACCCTATAGCAAAAACCTCTCAAAAAAAAAAAATGTTGGATAAAAGCCATTAATAAAAATTTCACTTGACTTCTTCAATTCAATATGAGTTCATAAAAAAGAAGGCAAAAGTTTGTTTAATTAAGTCCATGATCACTAATTTTAAGTGGACCCTAAATGCTGCCCAGGTTCACACTGTTTTGTGTTTACTCTCCTGCTCTTTTGACGACTGCTTCATTTTCTTGCCTCAGACCTCTTGCTCTTTACTCTCAGTTGATGACTTCACCCCCTGCTTTCCTGAGAGTATCAGGCAACTGGAAGAGACCCTCTATAGGCTCCCACCAGGCTCCTCCCCTCTTCATCATCTTCCACAAATGGGAATTGGCCCAATTTTTTTGTTTCCTCCAACCCTTATTTTATACAACAAAACTCTTTGAAAGGGTTTTATGTTGCTATTGTCTTAATTGGAATGGGTTTAAGAGAGAATAAGAGGGGAAAATTCCATTCCATTCCACTATTCCATTCTTCTTCCAAACTTCTCTTGTCAGGGTCATTAATAAATTTCACATTGAAAAATCCAGTGGTCTTTGATTCTCATTTTGCTTAAACTGTCAAGAGTATTGGATACAACTGATACCCCTTCCCTGTGTAAGTCCTAGAGAATTCATTTGTCCTAGAGAATTCTAAAGGTCTGCTTTTCTTCCCAGATTTCGCCTCTGCAAAAAGACTGACTGGTCAACATCTTCTGAACATTCACATACCCAGAGCTTAGTATTGCTGTTTATTTGCTTGGGTTTTCTTATGCTCACTCACTAAGTAGACCCATTCAGTCTATAGAATAATGACTTCTGGGGACCAGCAGTTAGTGTAATGGCTATGTTACTGGACTCCCATATGGTCGACCGCAGTTTGAGTCCCGGACCCTGCGGCTTAAACTCAGGCTGGGCATGTGTGCATGCATGCCCAGGATCCCGAGAGGAGAATGGAGAAGGGATTGCGGTGTGATTTCTTGCCTTCTGTCTCTCTGTCTCTCTCTGTCTTTCTAGTGAGCGCATGCGCCCTATAGCAAAAACCTCTCCAAAAAAAAAACAAAAAGAAGAATGACTCCTGAATACGTACCTCTAACCTAGACTTTTCTCCAACTCCAGGCTGTGTATCCTGTGGCTTACACTATATTCCCACTTGTATAACCTAATAGCACTCCAAATTTAGCATATCCTGGCTTGTTTGCCTAATGAGGTGACCTAGAATTTCATCCTCAATAGGCCAGAGTTCATACTCTCCTTTGCCAAGCCATGTCAATACAATTGCCTGCCCATGGTTAATACAAGGCATGGGACCACCAAAAGGTACCCCCAGGGATCCCATGAATTCTGGACATTTCTTTTTATGTTTCCATAAAGTATCAAGTGCCTTTTTGGCTGTTTATATGTCTTCTTTGGGGCGTTGTCTGTTCAACTCATTTCCCCATCTTTTATTAGGACTGATTTTTTTTTTCCAAGTAAGCTGTTTGAGTTCCCTGTATATTCTGGTTATCAGTCCTTTATCTGAGGTGGAATTTGCAAATCTGTTTTTCCATTCCAAGGGTTGTCTCTTCATTCTGATTATGAATTCTTTTGCTGTGCAGAACCTTTTTAATCTGATATAATCCCACTTGTTTATTTTTGGAATGATTGTCTGTGCTTTGGGGGTCTTATTTAAGAAGTCTTTGCCTACTATAATGTCTCCAAGGGTTTCCCCTGTGTTTTCCACCAGTAGTTTTAGTTTCAGGTTTTATGTTTAGCTCTTTTCTCCACTAAATTGTCTTGTGTCTTTTGTCAAAAATCAGTTGGCTATATGTTTTGGGGTTTATTTCTGGGTTCTGCATTCTGTTTCATTGGTCTACATGCCTGTTTTTTGTGCATGTACTATGCTATTTGGCAGAAATTGAAAAACATGGAGAACAACCGTGAATACCAAAGATAGTGTGGGAGAGTGATGGGCAGTGTGGGGAGCAAAAGGGTCAAGGGGATAAAAAAAGAAAAACCATAGTGCATGCTGAAAAGATTTACAATGAATAAATGTAAATAAAAAATCATAAAATAAAATTTAAAACAAAAAATCCTAAAATACGGGACCAGCAGTTAGCGTGATGGCTTATGTCGCTGGACTCCCATGTAGTCGACTGTGGTTCAAGTCCTGGACCCGGTGGCCTAAAACTCACGCCGGGTGCGTGTGTGTGCGTCCCCAAGATCCTGAGAGGAGAATGGAGGAGAAAGGATTGCAGTGTGGCCATCCCCCCTGGGGGATGATTTCCTGCTTTCTGTCTCTCTGTTTCTCTCTGTCTGTCTGGCGAGCGCACACGCCCTGTAGCTAAAACCTCTCAAAAAAAATCATAAAATAAAATTTAAACAAAAAAAGTGAAAATACCATAATTAACCATGGGGGGTGGGGGTGGGATCAGGAACTTTATGTCTTCATAAGATCTCCTCCAGAAATGGTACCTATAATGGTTTGAACATCTGTGTTTTCCTAAAATTCATGTCAAAACCCCAGTACTACTAGGGTGATATTCAAAGGTGGGATCTTAGGTAATTGGGTCATGAGGGTAGGATTAATGCTCTATGAAATGTAGCCAGAAAGCTATCTAGCTATCTCTCTGCCATGTGAAGATACAATGAAAAGGTGGTAATCCACAACACAGAAGAGGGCCCTCACCCTGATTTCAGACTGCCAGACTCTAGAATTGTGAGAAATAAAATTCTATAATTTATAAGCCACTCTGTCTATGATACTTTGTTATAGCCATCCAAACTCACTTGTCCTCCTCTCTCTGCTTCTTCAGGCCTGGATGGTAATGGACACCCACCCCCCATTGCTGCACTATCCCTTGTGGTTCCCCTCTACTATGCCTCTGTAAATTGTTCCTTCATGAAATGCTCTTTAATTTACCCAATCGAAGTCTGTCATCTCTTTCCAGACTGTATCTAATAGGTGCAAGACCTTAGTATCTCTCGTTACAATAATCTCCTAACTGACAGATCAAATATGCACATGTGCACACATATATGCTGAGATTGTTCTATAAGGCAAAAATCAGGCCATATCAATATCTGATACCTTTGCCTTGCTTTTTATTAAATTTCAGTGACTTCCACTTGCCCTCTAGATAAAGCATATAAGCCCTTTGCCTTGGCATGCAGCTGTTACCAAACCCAAGTTTGTTGGCCCATCACACAATATGTCAATAACAGAGACAATGAGTTTCCAAAAAAAAAGAAAAGCTTTAATTCGAAGAGCAGCTCAGCAAAAGGTGAGTTAAAACTCAAATTCACCTCCCTGACTGAAGGGGATAAAGGGCTTTTAAGGGACTCTAAGGAAGGCAACTGAGGATACAGGTGAACTGAGGATACTGGTGAAAGAAGTGGCGATGTAAGAGCAGTGTGTGGTCAGATGTAGTCGGCTTACACACTGGGTGTTGAAGAAAATGACAACGTTACCCTGATCTCAAGGTTTTAGCCCCTTTGACTTCCAGAGCTCGCCCATCAGTCACTTGGGCAGGCCCAGTAGAAAGATCAGTGGCCTCAGATGGCTGGAATTGGCTTAGGCTGACTATGGGGCTGACCCCAGGCTCCTGAAAAACATCTTGATATCTTATAATCCTTTTGTCATAGAGATGTTTTCAACAGAAGTTGTGACAGGATCTCCTGCCACATTAACTCTGTGGACTTCTAAAGCAGGGAAGGTGTTAACATGTCTCATAACTGTTACTAAAAAGGAACAATTTCTACTGTTATTACTCCTTCTACGGTAAGTCAGTCGAGCAAGCAGAAACAGATTTTTTATTTTCCTGCTCTAAAGAGTCTTGTTAACTCTCAGGTACCATTACACAGTAACCTCCACCACCTGGCCCTTGATGAATTCTACAGCCACTCCTCACTTCCTACCTGATGTCCAGGTGTTCCCAACTCCTTTTAGTTTCTCCCACTCTTTGCCTTTTCTCTCGTCATAGCCTCTACTCATGCTATTGGGTCATCAGGTACGTCGTGATGCAGTTTTGCATAGAAAAACAGAAAAATATGTCAAGACTTTCCCAACAACCTAATACTTTTCTTGGTATGCTCTCTCACATTCCCAAAGTCCTTAATCCATAGAAATATCTACCCTAAGTGTCAGCAGGTGACATAGTGATTAAGGCGCTGGGCTCCCACGTGTTCAACCACAGTTTGAATTCCAGACCCAGGGTCTTGAAACTCACCCCAGGTGTGTGTGTGCATGAGTGCCCAAAGTCCCAAGAGGAGAATGGAAGAAAAAGTATTGCAGTGCTGCCTTCCCCCCTGGGAAGTGATTTCTTGCTTTCTGTCTCTGTGTTTCTGTCTCTTTTTTCTCTCTCCAGTGAGTACATATGCCTTATAACAAAAACATGTAAAAAAAAAAAAAAAAAGAAAGAAAGAAAGAAAGAAAGGAAAAACTACCCTATGATCCAGTAATCCCACTACTGAGTATATATGCAAAGGATAAGAAACCACTATTTCAAAGAGATATCCGTACTTCATATTTATTGCAGCTATTCCCAATGGCTAAGATATGGAGTCAACCTAAGTACCCAACAACTGATGAATGGATATAGAGAATGTAAGATTTATACATAATAGAATGCTATTCAGCTATAAAAAGGAGAATTTCTGTCATTTGAGACAACATAGAAGAAATAATGTTAAGGAAAACAAGCCAGGCTCTGAAAGACATATAGTGTATGCCTCATTTAACAAATACCATGTTGTCCTCACTCTTTAGCAGAACCTAAAAGACTCCATCACATAGACATAGAGAGTAAAATATTGGATACCAGAGTCAGAACAGGCTGGGGGAAAGGAAGGAAGGAGAGAACTTGGTTAACAGGTACAAGAGTGCATGTACCAAGTACAATGGGGAGTAGAATATACTAGCACAGCAAAAAACTGTGATAACAATTTAATACATATTTCAAAAAAAACAGTAGAGCGAATTTCAAATGTAAATGATTATATGTAAACCAGAGACTACATAAAAATTATTATTATTATTATTTTTTAGAAAAAGATTTTTGCAGGAACCAGCAGAAAGTGTAATGGCTATGTCACTGGACTCCCACGTAGTCGACCGCGGTTCGCGTCCCGGACCCGGTGGCTTAAAACTCACGCCGGGCGTGTGTGCGTGCATGCCCAAGATCCCGAGAGAAGAATGGAGGAGAAGGGATTGCAGCGTGACTATCCCCTCTGGGGGATGATTTCTCGCTTTCTGTCTCTCTGTCTCTCTCTGTCTGTCTGGCGAGCGCACCGCCCTATAGCGAAAAACCTCTCCAAAAAAAAAAGAAAGAGATTTTTGCTATAGGGTGTGTGTGCTCACCCAACACACAGAGAGAGACCAAGAGTGAGAAATAACCTATTGGGGGATGGTCACACCACAGTCCCTTCTCCTCCATTTTCCTCATGGGCTTTTGGGCATGCACGCGCACACACACCTGGTGTGAATTTCAGGCCTCCAGGTCTGGGATTTGAACTGCAGTTGACCATGTAGGAATCCAGTGCCTTAACCACTACACCAACTGCTGGCTCCCAAAATTATACATATTTTTTTGATGTGATGTGTGTGTAGGAGTGGAGTCTGAGGAAGGACATTTGGAGGAGGGATACAGAGACAGAACATTGACGGGATGGGGAGGTAGTGGGGTTATCTGTTGAAGATATTTTGATCAACTAGATTGGAGAGAAACGGTCACATATTGAAATGTTCACTTTGTAAGTTAAATAATGCGATTGAAGGAATAAAAAAGAAAAAAAAAGAATCAGATAAGGAATTTGGACCCAGCCTTGGTGGGACAAGGTAACACCACTATTTGGCATGCTAGAAGCTACATGACAAACCCAGATTTGGTTCCCTGGCCAACCCTAACACAACAAATGCAGTTCGGTGCACCTGTAATTCTAGCTAATTGGGAAGCTGGAGTAGAAGGATTGTAATAATGATAAGACTCTAACAAAATACCTATTTTTGTAAATCTCTCTTTCCTTTTCTGTCCCATAAAAGGAGGGGGAGGGAGAGAGAGGAAGAACCAGCTTAGGAAAGTTGAAAAACAAGTCATATGTATAATGGTCCCATTTATGTAAAATGTAATATATGAACATTATATGAGAATGCACATGTAGAGAGATTGCTAAGAGAATGATAAAAAGTAACAGTAATTAATTTAGTGAAACATCAAATTTGTACTTTATTCTACTAAAAGATTATTTTAAAGATAAAATTACTACTCTCATACAAATATAAGTCAGTGCCAAAATTTGTATTAGCTCATTAATTAATTAATGGGGAACTCACTGAAATATTACAATTAATTCGATGATGAATTCATGTATAGGGCCTAGGAAAGACTAAAGTGAATTGGCTTTAGAGATGCAAAGCTAATGCCTTCCACTGTAGAGAAGGAAAATCACTTGACTCTCCTCCACATAAAATGTATTTGCATCTTTGAATAAGTACCACTGGCTTTGCTATTAATTACCCAAAATTCACAGTTGTGAGTAGCTCAAAGACAATGGAAGGTGCCGAGACGCCATGGAATTAAGTCACCTAAAAGATTAACCTGGATAATGCCTAGTTTTTTACTGAAGATACCTAGTCCATTTCATTTCAGAGAAACAAGGAGAGATTAGCTTCCCTCAAGCATATTTTTCCTTATCAAACAAACTGAAAAATGGTTTGGGGAAAGAAGACAGAATAATTGTGTCCTTGGACAAGATTGAAGCCCCAGAGATTTAGGCATTAACTGCCGGGCTAACATTGACAAAAAGTTAACTAGAAAGAAAAGAAAGCTGTAATCTCTACTTTGAATCCTTGGCTACAAAGTCAATAAGGAAATAGAATGAATGAACATGAATACATGAAGTTAAATTTCTGAGGAAAAGATGGTGATAAGGAAATATAATGAATGAATATGAACACATGAAGTTAAATTTCTGAGGAAAAGATGGTAAATTTCTAAAGTTTGCTTCAGAGGCATTTATCTGCTTTGATATTTGCCTAAGATTTACTAAGATTGAAGTACTTAAATAAAGGAATTGGTTTTATGAAAAAAAATGTTTATACCTATAGATTTGTGGAAATTTGAGCGGAGGGTCAGTATCCTAAATATCAGGAAAACACGCATTTCCAGCTTACACAAAGACTAATGCCTGAGCACATAAAAATCAACGATAACTACTTTACAATGAATGTTTGGAGCCCAGAGCTGAACTGACACAACTGACGGCCTAGCAGGAGGGCCTGTCATGCTATCACTGAGGAATTTCACCCATGGGTCCAGTGAGGCCCCCAGGAAACATATCACTGCAGACAAATCTTCATTTATTTTTCATTCATTCAACAAATGCCTATTTAGCAATTACCAGATGCTAGGTGCCCTCCTAGTAGTGATAAACACAGCCTAGTCACTTAGGGTTAGTGAAATATATGTTAGAAGAAGAGAAAGCAGGGCCAGCAGGTGGCGTGGTAGTTAAGGCACTGGACTCCCACATAGCCATCCAGGGTTCTAGTCCCATATCTAGTGGCTTGAAAATCACACTGGGCACGTGAGCATACATGTCCAAAACCCCAGGAGAAGAATAGAGAAGAAGGGATTGACCATAAGGCATAGCCATCCACCACTACGGGAGGTGATTTCTCACTTTCCCTCTCACTGTCTCCTCTCCAGTGAATGTACATACCCTATGACAAAAACCTAAAAATAAAAAAAAACTTAAAAAAAAAGGTTTTGTTTGTCTAAGCTACGTTACATGGAGGAGGTGATCTCTGAGTTCAGGAAGTCAGTAGGATCCCCATCGTGCCCTGACCATGAAGGTAAGTCTGTGGAAAGACCAAGGGAGAAAAAGCAGCATGAGTAGAGCATTACAGGCAAGGCCTGAGGTGTATCCCAAGTCTTAAGGCAAGGGACCAACAGAGGATAAAATGATAAACACAATACCCTTTGTGTGTGAGCTGCGGACAGTGATGACATTTGACATTGTTTGTGATAGTGTCACTGTGGAGGGAAGGAGAAGTTGCGTGTGTTTGTGTGCCTAACTGGGACTGTGAGTAGCCTCATTCCTCTGGCCTTGCTTGTGACCAACTGTAAGTTGTGAATGAGTTCTGCAAGAGAAGTCCCCCCAGAGTGAAAGAGAGTGTTGCTGCTTACTTCATGGTCAACTCAAAAATCTCTGGGTAGCGAGTCTGTGGAACTCCTCATGCCACATGCCAAAGTGGAATGTCCTGAACAAGTCTTGGTGACCATGACTTGGTGACAGTCAGAGATGTGATCATCAACTTTTCTCAGGAGGAGAGGGAATATCTGGATTCTGCTCAGAGGAACTTATACTGGGATGAGATGATGGAGAACTACAACAACTTGGTCTCACTAGTGAGTGCATGTGTCTTATGGCAAAAAAAAAAAAAAAAAAGGACACAGACTGGTGAATGGATAAAAAACAAACAGACAGAAAAAGGGGCCTTCTACATGCTGCTTACAAGAAACACACCTTAATGATAAAGACATCCATAGACTGAAAATGAAGGGCTGGAAAAAATTATTCCATGCAGATAGAAGCCAGAGAAAGGTCGAAGTCATAATACTGATATCAGGCAAGGTAGACTTCAAGACAAAAACTGTAAGACAACAAAGAACTATATAGACTAAAAGAGCTAGTTCTCCAAGAAGATATAACACCTCTTCACTAAGTTATTTCTCCTTAGCTTGCTACCACCTCATCAAGAGCTGAACATTTGCCAAAAAAGCCAAGCACCTCAAGTCAACCATAACTGCTCTGACCTGGGAGACAAAGCCCTCTGGAACTAAGGGTGTGTTATCCTCTACCAGTACTACAAAATCTACTCCAATAAATAGGAAAAAAGTGAATACTGGATCAGATGACTAGAAACAAGCACAGATCTTAAAGAAGCTTGAGAAAACAAGGTGGTAACTCTCCCTCAGGTGAGCATAGTAGTCCCTATGCTCACCATATCCAATGGTGGATAGCACAGAGAAAAAGAGAAATGTCAGGGAAAAAATTCTGAATACTCATAGTGAAAAAATTCAATGAGATGCAAGAGAAAACAGACAATCAGTTCCAGGAAATGAGAAAATCATTTCAGGACATGAAAGAAGAATTCTGTAAAGAAATAGATACCCTAAAAAAGAATCAAGCAGAACTTATGAAATGAAAACTACAATACGAGAAACTAAAGTCTCCCTAGAAAGCATTAACAGTAGATTGGACTGTGCAGAAGAAATAATTTCTGAACTGGAAGACAAAGTCTCCAATGTAAACCAAATCATCAAAAAAAAGAAAAGAAAAACAACCCAAAAAATGAGGACAACATATAGGAAATTCTAGACACCATGAACGTCCAAATATCTATTCAATGGATATTCCAGAAGATGAAGAATCTGCTAAAGACATGGAAAACCTCTTTAATGAAATATTACCTGAAAATATTCCAAATATAGAGAAACACAGAGAAATTCAGACCTAAGAATAAAAAGGACCCCAAATAGAGTCAACATAGAAAAATCCTCCCCTTGGTACATCATAGCCAGAATGGTAAAAATTAAAGACAATATTCTAAAAATGTCAAGGGAGAAACATCAAGTTATTTATAAAGGTTATCTCATTAGGCTAACATCAGACCTCTCAACTGAAGCAACGCAGATCAGGACATCTGTTCCAGCAGCAGGTTTTGCCATGTAGCGAGCCATTCCCAGCTAGATGGTGGCGCTACAGAGACCCTTGGTTCACCACTCCCCCACTTGCCTTTGAACTCTCAGGTGTGCTATTTGGGACTTTGAGAAGACCTTGCCCATCCCCCCCACCCCCATGCCATTGGGACACCCATTCCAGCAACTGGCCTTGCCAGTGCAGGGAACTGTTTGTGGCTGGAAAGCTATGCTGCAAGGACCCATGGCTCATCCCCTCCCTACTCACCTTTGAACTCTTAGGTATATTATTTGGGACTTTGAGAAGACCTCCTTTGAGAAGACCCCTCCCTCCCCGCACCATCAGGACATCCATTCCAGCAATGGGCCTACCTGAACTGAGCGCCAGGGACACTGATCTACAGAGAGACTATGACTCATCCCCTGCCACACGCATCTGAATTTTAAGACTCAGCATTTTCACTGTGTGCCACACAATCCCTTCTGTCTTCTCCAATTAAAGCTCAGCAGCTCAGACCCAGGCACCCCTGTTCTCTAGAAACAAGGAGGACTTTGAATCATCCAAGTCCAGTGACAACAGTGCAGGTTGCTGGTGAGCAGAAAGGAAGTAGAGCAGCACAGAGATCACCAATCATCTACTCCCACATGCCTTTCAACACTCAGAATTAACTCAAAGAATTTAGGAAAAAAAGTATAATCAGATAACTAGAAACCATTGCAGAGGCACAAGAAATATGAGCAACCAACAAAATGTCTCTCCCCCAAGGTACAACATCAATTCTTCATCATCCACAGACAACACAATGAAATTTGTGGAGATGTCAGATAAACAATTCAGAATATTTATAGTGATAAAACTAAATGAGATGCAAGAGAAAAGAGACAATGAACTCCAGGAGATGAGGATGTGCTTTCATGATTTGGAAGAAGAAATAGACACCATGAAAAAGAACGAAATGAAATTATTAGAGATGAAGACTGTAATACAGAAAATTAAAACCTCCCTCAAAAGTATTAAAAGCAGCTGGGAACCAGCAGTTAGCGTAATGGCTGTGTCGCTGGATTCCCACGTAGTCGACCGCAGTTCGCGTCCCGGACCTGGTGGCTTAGAACTCACGCCGGGCGCATGTGCGTGCATGCCCAAGATCCTGAGAGGAGAATGGAGGAGAAGGGATTGCGGCGTGACCATCCCCCTGGGGGGGTGATTTCTCACTTTCTGTCTCTATGTCTCTCTCTGTCTGACTGGCTAGCGCATGCACCCTATAGCGAAAACCTCTAAAAAAAAAAGTATTAAAAGCAGGGACCAGCAGTTAGCATAATGGCTATGTCAATGGACTCCCATGTAGTCAACAGTGGTTCAAATCCTGGACCCGGTGACTTAAACTCACGCCAGGCGCATGTGCGTGCGTGCCCAAGATCACAAGAGGAGAATGGAGGAGAAGGAACTGCGGCATGGTCATCCCCCCTGGGGGGTGATTTCTCACTTTCTGTCTCTCTGGCAAGCACACACTCCCTATAGCAAAAACTTCTCCACAAAAAAAAATAAGTATTAAAAGCAGATTAGATCATGCAGAAGATTGAATCTTGGATGTAGAAGACAAAACCTCTGACTAAAATATTAACAAAAAGACTGAGTAAGTAACCAAGAAAAATGAAGACAATATAAGAAAAGTACTAGATACCATTAAGCACCCAAATATCTGGAAAATTGGTATCCCAGAAGGTGAAGAAAATAATAAGGGCATTGACAAAATATTCTATAAAATCCTGGAAGAAAGTTTTCCAAATCTAGGGAGGCATTCAAACATCTCTACCCAAGAAATACAAAGGACCCCACCTAGAATCAACCCAAGATCTTCTCCAAGGCACATCATAGCCAGATTGGTCAAAACCATAGACAAAGACCAGATACTAAAATTGGCAGAGAAAAACATCGATGACTTACAAAATTTATCCCATCAGGTTAACATTGGACCTCTCATCAGAAACAATGCAGGCAAGGAAAGAATGGGGAAATATATTCAAAATGTTAAATGAAAAACAATTTCAACCAAGATTGCTATACCAGGCAAGATTATCCTTCAATTGGGAAGAAAAGATTAAAACATTCTCAGATAACCAAAACCTAAAAAATGGGGACCAGCAGTTGTCATAATGGCTATGTCACTGGACTCCCATGTAGTCGACCATAGTTCGAGTCCTGGACCTGGTGGCTTAAACTCACACTGGGCACATGTGCATGCGTGCCCAAGATCCCGAGAGGAGAAGGGAAGAGAAGGGATTGCGGCATGGCCATCACCCCTGGGGGGTGATTTCTTGTTATTTGTTCCTCTGTCTCTCTCTGTCTTTCTGGCGAGCACATCCGCCCTAAAAAAAACCTCTCAAAACAAACAAACAAACAAACAAAAACAGAAAGAATTTACCAACTCCAGACCAATTCTTCAAGAAGTTCTGAAGGGAGTGCTATACCTGGAAAACTAAAAAGTCAGACAGACAGTCATAAGAGAACAAAAAACAACCGCTCACTTAATGATAGGAACATGCGTGGAAATATCAATAACATTAAACATTAATAGATTAAAGTCTCTAATAAAGAAACACAGACAGATAAACGGATTAAAAAACAAACAAACAAAACAAAACAGAAACCCTCTATCTGTTGCCTACAAGAAATGCACCTTATGAATAAAGACACAAATAGACTAAAAGTGAAAGGTTGGAAAAAGATATTCCATGCAAATAGAAATAAAAAAGGGCTAGAGTCACAAAACTGATTTCAGACAAAATAGGCTTTAAGACAAAAACTGTAAGAAGAGACAAAGAAGGGCATTATATAGTAGTAAAAGGGCTAATTCATCAAGAAGACATACTATAAATATCTATTCATGCAATTCAGGAGCACCTAAATACGTGAAGAAAGACTGCTAGAGCTAAAAGGAGAGATCGGTTGCAACACATAATTGTTGGGGAATCTCAAAATCTCATTATCTCCTTGAGACAGATCTTCTAGACAAAAAAATAAGCAGAGAGATACAGTATCTAAATGATACTATGAGTCAAATGGACTTGAAATAAATATCTATTCATGCAATTCAGGAGCACCTAAATACGTGAAGAAAGACTGCTAGAGCTAAAAGGAGAGATCGGTTGCAACACATAATTGTTGGGGAATCTCAAAATCTCATTATCTCCTTGAGACAGATCTTCTAGACAAAAAAATAAGCAGAGAGATACAGTATCTAAATGATACTATGAGTCAAATGGACTTGAAAGACATCTATAGAACTTTCCACCCTAAGACAACAAAAATACACATTTTTCTCACCCCTGCATGGATGCTCTTCAAAGATTGACCATATGATAGGGCACAAATCAAGCCTTTACAAAATCAAAGGTATAGAAACTTTATCTGGCATATTTTCCAACCATGACGGAATCAAATTGGAAATCAACTACAGAAAGAGTCCTTGAAAAATTCACTAACACATGGAAACTAAACAACCTACTCCTGAATGACTTTACAACTATAGAAGAAATTAAGACTAAAATCAAAAGGTTCATAGAAACCAATGATAATGAACAAAGAAGCACATATAACCTATGGGAAACAGCAAAGGCAATAATAAGAGGGAAGTTCATACTAGCTAGTGCCCACAAGAAAAAAAGTAGAAAGGTGGGAAACAAACAACCAAATGACACAACTCAAGGAACTTGGAAGACAACAAAAAGCCCCTCAAAATTCCAGGATAAAAGAAACAATAAAGATTCCCATGTTCCTGGATTGGAAGAATTCATATAATCAAGATGTCAACACTACCCACATTAATGTATGAATTTAATGCAATCTCAATAAAACTATTAGAGATATTCCTCATAGAAATATTTAAAAATCACAAATTTTGTATGGAAGGATTTTATTTTATCATCAAAGCAATACTGTGCAAGGGGAATAAAGTAGGAGGTATCTCACTTTCTGACTTCAAAACATATTAAAATCCTGTGATAATTAAAACAGCAATGTATTGGCACAAAAACCAACAGGTAAACCAATGGAACAGAATTGATAACCCCCAAATGAACTGCAAAACATACAGCCAACTGATCCTTGACAAAGGGCACAAGACAATCCAATACTAAAAAAAATCTTTTCAGCAAATGGTGCTGGGAGAACTGGATAGCCACCTGCAGAAGAATGAAACTGGATCCTTATCTCTCACCACTAACAATTAATTCAAAATGGATTGATGATCTAAACATAACCCTCAAGGACCACTGAAGACCTTCTTCCCAAACTTTACCTTCCTGCACCCCAGATCTAGCCAGATTAGAGGTCCCTATTTATTCTCTCTGTCTTCCTCAATTTCTCTCTTTTTATTTTAATTTTATTTTTTTTCAAACTTTCAAACTTCTTAGGTCTCTGTTGCTCTCTTACCTTCTCCCCTCCGCCCACCCACATAGGACAAGCCAATCACCAGCCATATATAAGTTCTGAGTGGCTCCTTTGGCAGCACACTAGCACACCATGCAGTTTTCATTTTTTACTTTAAAAAATTTTTAATCTTTTTAAAAATTGTTACTGTCTTGGGTTTTTTTTCTCCCCTCTTTTTTTTTTTTTTTGGTTGTTTTCTTTTTCTTTTCCTTTCCTTTTTACCTTTTTCACCTTCCAACTCAGTCTCCACAAACTGAGTTTCTAAACAGATCTAGGTGAACAATAGCCAAATATCGGAAGACTTTTTAGGGTCAGATTAATCCTCAATTTCCATTGATTCTGCTGTGCAAAGAGGAAAAAACAGTACTTCTTAGAGATTGCAAGTCATCTCCTGCATGACTCTGAGTGCTCAAATTTATCTCCAAAAACTAGGGAAAAAACATATAATCCATCAGATGACCAGAAATGACCACAGAGGCATAAGAAATATGAGAAACCAAGAAAATCTCTTCCCCAAGAGAAAAGAATAACTCCTCATCCCCCACAAACCATACAGTGGAACTCACGGAAATGTCTGATAAAGAGTTTAGAATATTCATAGTGATGAAGCTAACATAGATGCAAGGGAAGAGAGAAAATAAACTCCAGAAGACGCAGGAGAAAAGAGACAATGAGTTCCAGGAGGTGAGGAGGTTCTTGCACAATCTGAAAGAGAAAATACACACCATAAAAAAGAATCCAACAGAATTGTTAGAGATGAAGGCTGTAATACAGGAAATCTACCTGTCTTGAAAGTATTAAAAGCAGATTAGATCATGCAGAAGATCGAATCTCATATGTAAAAGATATAACCTCTGACCTAGAAAAATTTACCAAAAAGATTGAGAAAATTATCCCCCCAAAAATGAGAATAACATACAAGTAATACTAGATACCATTAAACACTCAAACATCTGGATCATCAATGTCCAAGAAGGTGAGGAAACTAATAAGGGCATTGATAATATATTCCATGAAATCCTAGAAAACTTTCCAAACCTTGAAAGGCACTCAACTATCCCGATCCAAGGAATACAAAGGGCCCCACATAGAATCAACCCAAGAAGATCTTCTCCGAGGCACATCATAGCCAGATTAGCCAAAACCACAGAGAGAGACAAGATACTAAAATTGGCAAGGGAGAAATGTCAAGTTACTTTCAAAGGATATCCCATCAGGCTAATATTGGACCTCTCTTTTCGGAAACAATGTGAGCAAGGAAAGAATGGAAAAATACATTCAAAGTGTTAAGTGAAAAACAATTTCAACCAAGAATACTATACCCAGCAAGATTATTCATCACATTGGAAAAATAAAATAAAATAAAAACATTATCAGATAAACAAAACTTGAAAGAATTTACCAACACCAGACCCGCTCTCCAAGAAGTGCTGAAGGAAGTGCTATACCAAGAAAACTAAAGTCGGACACACAGAAATAAGAGTACAAAAAATAGCCAAGAAAATGACCAGCCTAATGGTAAGAACAAGTCCAGAGTTGAATGTTAACTTCCAGAGTTTAAATGGAAAGATCAAACCACAGTAACACTGTAAATTCAATAGAAGAGAGATTAATTACATGAGACTAAAGTGATGAAATAGAATTTTATAATTTTTCACTTAAACATTATACTAATTTTCTTCTATGCTTTGTTTTCCATAGTTAAAGATTTTTGTCTTGAACTATTGATAGTTTTATCTATCTAGTATTTGAACTGAATCCTAAACTTTTTCCTGGCTTTAAGTCTTAAGCAAATTTTTCTTAACGTTTTTTGAGTTTGAGCTATTAAGACTATAACTGTTTATCTTGAAATTTTTTAAATGCATTATATATTATATATTTTTATATATTTATTTTTACATATTATACATTTATATATATTATATTTTTATATACATATATTTTTAAATGACTGAAGCATGCTACATAGACCAAGCTAGGTGCCACTTTATAGCGTGTTCACTTTACTCAATGAGGTTTATGCCTAAAATGAGACATGTGTTCATAGATATGTATATATCAGCTGTGCTTAGTATTAAAAGTTTTTAGATTAATTAAGATCTCTAGTGAACACAGAATCAATAAAATGTATGGGGAAAAAGACAGAAAACAACTGTAGATACCAAAGATAGTGTTGGAGGAAGGTGGAAAATGGCAGAGGGTGAGAGGTAGGGAATGAAGAGCAAGGGGAGCAAGATATATAAGAAACAAGAAATGGAAAATTATTTATTGACAATAATATGTATGGTAATATCCTTGGTCAAGCCAATATACAGTGTATTCTGGATGGAAAATTTTTTATACTGTATTGATGTACAGTGAATTAACATAAATAAATTAATTTTTTAAAATAAATAAACATAAAACCTGAAACTATAAAAATACTGGTGGAAAACACAGAAAAAAACTCTTGGAGACCTTGGAGTAGGCAAAGACTTTTTTTTTTTTTTTTTTTTTGAAAGGGGGATAAGACTCCCAAAGCACAGTCAATAATCCCTAAAATAGACACGTGGGAATATATTAGACTAAGAAGTTTCTGCACAGCAAAGGACACAGTAACAAGTGTGAACCGACAACCCTCAGAATGGGAAAATATTTTTGTTAAATATGCCTCAGACAAGGGACTGATAACGAACTGTGGTTGAATACGTGGGAGTTCAGTGATGTAACCATTATGCCATCTGCTAGTTCCAGGCAAAGATTTCTTTAAAAAGACTTCCACAAGCAAATGTCAGTTCTACTCAAATTAATTTATATGTGCAATGCAACTCTAATCAATTGTCTGTGACATTCTTCACAGAAATTGAAGAAACAATTACAAAATTGGCTTGAAAAAGACCCCATATCACCAAGGCAATACTATGCCAAAAGAATAAAATAGGAGGCATTTCATTACCCGACTTCAAAAAATATTACAAAGCAGTAATAATCAAAACAATATGGCACAAAAACAGACTCATAGACCAATGGAACAGAATAGAGAATCCAAAAATAAACCCCAAATCATACAGCCAACTGATCTTTGACAAAAGGGTACAGGACAATGCAGTGAAGAAAAGAAAGTCTTTCCAGTATGTGGTGCTAGAAGAACCGAATATTTACCTGCTGAAGAATGAAACTGGACTAGTATTTCTTACCATTAATAAGAATGAACTCAAAATGGACCAAAGACTTAAATACACACCCTCAAACTACAAAACTATTTTTTTGTCTGGTTTTAAGGACTTTTGTCCTGTCTTCAGCTATCAATAGATTCATGTTCCGACTATTTGAACAGAATACTAACCTGTTTCTAGGCTTTAAGTTTCAAAGAAATATCCTTACCAGTTCAAAACTGCTTTTCTTGAAACCATCGGCTGATCTTGCTATTGAAAGTAGTTAGATTACTTATGATATTGTGTGACCAACGAAATGTTGGGGGAAAAGGGATTGAAAACAACTGTAGACA
>NW_006159594.1:2087876-2096439 GCF_000334495.1 Tupaia belangeri chinensis
ATAGATACCAGACACAGTGTGGGAGGAGGGTGGGAGATGGCAGAGGGTGAGATAGGGAATCAAGGATGGGAAAAAAGGCAAAATATACAGAAAACAAGAAATGGAAAATGATTTGTTGACAATAACACATATGTTGATGTGCTTGATTGAGCCAATATACGGTGTATTCTCAATGGAAAGATCTCATTTTGTATGCTATAATGATGTACAGTGAATGAATGTAAATAAAGAAAAAAATGTATAAAAAAAAACTATTAGTATAAAACACTAATAGTTTTTTATAAAAAACTAATAGTTTTTTAAAGGGGACACTTTTGAAGACATTTGAACAGGCAAAGATTTCTTATATAAGACCCCTAAAGCATGGGCAATAATCCCTAAAATAGAAATGTGAGATTACATCAAGCTAAAAGACTTCCTCATAGCAAAGGAAATAATAATTAGAATGAAATGATAACCCTCAAAATGGGAGAAAATACTTGCAAATTATTCCTTAGACAAGTGATTGATATAGGGAACTATATAGGAACAATATATAGGGAACTCAGCAGCTTGCCCATAAAAAATGAATAATTCAATTTAAAAATGGGCAAATGAAATCATTTTTGATTAAAAAAATAAAAATAAAAAACATTTTGTACTTTTTTTTGTTTTTTTTTTATTTTATCCCTTTTTTCTCTTTCTCTGTTTTCTTTCCCCCTTTTTTTTTAACCCTTCCCCACTTTGATGCTCATCCTCCATGCACTGAGTGTCTAGACAGGTCTACATGAACCAAAATCAAATACTGTTAGGATCAGAATACTCTTTAATTCCTACTGAATCGGCCACACAAAGGGAGAAAAAAGGAATGGCAATGAGGTTGCAGATCACCTCCTTCTGCACTCCTCTGAACACTTAGATTAAATTTCAAGATATTAGGAAGAAATGCATAACCCATCAGATGACCAGAAATCACCACAGAGGCATAAAAAATATGAGAAACCAAGAAAATACCTTTCCCCTAAGGGAAAAGAATAACTCCTCTTCATTCAGGACAGTACAATGGAACTTGTGGGAATGTCTGATAAAGAATTTAGAATATCCATAGTGACAAAGCTAACAGAGGATACAAGAGAAGAGAGATAATAAACTCTAGAAGATGCGGGAGAAGAGACAATGAGTTCCAGGAGGTGAGGAAGTTTTTGCATGATCTGGAAGAGGAAATAGTCACCATAAAAAATAATCATATGGAACCGATAGAGATGAAGGCTGTAATACAGGAAATCAAAACCTCCCTTGAAAGTATTAAAAGCAAGCTAGACCATACAGAAGATCGAATCTCAGATGTAGAAGACAGAATCTCTGGACTAAAAAAATTCACCGTGAAGACTGAAAAAATAGCCCCCAAAATTAGAATAATATACAAGAAATACTAGATACCATTAAACATCCAAAAATCTAGATAATTGGTATCCAAGACAGTGAAGAGACCAATAAGGCCATTGATAATCTATTCCATGAAATCCTAGAAGAAAACTTTCTAAACCTTGAGAGACATTCAAGGATCCAGACCCAGGAAATACAAAGGACTCCAAATAGAATCAACCCAAGAAGATCTTCTCCAAGACACATTATAGCCAGATTGACCAAAAACACAGATAAAGACAAGATACTAAGAGAGAAATGACAAGTTTACAAAGGATATCCCATCAGGAACCAGCAGTTAGTGTAATGGCTATGTCACTGGACTCCCACGTAGTCAACCACGGTTCACGTCCCGGACCCGATGGTTTAAAACTCACCCCGGGCACATGTGCGTGCGTGCCCAAGATCCCGGAAGGAGAATGGAGGAGAAGGGATTGAGGCGTGACCATCCCCTCTGGGGGGTGATTCTCGCTTTCTAGCTCTATGTCTCTCTCTGTCTATCTGGTGAGCACACGCGCCCTATAGCGAAAACCTCTCCAAAAAAAAAAAAAAAAAAAAAAAAAACAAAGGATATCCCATCAGGCTAACATTGGACCTCTCATCAGAAACTTTGCGAGCAAGGAAAGAATGTGAAAATATATTCAAAGCGTTGAGAGAAAAACAATTTCAACCAAGAATACTATACCTGGCAAGATTATCCTTCATATGGGAAGAGAAGACAAGAACATTCTCAGATAAACAAAACCTGAAAGAATTTATCAACACCAGACCAGCTCTCCAAGAAGTTGTGAAGGGAGTACTATACCAGGAAAACTAAATACAGACACACAGAAATAAGAGTTCTAAACAATTAAGAAAATCGCCAACTTAATGCTAGGGACAAATTTGGAGTTGAATATTATTTTCCAGAACTTAAACAGAAAGATCAGAACACAACAAAAGATAAAGTACATGAGAGTGAACTAATGAAATAGAATTTTATGACTTCTGACTAAAACATTACTGATTTTCTTCTATGCTTGGTCTTCCAGATTTGGGAATTTTGTCTTCGCTTGAGCTACCAATAGATTCATATACCTACTGTTTGAACAGACTCTTAACCTGTTTGCTGGCTTTAAGTCTTAAGCAAAGTACTCTTAACATTTTTTTTATTTTGGCTTATTAAAGATAAAACTCCCTTTCTTGAAAAAAATTATATATTTATTTATTCAAAATGTGAAATTATTTTTATTTATTTATTTATTTATTTTTCTTCTCTTTTTGGAGAGTTTTTTGCTATAGGGCACGTGCACTCGCCATACAGACAGAGAGAGACAGAGAGACAGAAAGCGAGAAATCACCCCCCAGGGGGGACGGCCACACTGCAATCCCTTCTCCTCCATTCTCCTCTCGGGATCTTGGACACGCATGCACACGTGCCTGGCGTGAGTTTAAGCCACCAGGTCCAGGACTCAAACCATGGTCGACTACATGGGAGTCCAGCGACATAGCCATTACACTAACTGCTGGTCCCAAAATGTGAAATTATTTAAATAGAGAAAGAGAGAATGAACTACTGGTGGAAAACACAGGAGACATTAGAGTAGGCAAAAACATCTTAAGATCCCCAAAGCACAGCCAATAATCCTGAAAATAAACCGGTGGTACTACATCAGGCTAAAAAGCTTTGCATAGCAAAAGAAACAGTAATTATAGTGAAGGAACAACCTTCAGAACAGGAGAATATATTTGCAAAATATGCTGCAGATATTGGACTGATAACCAGAATACACACGTAACTCAAGCACCTTACCCCCAAGAAAATAAACAATCTGATTTAAAAGCAGACACATGAACTGAACAGACAACTCTCCAAGGAAAACATACAAAAGGCCAAAAAGTACATGAAAAAAAATGCTCAACATCTGTTCTCATGAGGAAAATGCAAATTGAAACCACAATAAGACACCACTTAACCCCAGTTAGAATGGCTAAGATTTTTTAAAAAGCACTATATGATGACAAGGCTGCAGTGAAAGGGAAAGCTTCTACAATTTTGGTGGAAATGTAAATTAGTATAACCATTGTGAAGAGCAATATGGAAGTTCCTTAAAAACCTACAAATAGAAACTACCATCTAACCCAATAATTCCACTCCTGGGTATCTACCCAAAGGATAAAAAAACACTCATTCTGAAAAACCCTTGCACATTTTTGTGTATTGCAGCATTATTCACAATTGCTAAAACATAGAATCAATCCAAACGTCCAACACATCAATGGATTGAAAAATATGTCACATATACACTATATGATATACTCAGACTTAAAAAACGAGACCCTGACATTGATCCAATGTAGGTGAATATGGAAGATTTAATATTGAGCAATGCAAGCCAGACTATGAAAGACAGGTTTTGGATGTCCCCACTTAATAGATACCAAATGTATTTATTTTATAGCAGAAACTGAAAGATTGGAAGGTATAATAGCAAGGAGAACAGCTGTAAAAACTAGAGACAATATAGGAGGGGGTCAGTAATATGAGGTGGGAGGGAGGGAATCAGGGAAAAATTCGACAGACACAAAAGTGAAAACTTATCTGTTGATAATGTATATGATAATATCTTTAGCTTGACTAATATGTCCTTTATTCATGCTGGGAAAAATATTTTATACACTATAAAGAAGTACAGTAATTAAAGGTAAATTTAAAAATAGATCTATCTATCTATCGACATCTTCTGGGAGAGCAACTAAATACTGTGTCCTGATTTGTTAGGTTAGTAAAATATCCGGTAGATGCATAATGGTTACATCACTGGATTCACACATAGTCAACTGCAGTTGGAGTCCCATCTCTACCTGCAGGATCGGCCTGGCCATTGCAAAGCGGCTGGCCCAGGATGGGGCCCACGTGGAGGTTTGAAACTCATGCCTGGCGCATGTGCGTGCGTGCCCAAGATGCAGAGAAGAAAATGGAGGAGGGGGGATTGTGGCATGGCCATCCCCCCTGGGGGGTGATTTCTTGCTTTCTGTCTTTCTGTCTCTTGGATAAATGCATGAGCCTTACAGCAAAAATCCCTCTTAATTTGTTTTCCCATCTAAATGTATTTGGTTATCTCACAATGAACCTGTGAAGTAGATATTCATTATGCTAGGATGTCTCAAGGAGTAGATATTTGTTGAACCTATGTGTGTATATGTCAGAATTTGATGATAGAAAACACTCTACCTGGTTTAAAGAAAGATTTAATAATGGGAAATTCTGTGTTCATAAAACCACTGGAAGGGCTATAAGAGCAGGCATTAGTCTGAGCTTCCAGGAGTGGTTCCCAGACCACCCCAGTTCAACCTGACATGGAGCCACTTTTCAACTCCCTACTTACAAGACCTGTCATTGCCTTTCTACAGGCCTCCCTCCCTGCTCCAAGTTGACTAAGAGGAAAAATAAACAGAAACTGCTATGTTTAGGCCCCTAACCCGTGATTGGAGAGCCCTCCTGCCCTATGGAGCTCCCCTCTCCATGAGAAGCAACAGCTGTGGAGCCAACGGCAAGGCCAAACTGGCTGACAAAGTTGCAGTGATTACGGGATCCACAAAAGGGTGAGAGCAACTCTGGGAATTCAGGAACTGTTGGTGCCTCTCAATTTTGCTGACTTCATTTTTTTACCCTCACTCCTACAAAAAAAAAAAAAAAAAAATCCACTAGGCTTAAGCACTAGTAGTTTTTTGAAAAGTGATCCTAAGGTGACCCAGTGAGGAACAGAAAACACAGTCAATCAGGATGTATTACCAAGTTACCCCACTATTGGCCTCAGAGAGTCAATGGCATCCTCCCATGAGTCAAGTCAAGTATGTGTCACAGGTCCTCTAGGACACATGAAATGCATCTCAGAGGCATCTATCAGAGGAAGGTGGAAGGAATTCACCCATAGCTCCTCCTCCATTTCTCAAGAGGTACCCTGCAAGGTCAATGCCCTACACATGTAATTACGCAGTAATTTCACAGGCCTGAGGCAGGGAGCACTCACATTGCACAGGGAAGCAAATCAAAGTTTTGTGGAACTGAGAAAGGGTTGTCACAGCAGCAATTCCAGTAGGAGGTGAGGCCAAGAAGATCTGATGTGGGTCACAGGACTGACAATTCCCTTTTTACGTCTTCAGGTCCTCTGACCGTCCATAAGTAGAGTATGGGATTAGCTGCCCTGTATCAGTAGAGACAATTCTTCTGGAGCTTCAGTAGGAGAAATGTAGCAAGCAAGAAAAGGTTCAGTCCAGAATTGAATCATCACTTGAGGGAAAAAATGGACAGAGAAGACATTTGTGGGACACAGATATGGTTTATTACCTGTTGATGGTATAGTATAGTATAGTATACTATTCTCAGCTGGGCTGGGCTGAGGTGTATATCATGCTGGGTAAAGTCTCTTTACAATCTAAATGATGTATAGCAATTGAATGTATAAATAGTAATAATAATAATAAAATAAAATGTAAAAAAATAAAAAAGATCAAATCATCACATGCTCTCCATCTCTACCTGCAGGATCGGCCTGGCCATTGCAAAGCGGCTGGCCCAGGATGGGGCCCACGTGGTCATCAGCAGCCGGAAGCAGCAGAACGTGGACCAGGCAGTGACTATGCTGCGGGGCGAGGGGCTGAGCGTGACAGGCACTGTGTGTCATGTGGGGAAGGCCGAGGACCGGGAGCGGCTGGTGTCCACGGTGAGGGTCTTAGAAGGAGGTAAGAACAGGGAAGTCATGATTCTGCTGCTGGGACTCACACAAAGGAAGAGAGTCAATGACATCCTCCTATGAGTCAAGTCAAGTATGTGTCACTAAGGCCCTGCCAGAAGGCCTGCAGTCTCCCCTGCATAGACCTGAACAGAGCAAGGACATGCTCAGGGCCGGAGGAGTGCATGTGACCGTGACTCAGGGAGATGTTGGGGTGGGAAATCCGATGAGGAAGGAGGAGTCAGCTTACAGCCACCAACAGTGTAGTCATATCAGCCAGGCCCTCCTGAAGCTCCTGAGGAGGGATCTGAGGACAGAGAGATGCTTTAAAGGAAGCTCTGGTTTTGTAGCCAAGCTATAACATTCAGGGTATGGAGAATGCTGGTGAAATTCCAGGAAATGGTGCTGGTGAGAAATGTGTTCAGGGACTGGTAGCCAACAATGCCAGAGACTAGAAGGATGGCATCAAAGGGTGCCTGGGATGAGATTCCACCACTTTTTGTTCAGAAGCTCAGTGCCTTCTTTCTAGAGAGAAGAGATGGTTCTCCATCCTCGCTTGGTGTTGTTCTTTGCTCTGGATATGACCCAGACTGAAATCTGTAGCAGAATCTTCTTCTGCTCCCTGATTCTGGCCCTCCACATCCCCTTCTCTCCTACAGGCCCTGGAACACTGTGGGGGAGTTGACATCCTCGTTTGCATGGCAGGGGTCAATCCTTTGGTGGGAAGTACCTTGGGAAGCAGTGAGCAGGTCTGGGACAAGGTGAGGTCTGGGGAAGTCCCCATGGGGAGGGTCAGACTTTATCCTCGCCTTCTGTGTACATCTCTCTCCAACTAGCTCACACATCCACAGATGGTCTTCAGATCCCACACATCCTCCTTCCCATCACAGACTCATTGGCACAGAGTGAGGCAAGGTGCTTAGACTGCCTGAGCCTCACTTTCCCCATCTGTGAGGTGTAGGTAAAAATCTAAATTGCAGTTCTTTTTCCCACTGTTCAAGAGCTCCCAATCTGTAGGAAGTGTCCATAATAAAACCAAATAGTCACAGACAATGTGGGACATAAAAAAAGAAATGACTCCCTTCTTTGCCCAGGGCTGCCCAATCCTCACAGCTGTAACACTGAACTCGTTTATCAGTGTGCTGGAGCTTCTGTAATAGCACCACATTGGGTGAGTTAGACAACAGCAATGCTGGCTCCCAGTTCAGGCAGCTCCAAGGCTCAGAACAAGGTGTCAGCAGAGCTGGCTCCTTTGGAGGTCTGTGAGGGAAAATCTGTTTCATGCTTCCCACCGCACCTCTGAGGCTTTTCTGGCAACACTGGTGTTCCTTGGCTTATATGTTTTACCCATCACCCTCCGCTCCCTGGGACCAGCAGATGGTGTAACAGTTACATCACTGGACTCCTGCATGGCCAACCATGGTTCAAGTGCAGAACCCACAGGCTTGAAACACACTGGGCAAGTGTGCATACATGCCCAAAAGAGGGGAATGGAAGAGAAGGGATTATGGTATGGTCATCTCCCATGAGGGGTGATTTTTCGTTTTCTGTCTCTCTGCCTCTCCAGAGAGTGCATGTGCCCTATAGCAAAAATCTGTCTAAAAGAAAACAAACAAAACGAAAAATAGAAGAAGAAGCTTTATCCCCATCTCTGTATTCATCTTCACTGGCATTGTCCTGTGTGCGCTTGTCTGTCTGTCTGCACACGTCCCCTTTTTGATGCAAATACCAGCTATACTGGAGTTAAATGCCCACCTTATTTGAGTATGACCTTTACCGAACTACATCTGCAACAATTCTATTTCAAGATAAGGTCACATTCTGAGAGCCTGGGGTTAGGACTCTGACATGTAAACTTGGGGTACACAATTCAACCCGTGATACCAATTTTCCCTAGACCCAGCTGGCCAGTGCTTCCTCAGCCCCATGTGGGACCTTATCCTTAGACTGGTACCCTTGGAGACAGGGGGATGCATTCTGCAGACTTCTGGGTCTTCTGCCTGCAGAGTCCTCAGCCTGATCCTTTCACTGTATCTTGACGATGCCACCCAGTTGTGAGCATAGTCATGCATGGAAGCTGGCACTCTGCCCACTTTCCCCAGTCAGACCATCTCACCCACATTCTGGTGAGGCATATGTCAGAGGTTGGAGAGAACACTGGATTGACTGTGTCTTTCCCTTCCTGTCCCCCATTTTCTCTGATTTCAGATCCTGAACATCAATGTGAAGGCCCCAGCTCTGCTGCTGAGCCAGCTGCTGCCCCACATAGAGAAGAGGGGGTGAGAATAGGGAAGCGGGTAGAGAGGGAACAGGGAAGCAAGAATGAGAGAGACCAAATCTGAGTTAGCACTTCCCACTGGCAAACAAGCTGAACTGAGCCAGTAATTCAAGAACAGTGAGAGTCTGACCCTCAGACTTCTGGGCCAGCTAGAAAAAAAAAAAAA
>NW_006159594.1:2096763-2108131 GCF_000334495.1 Tupaia belangeri chinensis
CCCCCCAGACTTTGGGGGCAGTAAAAAAAAAAAAAAAAAAAAAAAAGAATTCTATCCATTAGTGTCATTCTTTTGAATCTAGAGTGTCCAGGGAGTCTGGCAAAAACTATTCTGGAAGGAGGATGAGGAACCCACAGACAGAAGGGCCTAGAGATTCCTGCTCCTGTCCTGGAATCAGAGAACTGGGAGCAGTCTGTCTTGGGCTGCTAGAGATCAGACCATAAGAGTTCAGAGTGATGACCCTCAGACACCCTGCAGCCCACATGAATAAGAGCAAAAATGGCTCTCAGTCCCTCTCACTTCCTAACTCTTACACTGGCCCTGTTCTCCCTTGTCTTCCCCAGCCCCTGACAATCAGTTCCCAACTAGAATGCCTGCTTCCCTGCCTCTCCCCACAGCCTGCAGTAGATACCAGCCTGACCAGCTTCATCCTCAGCTGTGGGATGGGCCAGGATCTGCCTCATGCTGCTCAGATTTCCTATAGGTCTCAGTGACTTGGGATGTTCCCAGATGTTCTCCAGGAAGCCAGCATTTGTCCTGAAGCAGGAAAAATCCAGCTGTACTTTAAGGAGTTCCTTTTCACCCACTGGATTTCAGGCCCAGTCATTAGGAGCTTTCCATTATCTGGCCAGCAGGAACACAATTTCTCCTGAAGATGCTACAACTATCCCAAGTCCAGTCTTCCAACTTGGGCCATCTCATTCCTCTTCCAAAATTGATCCCTCTGGACATATGCAAGCCCTTCAGGGCTTTCCCCCTGTTTAGTCATGCCTCCACTGAAGGTCAGAGCCAACCGGTTATCTCCACCAGCATCGCCCTCACTCATTCTTAAAATGGCCAGTGAGGTTTTTCTTAATATCAGTAAAATGCTTTTCAGATGTAGCTTTAAAGCCCCTCTTCCAATCGGACTGATTCCCTTCAGTTTCTTCCTTGTTGGCAGTCTGGAGCAGCCACTGGATTTGACAAACACATACTGGGCATTTAGTATCAGCTGAGCTGAGTATACCGGAAGTCCCCAACCATCCTGGCACCAGGAACCAGCCTAGTGGAAGACAATTCCTCCACAGAGTGGGGGAGAGGGGTTGGTTCCAGAGTGACTCAAGCACACTGCATCCACTTTGCACTCTATTTCCACCATTACCACACAATATATAATGAAACAATCACTCAACAATTCAGGGTCAGCTCCCATGAGAATCAGGTGCCACCTCTGATCCAACACAAGGCAGAGTCCAGGCAGCAATGCAAGCAATGCAGAGTATTGCAAACACAGATGAAGCCTTGCTCACTCCCCTGCAGCTGCCCCCATCCCCACCTCTCTGCTCTCGCTGAGCAGCCTGGCAGACCAGCACAGGTCCACAGCCTGCCCCAAAAAGGCCACTGACCCCCACCGGTCCACAGCCCAGGGTTTGGGAACCCTTACTCTAGACCTGTGTAGTCATATGTGAAATTAAACCAGGACTTCTAACTAGTAATGACTTCTAAGGCCCCTACCAACACTAATGCAGACACAGTGAGGTATTAGAATGAACCATATTTCCAAAATGCCATTTTTGTATATTTTTAAATAACCAAATAAAGAATAATCACGCATTGCTTAGTTATATGTTCTGAAAAATATGTTATCAGAGAAGCTGAGATGGAGGCCAGCAGAAGGCACGCGTGGTGTGTGGCTGGATCTTATATGGCTGACAGCACCATTCAAGTACTATAGCTGGTGGCTTGAAAACCACGCTGGACAAGTGTGTGTCATGCCTGAAATCTTCAGAGAGAATGGAGGAGAAGGAACTATGGCGTAGCCATCCCTCCTGGGGAGGGGTACCTTCTCACTTTCTCTCTGCCTCTCTCAGGAGCACATTCACCCTATAGTAAACTAGAAAAAGAAAAAAAGAAAAAAGAGGAAAAGAAACTGAGATGGTATGGCTTATTACATGCCTATTCTATATGGTAGAACCCATCTGATCCTTAAGGAATCACCATTGTATATGCGGTCCATCATTCACTGAAACATCATTATGTGACACGTGACTGTATAAGGATCAAACAATAAAAAAAGAAAAAAAATCTTTTTTTTTTTTTAAACTAATGCTTTGGACAAAATTATGGTGAGACTGATCAGGAAAAATATTGGGAAGGCACAAATAACCAATATCGGAGTAAAAAGAAAAGGTATCACCAGAAATTCAGTAAATACTAAAAAGGCAGTAAGAGAGTGATAATGCCAAAGAGAAATCTTTATTGCAACTGTGAAAGTTGCAATGAAATGCATAATTTTTTATTATTATTTTTTTTTTAGATTTTTGCCATAGGACATGCGCACTTGTTAGAAAGGGACAGAGAGAGGGTAAATGAGAAATCACTTCCTGGAGGGATGGACATGCCACAATTCCTTCTCCTCCATTCTCCTCCTGGGACTTTGGGCAAGCATGCATGCACACGTGCCCAGTGTGATTTTCGAGCCTCTAGGCCCAGGACTCAAACTACAATCAGACATGTGGGAGTCCAGTGCCTTAACCACCAGCTGGCCCCCAAATGCACAAATATGTAAAAATTATATGTTACCAAAAATTACTCAAAGATATAGAAACCCTAACCAGTCCTATAACCATTAACTATATGTGCTCCATACTCAGATTTTTTCCTACAAAAACAAAATCCAAACACAGACAGTTATAACTTGACTAATACAACTGAAGACCTAAAAATTGGACATAAATATCTCCAGCGGGTCCTGGCTATTCTCTCTCAGTCATAGAGTCGTCCTCCCTTCTTCCACTTAGCCTCCTTTCTCAGTTACACACAATGTCTTCACCCATCTGTATCTTCCCAGGCGAGGCTCAGTGATCCTGGTCTCCTCAGTTGCAGCTTATCTTCCAGTTGTTGTAAGTATGACCATCTGTGGATCCAGGTTAAGTAGAAAGAACTTCTCGCATTTCGCCTTGGAAAACTGGGTGCCTGGAAATATCCAAGGTTTGACAATTGTTCGCTCAGGACTACTTATGTGCAAAACTGACCACTGGGTGTCACGGATCTTGCCTTTTACATAAATGCACTAAGTGGGATCCTCTTTCCATCTTTTGAACATTATCTTTCATGATCTAGAGCTGTTATTGGGAGGGAATCTCTAGGACATCCAAGTAATTCTCTTATGTCCCCAACTAGTCTATTAATCTATTTTTCTTTCTGCCCTCAGAAGCTGGGGGCATACAATGTCAGCAAAACAGCCCTGCTGGGTCTCACCAAGACCCTGGCATTGGAGCTGGCACCAAAGAACATCCAGGTGAACTGCCTGATACCAGGAATCATTGACACAGAATTTGGCCAAGTGGTGAGGACCATGGGCAGCTCCTGCTCCAACCCCACTGAGCACTAGGGTGCCCTCCCCTTCCTGCCACACCCCACTATACCCGGATTTTCAGACATGGACCTGTACACTCCTGCTCTGATGCTCTGACCCACAGCTCTCAGAATCAGCAGCAGATTCAGAGTCAGTCCTCTGTCGGGGGCCAACCCATAGTGTCCCCAGAAGGCTCTCCACAGAGACACAGTTCTGCATGATGTGGAGTCCACGTGACTTCATCTGTATGAGCGGCACTAACCTCTGACCTTCCTTTTAGATCTTTCAGGACCCTGTTTTTCGGGACCAAGTAAAGAAACTCTACCAAGTACAGAGGTAGGTTGTGGACGGAAAGTGCCCCTTGCAGATCTGAATTAACAAGACCTCAGAACAACCATGATGGATAAGAAATCACACACCATCCCTCTGCAGCTGTTACCCATTCACCATCCTGGAGGTCTGATGATCTGCTCTACAGGTCCCCGAAGAGGTCACATGTCTTCATCTGCAGTCCTGTGCTCATTCCCACAGGGTCTTGATTTTACATCATCCCTCAGGAGCCCTGGGCCCATGGGAAGGTGTCATCAGTCTCATCCCCGCCTCCTCTTTCCATGCAGGCTTGGGCAACCTGAGGACTGCGTGGGACTCGTGTCCTTCCTGTGCTCACCAGATGCGAGCTACATCAGTGGCGAGAACATCGCGGTGGCTGGCTTCTCCCCCCACCTCTGAATGGCAGGAGCTCAGAACTTGGGCTTGGGCTACCATGCTGCAAGACTATATTAACAATGAGTGCCTGCCCCAGATACACACTTGGATTCAAACTGCACTGCCAGAGCTAATAAAAGACAGTAGAAAAGAAGGCTTGTGGTATGGAACTATTGTTAATATCTGTTAAAACAATGTTAGCTTTGCTATAAAACAAGATGTGTGCTTGGGAGACTTGGAGAAAAGGCAAGAGCTAAGCTTAGGCAGGAAGAACTGCAAGGAGGGAAAGAAAACTGGCTTTTAGAGCAAACGATAAAAAGTTGTCATATGAATTCTCCCCTAAACATCTCCATGGTCCTGAGGTTTTAATCTCCAGTTCTACAGCTAAAGAAGCTGAGACAATTATTATAGGGAATTGTTCTGAGGACACACAGCTAGTTTGAGCAGGAACTGAACCTCGGTCTTTTTGCACCACAGCGAGGGATCAGCACGAAACCTGTGTCCAAGGTAAAGGCCTGCCCTTGGGGTTTCATTCTCCTCCTGGACCCAGGTTCTAGAAGACTAGATCTGGTCTGTGTGCATCCCCACTACTACCTTACCAGCACATGTGTCAGAGCTGGGACTAGCATCTCACATGACAAATGTAGACCCCAGGCAACCGGAAAGTCAGGGCAGTGGCAGACCCTATAAGTGCCCACCCACATCCCCTTGGCCCACACTGGAGACACAAGCATCTTTAGTGGACAGTTTCCACATTTTCTACACTTTCTACCTCAAGTCCCTGTGTCTCCCACCCTGAAGGCTTTCTCCAGCCACAGTAACCGAGAGAGTTCAGCCCACACAGTAGCCACAGCAATAAGGCATGAATAACCCAGCTGCTTGCTCCTCAGTGAGCTGATGCTAGCATGTGCTCTGCACACTCTGAGTGCCCAGAAGTGAACACCTGTCCATTGTGATCACCTGCTTTTTTCTCCTTATTTTTTACCATTTAATTACTGTGCATCACCTGCTCTTAAACCCACTGCTTGTTTTGAATGTGTCCCCAAAAGTTTATGTGTTGTAGTCTGGTTGCATTGTGACGGAATTGAGAGGTACCTTAAACTGACTATGAGATTAAGCAATGGAGCCTTCAAGAAGGGATTAGGAGCAGCTCAGGTGATCAGATTTGTCCCTCCCAGCCGAAGGCTAATTGGCTGATAAGGAGAGGGACTGAGACCAGGGCAGAGACACAACAACACTGACACAATCTCTTCATATGAAACTGCACCGCCTCAGGACTCCACAGAGAACCCCAGAAGACTCTCAGTATATATGGCCTCAGAACTTGGACCTCAAAAAGGTTGAGCTAACAGGACCAGCAGTTGGCGTAATGGCTATGTTGCTGGACTCCCATGTGGTCGACCGCGGTTCGCGTCCCGGACCCGGTGGCTTAAACTCGAGAGGAGAAGACTCGGTGCCCAAGATCCCAAGAGGAGAATGGAGGAGAAGGGATTGCAGCGTGGCCATCCCCCTGGGGGGGTGATTTCCTGCTTTCTGTCTCTCTGTCTCTCTCTGTCTGTCTGGCGAGCGCAAGCGCCCTATAGCAAAAACCTGTCCAAAAAAAAAAATAAAGAAAAGAAAAAGGTTGAACTAACTAAACCTCAGTTCTCTAAGTTACTCACACTCGGCTATTTCTATTATTAGCAACAGATTGCATTAACCCATCCTCCCAAATTGGCTTTCTTGTCTTCCTTAATTCCCTACTTCTTTTTTGATCCTCCCTGGTTCACCTCCCAAGGATACTATTTCCACCTAAAGTTTGGTCTTAGGGTCTGCTTTTGGGACAATCCAAATTAAGATAGGGATAAAACTTTTCAACTTACATTTATAAATAAAAGGCTAAAAAAGTAAAGGTCTTACTGAGGCAACTCAAAGGCTAAAACTCAAAATACTATGCATATTTCCGTTTTGGGGAACAGATCATGTCTTTTAGTCATGGGACATTCTCCATCAATGCTCAATAGCAAACTAGTAGTTGTTTCTCACAGAGTATATGTGATATTACACATTCCAGGAATGTTCTGATACAAAATCTCAGCAGTGACCAATGGGTGGTACTTATAGGCTTTTGCATAACCTCTAGTCAGCATAAGAGTATGGTATAAGCATGTCCAAAAATTGTTTATGAAGATGGATCATAGGACAAAAAAAAAAAAGAAAGAAAAAAGAAAAAACTACTCATTTTCTTTCTCTCTCTCTCTCTCTTTTTTTTTTTAATAGATTTTTCTATAGGGTGCATGCACTATCCAGAAAGACAGAGAGAGACAGAGAGACAGAAAGCAAGAAATTACTCCCTTCCCCCAGGGAAGATGGCCACACCACAATCCCTTCTCCTCCATTCTCCTCTCAGGATTTTGGGTACACACACACACATGCCTGGTGTGAGTTTAAGCCATCGGGTCGGGACTCTAACTGCAGTTGACTACACAGGAGTCTGGCAACATAGCCATTACACCAACTGCAGGTCCCACTACTCCTTTTCTTTTATGAGAGCAAAAGAAAGGAGAAGGTAGAGAAAGAGGGACAGAGAGGGAGAGAGAAAGATGTTTTTGGTAGGGTCTTGCCATGCTGTGCTCCCCCTGTTCTAGCCTCTTAGTTCATTCGGATTACAGACATGTGCTGCCACCACACTCAGCATGTTTAGGTTGGTCTAGGAACCAACCTTGGCCTCCCTGTGGCCACAGCCTTATACTATGTCACTCTGAAACTTGCATCACTATGACTGGGTCCAGAAACTACTTTTTGCAATTCCTATATGGCCTGTGTTTGTTTGGTCCCTAATCAAATATGATGATCTCTTGGGCATATTATGGGCAGCAGCTAGCAATACATGTGGAATGTGTATCCTCTAAAACCAGAACAGATTAATAAAACATTGGGGGACCAGCAGATGGCATAATGGTTACATTGCCAGACTCCCACATAGTCAACCACAATGTGAATCCTAGACCCAGCAGCTTAAAACTCACACTGGGCACATGTGTATGCATGCCCAAAATTCCAAGAGAAGAATGGAGGAGAAGGGATTGCGGTGTGACCACCCCCCCTGGGGGGTGATTTCTCGCTTTCTGTCTCTCTATCTTTCTGGCTAGCACATGCACCCTATAGCAAAAATCTCTACATAAAAAATTGGGCATCCTTGTTAGCACAAGGGGTAGATAATGATATCAGTTTATATTTAGTCACCTATAGAATGTCATGGGTAGCTCCTGTCCAAGTTCTACCTAAGAATTTCACCATTTGGGCAGGCCCTTGGACCTTTGCTACATTTATCAACCAGCCTCTGTTGGTTATGTGGGACACCACTGCAGTAAGTCAGTCTTCACTTGCTCTTCAGGTTCAGATATTATCTAGACATCTATCTATATAGTGTACTATTACACTCTGTATCAATCTAAATTCCTTTTAATCAAATTATGACACTGAATAGTGAAGTCAAATAACCAACCCTATAGCAATACAGTATATATCAACTGGAATCATTCCCACATCAAGACAAACTACAATTGACGGTTTTCCAAGATCAAGATTGAAAGAAACCGTTGGCAAGACCAATCACTGGGACCAGCAGTTAGCGTAATGGCTATGTCGCTGGACTCCCACGTAGTCGACCGTGGTTTGAGTCCCAAACCCGGTGGCTTAAACTCACGCCGGGCGCGTGTGCGTGCATGCCCATGATCCTGAGAGGAGAATGGAGGAGAAGGGATTGCGGTGTGGCCATCCCCCCGGGGGCTGATTTCTCACTTTCTGTCTCTCTGTCTCTCTCTATCTGTCTGCCGAGCACATGCACCCCATAGCAAAAACCTCTCCAAAGAAAAAAAGAATTCTAAAAAAAAACAAACAAAAAAAGAATTCTAAAAAGACCAATCACTAAATATTGGTCTCATTTAACTTCCTGTTCTGTTTGTACTGTTGAAATTATATCAAGAACCACTGGGAACCAGCAGTTAGCTTAATGGCTATGTCACTGGACTCCCACGTAGTCGACCGCAGTTCGCGTCCCGGACCTGGTGGCTTAAAACTCATGCCAGGCGCGTGTGCGTGCGTGCCCAAGATCCCGAGAGGAGAATGGAGGAGAAGGGGTTGCGGCGTGACCATCCCCCCTGGGGGGTGATTTCTCGCTTTCTGTCTCTATGTCTCTCTCTGTCTGGTGAGCGCATGCACCCTATAGCAAAAACCTCTCAAAAAAAAAAAAAAAAAAAGAACCACTGATGCTATGTATGACACTATTCTTTTCAAACCTCAGTATTCCAGTTAGTTTACAGTTGCCATCTGCTTTTTTCACAAGTTACATTGGACTATTATACAAAGAATTTATCAATACCAGAACTTCAGTTTCTAACAAGTTGTTTCCTGTTTTTGGTGCTCCAGATATCCTATACCATTACAAACTAATACCTTGTCGGGGCTCAAAAAGCCCTAGTGATTTCCATTTAGCATGTCCAATCGGGACTAGCATGAGGGCAAACTTAGGTGCTTTCCGTTTGACATTACTAGATAGGGGCAGTGTTTCCTAGCCAGATTAATAGCCACCCCAATAATACATTCAGGTAAACAAGACACATAAAATCCCTTTAGATATTTCACTTCTCATCCCTGAACCATTGTGTGTTCATACCCTCCCAATCTGACTGTGACCCCTATTAGGACTTCGCCAACAGATTTTGGGACAGCTTGTTGAAGAGTACCAGAAAACTCTTTTCTACCCCTCGTCATTTGTGTATAAGGCCTTTAGCTGGAGGATAAACCAGAGAACCCAGATCTCTAGCAAATTTTCAACTTGATCGATCTGGCCCTCCATTGCCACAGGCATTATGAGTTCAGGCGTCTCACTGTCACTTTATCCCTCAGATTTACTCTTTCCTTCTTTGTTCAATTGCCAGAGGGCATGTGCCTTCACCAGAGAGGGACAAGAAGCTAGACAGAGAGAGAGCATCCCCCTGCGGGGTGTGGTTACACCACATCACTTCTCCTCTATCTTTCCATCTGGTAGAGATTTGGAACACATGCAAACACATGCCTAGTGCATTTAGAAGCTGTTGGGGTCAGGACTCAAACTATGGTTGGACGTGTGCCAACTCCTTTAACCCTAGCTATGGGACTGACCCTCCCTCCAGGTTTCTTGATTCCTCCCACCTGGGTAAATAGAGCAGCGCTATTTAAAGTCCTTTTTTTTTTCTTCCTGAGCTGGCAGGGTTTTCCATTGGTCAACTAGAGTTGTATTAAGACATTTATTTAGACCCCATCATGTCAGCTCTGTTCATCCCATTCATTAACAATCATTTGAAGATTTCTATTTTGCTGGGAAATGTTCCTTAATCTTTCCATTAAAATCTTTTTTATTTTTGGAGAGATTTTCACTGTAGGGCGTGTGCGCTCGCCAGACAGACAGAGAGAGACATAGAGACAGAAAGCGAGAAATCACCCCCCAGGGGGGATGGTCACGCCGCAATCCCTTCTCCTCCATTCTCCTCTCGGGATCTTGGGCACTACAAATATTTAACAGTAAGATATAATCATATATAATTATATGATATAGAGTGATATACATTAACATATCTATAATGTATAATGCTATTGGGTGATTGGAAAAGTCATGATGCATTTTTGCATAGAAAAATATAGCAAAAAATACATCATGATTTTTTTTAAAAGAGATTTTTGCTATAGGGCACATGCTGTGCTTGCCAGAGAGACAGAAAGCAAGAAATCACCCCCACCCCCAGGTGGGATGGCCACACTACAATCCCTTCTCCTCCATTCTCCTCCCGGGATCTTGGGCACGTACTCACACGCGCCCGGCGTGAGTTTTAAGCCACCGGGTCCAGGACACAAACCGCGGTCGACTACGTGGGAGTCCAGCGACATAGCCATTACGCTAACTGCTGGTTCCCAATAAATAATAATTTTAAAAAATATATTTAAAAAAATAAGGGACCAGCAGGTGGTGTGGTGGTTAAGGTGCTGGACACTCCCATATGGTCGACCATGGTTTGAGTCCCAGACCTGGCAGCTTCCTTTCTCCCTTTCCCTCTCACTCTCTCTCTCTCTCTCTGTGTCTCTCTCTGGTCAAATTAAAATAAATGAATGAACAAATAAAGTTAAATAAATAATAATTTTTTTAAAATACATTTAAAAAAAAACAATTGAAGTAAATCCTATGAGATTCACTGATCTGCCCTGTGAAAGAAGAGTGCCCTTCCACTCATAGGAAAGCATTAAACACCTACTGAAGTTTTTTTTACTTCTTACATATGTGAGCAAGATTTCTACTATTTAACAACCAAAAGAACAGGGGCAGATACTGTCTCATTTCAGATGAAAATGAAATCTGTGTGTACTTATCACAAGTTTGACCCAGAATCGGTATTAACACAGTAAAAAAGCAAGCACAGGCTTTAGATGAAAGACATAAATTTCATTTTTTTATTTTTAGCTTCAAAAATACACTTTGTATGCACATACAGGCCTACAAAATAGATTTAAAAAGTAATACATGTGCATAACAAATTTGACTGCTAGACCTTTGTTTATTCATATTTAGGCCTGATCATGTCATTCAGTTGAAACTTCTTAAAATATATTTTGTTAAAGTCTATTAGAGGGTCGGCCAGCTAGCATGGTGGTTAAGGCAGTTAGATTCCATATGGCAAACTGTACAGCTTAAGTCCCGAGACCTGGAAGCTTAGAAAACATGCTGGGCACATGTATGTGTACACCCAAAATCCTGAGAGCAGAGAAGAAGGGATTGCAGAGCGTCCATCTCCACGGTAGGAGATGGGGATTTCTCACTTCCTCTCCCCCCTCTCTTTCTCTCTCTCTCTCCTTCTCTCTTACCCCCGGCAAGTGCACAGTCCCTATAGCAAACTTAAATTAAAAAATAGAAAAGTCTATTAGACTGTGTTTATATTCATATAGCTTTGACTTATGATTAATTGCTTTACCATTCAATATTGTTAACATTTTTACATAGTAAAAACATAAATTTATAACCTTTATTTAAATAAATATACCAAGCTGAATTTTCTAAAATTCTCTCTATTTTTAACTTAAGACTGTTATTTAACAGAAATGTGCTGTTTGCTAAAGAGTTTTCAAAGTTTATGAAAAGGAAGAAAAGTTTAATTGCAAGAAAGACTACTTAACCTTTAGCTACATGACTCAATTCGAGATAGATTGTCTTAAAAAATCTTGTTAGTTTTAAATAGAAGAAATAACTACTCTTGCATTTATCATATATCATGTGCCATATTTTTTTAGCAATTCTCATGGTGTGCATGTGTAATA